>NC_142346.1:14432500-14747968 GCF_054954075.1 Amborella trichopoda
ATGAGTAAAACACTTTTTAGTTTATACCTCTTTTCTTCGTAGAGGCTAATAAACATATTTAATGAGTATGAAGTTGTAACAAATGATAGATACCTTATAACAAATAAAAAGCAAATTAGAAGAAAATGTCACAACTAAACAAGAAGTTGAGAACACAGATATCAGTAACAAACACAAAAAATAACCTTAAAAAGAAATAAATTTTTTCTCATATTCATCACAAAAATATATTTTTATATAAAAAACATATATAACATTAAAAACAATCCAACAAGCTCACCAAAAATATATAACATTAAAAAGAAACAAATATTTTTTTCTCATATTCATCACAAAAAAATATATTTTTGTAAAAAAATATATGACATTAAAAACAATCCAACAAGCTCACCAAAAAATATATAAAATTAAAAAAAGAAGATTATTATTATTTTTTTCTCATATTCATCACAAATTACATATTTTATAAAAGCAAAACGTAATTTTATTAAAAAAACAAATTTTTTTTAAGAACCCTAAAATCGAACAAAAGAACACAAAATTTAGAGTCAAAATCAACCTCAAATCTTTCATTTTCTGAACAAATTGATATGGGGATATGATAGATACTTCAATTAAGATTCAAATGCCCCAAATTTCATGAAAATTTATTCACTATTGAGATCTTTATTAAAAATATTGCGGAATTTTCACGTCACGAAAATTTCAAGAAAAAACGCAGCAAAACAAATCGATATAAAAACATTTAATCAATAGTAAATCAAAACAACTAGTTTATTTGACAGATAAGGCCTTTATGATCAAACTTTAGTGATCAATTCGATAAAAATCGATCAACTGATTGATCAAAAATCAATTTGTTTGAATAAAAATAGTTCTTCGAGCAACAGTACTTCGGGTCCAAACCTCAAATCTTCATCATTTTGGAAAAATTGAATTATTTAAACGTTGAATCCTTCAACAATCAATCAAATCCCTCCATTTTTATAAAAATATATGAGGTATTAAAGCTGCATTTGATAGAATGACAGAAATATCTAATTTTCAAAAATCCCCATTCAATCCGCCAATAACTCTTTGTTTTTCGACTTTTGATTCAATAATAGATGATCTATAGAAACTTTATGGTGTATAACATCAATATTTGACCAAAAAACAAAAAAAACTACAAAATTGAAGAAAAAAAAAGCTGCAAAAACCTGTTCTAAGAAAAATAACGAGCATGTGTTAAATGACGACCGTTATTTGATGCGTTGTAACATACGAAAGCAACGGTAAATCGGACCGGTTAGGAAAACCGGCCTGTTTTGAAGAAAAACCGCCTGTTTGACATTGAACCTGCCGGTTTTGGTCTCGATATTTTTTAGAGTGTGTCGTCTTACCTGGTGTACCTTAAAACCGGCCCTAACCAGAATCGCCACCCCACCAGTAGCGATCTAACTGGCCGGTTCCGGTTCTAATTGGCCGGTTTTACGAACACTGATACACACATATATATACACACACATATACACATATATATATACATTCTTAGAATGGACTCCACAAACATACGCACATATATACCAAAATCAAATAAAACTACAAATTTGTTGAGATTCATGAAATAGTTTGATCAAATGCCTAATATGCTATATAATATGGCTCATAAGAATTCCTATAAGTCCCTCCAAACCCTTCCAGCAAAACGTAAGTAACCGCTCGTATTTCCTATAAGTCCCTCCAAACCCTTCCAGCAAAACATAAGTAACCGCTCGTATATAGAGAGAATCGGGTGGTTCCGCCCTATAACATCAAGAACCGGCAGGTCTGACATCACACTCCACCTCACATGCGCAACATCACGTGTACACGTGGGACAAAATCACACCACCTCACATGCGCAACATCACGAGTACACGTGGGACAAAATCACACGTGACACGTATCACACGTTGGATTGCCTCAACGGTTCCACGTGCGCATATATCATTATAGTACGTAATTATTTATATAGCAAGTTGAATACCCATCTTTCGATGTGGGATACTTTCGAAACATCATTAAATAAAGACGGAATTTAAATATATACTATTAATAGGCAGCATATTATTACCTGTGGCGAGGAGGCGTGATGGTTGTGACCTCTGCTCTCTTCTTTGATGTCCCAAGGTCGAATCCCCTTGGGCATTACATATTAATTTTTGTTGTATATAGCGGTTAAATTATTTTTGTTGTATAATTGTTTTTATTGTATGGCATAAAAAAATGAAAAATAAAAAGTTTATTCTGTTTGAAATCTCTCTCTTTCTACTAATAATCTCTTTCACTAAATTTATTCTAAAAACCTAAAAAATTAAATTTTTGAAAAATGTAAGTGTTATTTCGAAAATCTGTATGAATTTTATTAATTTCTACATTGACAACCAAATTTTTTATTTTATTTATTAATTTTTACATTATAAATCATGTAATGTATTATTTTTCTTACAGTTGTCAATAATATATTTTAAATTAGATAATATTATAAAATATTTCGAATTTGTTATTATTTATATAATAAAATAATTATAAACTGTAAACTAACAATTTTAATTTCAGTATATAATATTATAATTAGTTAGGCTGTAATAATTTTGGATTATAGTTAGTTAGATTGTAATAATTTGGTTTTTTTAGCCAATTAAGGTTTTTCACCAATTTGAGGTTTTGGTGGCCTTTTTTTCATTGATTTAGTCTACTCTTTATTATAGTCCATGTATAATTATATATTTTATCCATGACAATTCTGTGATTTTTCTTTTATGTGATGTGATGGTTAATATAAGTTTATACAGGGAAAGAGCATCTCAATATTCACAAATTGATGAAAAAAATGAAAGTTAATAATGTAATACCATCATTTCTTATTGGATTCATGAAAGAGAACATTTATAATGAATTTTAATAATTTTTTTTGGAATTTTTTTAAAACTAAATCTGACCGATTCGGCCGATTCCCTATCCGGATCGTCAATTCACCGATCCGGATGGGTTTTTAGATTGTCCGATCTGAGGCACCGATCTGTTTTTTTAAACCACTGCTTATATCATGAAACGTCACAACCTTGTTATAACAATGAGGCTTTTACAAAAGGGTGGTTTGTAACAATGAGGCTTTTACAAAAGGGTGGTTTGTATAGAGCCTACGCTCTAAACAATCAAATTACAGCTTACCTTCAAATGGTGTCGAGAAATGTGGTTTCAATTTTGAAAATCATTATGTAGCCTTAAAATATATTTTTATATTTATTAATAAATTTTAAAGTGTCAAAAACAGTATAAATCAACATATCTATGAAAACTTGAAAATTGACGGTCCAAAAATACGTTACAAAATACATTGTTTCCAGAACTTACAATCCATTTTTTTCTCATGTCTATACATTTTGATGTCGAGATGATCAATTTGAAGATATTTGGGCATCAAAACAACCTCTTCTGGTAAAATTTTTGAGGTAGGCTCAAATTTGATTGTTTAGAGCCTCGGCTCTATACAAAATGTCCTTTGTCGATTGTGTATTATTGATTCCATTAGTTTTTTGTTCTCTCATTAAAATAAATTTTATTTAGGGAAAACTCCCCAATTTCTACTTTTTAGGCATCCTCCTTTAAAATTTAATATAGTTTCTCTCGTTAAAACTTAAAAATTTTATATAATTTCTCTCTCTAAAATTTTTAAGATAGATTCCCTCTAAAAAAAATTAAGCAATTTATCTCTAAATTTTGATATAATTTATTTCTCTAAAACTTTAATATATTTTCTCTAAAGCTTAAAATTTCAATCTTTAAAAATTTTGAGTCTCTAAAAATTTTCAAGTACTCTCTCTAAAACTTAAAATTTGAGATATTTTCTCTTTAAAATTTTTTAGTTTCTCCCTAAAAATTTTCAAGTACTCTCTTTCTAAAATTTGATATGGTTTCTCTCTCCAAAATTTTAAGATACTTCTCTTTCTAAAACTTAAAATTTGAGATAGTTTATATCTAAAAATTTTGATATAATTTCTCTTTAAAAATTTTGAAAAATTCACTCTAAAAATTTTCAAGTAGTTTCTCTCTCTAAAATTAAATATAATTTCTCTTCAAAATTTTAAGATACTTTCTATCTTTAAAACTAAAAATTTGAGATTCTCTTTCTAGATAGTAGGAGTTTTTCGGCAAAATTAATTGTATTTGATAAAGTCAACTGCTGCGATGTGAGAAAATACAGAGCCACAAATATTTCCCCAACTCGAGCAATACGGTTCTATTTTCATATGAATTGGCCAATTTAGGGTAAAAATTTTTACCAAGAGAAAAAATTGATATGTATTTGTCAAGTACCAAATGTGCGTAACATAATATTCACATGAAAACATTTTTCATGAAAGTATTTTCATACCAATCGGAAGGAGATAATTTCATTGAACTAGAAGGAAAGACAATTTTATTGTGGGAACTTTTGGATATTGAAAATATATTATCTGTGAAATATATTACTAACGTAATATATTACCTGCAAATGAATTGTTACTATTTAGATAGTATCTAGATGCAACTTGGAAGATACATGTCTACTGTTTGGCTATATCTGAAAAAAATATGGGAAATGCATTACCAACACTTTACCGGCACTTGCCTATAAACTATCATTCCTTTATTTTCTTTGTCACAAAATTCTACCGAAATACGGAATTAAAGTCATCATCACATGATTCCAAAAAAAATTTCTAATAATAACATTATCACCATTCCAAAAAGATTTTCTAATAATAACATTATCATCATTCCAAAAAGATTAGCTAATAATAACTTGTACCATTCTAAAGTCACAATCATACAATATCTTACTTATTTTGCATGTCTTTGGCACTTACATGAAATCACATGTCTTCTAACATTATTAGACTTTAGTTTTAACATGATAAACAACAAATTTATGATATACCAAATTAAAAATCTTTATAGTATAAATTAAAATTTAATTAGTAAACTAGAAAGTTTGGTAATTACAGTAGAAAATTTTAAAGTATTGGAAGAAATACCTTGTTTCAATTGAGCTTCTACTAATCTCTTATGAAGATTATGTTAGATGAAATTTTTTATTATAATTGTGTTGTATAATTTCTTATGTTGAGTGAAATTTTTTATTATATTTGTGTTGTAATTTCTCATTGATTAAATATGTTAAAGAGAATGGATATGCTAATGAGAGAGGGAGAATAGAAAAAGTACAGTTGAGAGAGTACAGGAGCTTAAAAAAATACAGATGTGACAAAGGAACTTCAAAATATCGGGAGCTTAAAAAATTATATATACATGAGATAAAAGGACTTGAAGAGAGAGGGGAGAGAGGGGCAAGCTTAGAGAGAGGGAGGGTGGTGCACATATACAAACCGAATAGACTGGTTGGCATTTTATTAAACTGATATTAAAAATTACCTGTCAAACGTGTAATAGATTTTTCACCTTTCACCACACATAATGTGTTTCATGATTTTTGAAGAAATCTCTAATAATCTCTTTTCATTTCCTTATCATAAAGTACACCCAAACGATGAAAATATCATATTTCTTCATAAACGATTGTCATGTAATAGATTTCTAGGTAGCTTTGAAGAGTATCAACCTTCAGAAGGTGTTTGAGAGAGAGAAGGCAACAAGTGGTGGCTGCCACATTGAATAAAAAAAAAAAGAAGAAAAAAAAGATATTTACACTAATGTTACCTTGAAATATTGTTAATATATCAACTTTTTTTATATTCATATTCTTATTTTTTTGTTTCTATCTTTTTACAAAATGCCTTGGCTTTAGATGCCACTAAAATAGAAACTTTGAATATGTGATGAGTTTTTACTCTGGACTTTGAAGATCCAAAATCATTTCAACAATACTAACTTCATAATATAAAGTCCTAAGTCATTTTGACAAAACTTGACCTTACGAGGACATGAGCGTATCTTTCTCAAAAAACAAAGACTAGGTCAGCTCAATTGGGCTTTTCTAGGACAAACTTCAAGGATTCAAACCAGTGCTTCTAAACCCAAACTTCCACCCCACATATCCATGTCAAATCACCATTCTATATTGCTCTGTATTGGTAATCCAAAAAATATTAAAAATAGACAAATAACAAAATTGAATTGAAATAGGAGTTCTTAGGTTTGGATTTTCTTTTTTGGAAACACCGGTTGACAGCCCGACCTCCCTTAACCGATATGTTTAGAACAATCTAATGCTAAGAGCCAGAAAGATCGCACTATCCCACAAAATAGAAAAATGGCCAGCTCTAGTCCACATTTGCTCCTTGCAGTCTCTCCACCACTACACCTTCATTGCTGTAATAATGGGAAAGAAAGTACAGAACCAGTAACTCAAATACCAGAGTGTTAAAAATCTAGGATGACATTGGAGCCCACTATGCCTCTGTTTTCTTGTGCCAATTGAGCAGAGCCATCAAGGGAACCTAAACGTTCAGAGTCATCAGTATGCATCACTTAAAACTACATACAGTCTCATTTTAATCATTAATCCATTTCATGTGCAAGCGTTGTAATACCCTTCTCATTCACTGTTAGTTCGAGGCAGCTAAAGACAAGTGGTAAACAAGGGGGGGGGGGGGGGGGGGGGGGGGGCTGCTAAATAGAAAGATGGGGGTCAGGTGGCCCACCTCTCTATAGAGCTAAAGAGCGGCAATGCATTCGATCTCAACCTTGGCATCCAATGGAAGAACGGCTGCCTGGTAGCAGGTACGTGCTGGATGGGGTGCTGGAAAATCTGCAACACATGAAAAATGACGAATCTCCATCATCTTCTGACATTCCACATTTTCTCTCTTTATTCAAGAAATTATCAATTACACACAAAATCCCAGGTTATGAAAATACTACTTGATTATCACATACAAGATCATTTCAAAAAAGGCAATTGTTCCCACAAAATAATTATGGCATTTGCATTGGGGTTTGATAGAGAACAACCAAACCCATGAGCTATAATTACACATTTACCATTTCCAGAATGCAGTTTCATCAAATATCATTACCTCCAAAGGCTATACCAAGAACTAGAAGATCTTAAATGCATCTCCAAGGAAATATGGATCAGTGAAAACATCAAACGAACACAGGATATCAACATTAACAGCATCATTGACTGGAAAACAGACGACATCATCACTTCTTTAAAATGGTGTATATTGTATGACTAAATAATTTTATCAAGTTCAGGAACAAGGCAGGATATTTCCAAAAGATTTAAAGGTAGAAGTCAAAGGTCATCCAGGGGTTTTGAGGTGTGGTTGGACCTGAAACTTGTGCAAGTATCAACGCAATAATAACAGAGATCCAAGAAGAGAAAAACAAGAAAGATGACAAGGGCAATGACTAAAAAGAAAAGCGGGACCCATAAAAGACGTTGATATATTCTAGAAATTATGAGAACTTGAAATTCAAGAAACGAGGAAATTTGGGCAGTGAAGCAGTGCAATAATAGATCATTATCAAACATGGTGTAAGAAAGGATGGCAGAGGAAGATTGGTGTAAGCCGATTGACAAGAATAAGAAAAATCAGATTTGAGGCTTCAAAGTTCTAAACTAAAATAAAAGGCGAGAGCTTTGCAGGGTTCCAAAGCCTGTGAAGTTGGTCACAAGGCTAGAGGGAGACATGAAATCATAGACAACACATCGTGCCTCAAATGCAAGGGGAAAAAATCTCAGTTTGTTATATCAATGAGGTTAAAAAGTAAATTTGATGTAAGAATGTCCTGATAGTGGAGCAAAAAGTTGCGTGGAATAGGAGAGATGCTAACTGTTACAAAAACTTCCATAAAAAGGGACATTTCCTCTTCAGTAAGTTCCATTAAACACAGCATTTTTTGACAAGTTGTCTTAAACACTTTGCAAGGAAGGCAGCTCACAGACATTGACCATTTCACCAGCTCAACATAAAATTACCTTTTTACATGATGATCTGGGAGGAATCCCATATGTACGTCTCCTCTATTTGCTCTTACAGACCAATGCTTGGAGATAGTCATCATACCGGTGTCAAAACTCTGAACAGATAAGTAAAATACCAAATACCGAAGCTGCAACTATATCGCTAATCCAAAGCCATGTGCATCCTAGCTGCCTGAATTTTCTGGATAGGAAGGAAAATTATGCAAGTTTAATAAGGCCACTCATAGGCTAAACCAGTTTTAGAGATGTATTTAATCAACATAGATACACAATTTAACATGAGCAATCACTGTCTCTGAATAAGAAGAGTGGAAATGACAGTTCTTAGTCACTCTTGTTGACAATGTTTCTGAGTCAATTCCCTTTTATTTTTCTTGATGGTTTGTGTTTTTTACTCTATCTGAACTCCAAAACAGAACCTAAGTAAGGTGTTTGATAACAAAGAACTTGGACCACTCAAGAATTTATTGGGAAGTGAAGTGACACGTTCCAAGGCATATCCATCGATAAGCTAAACCAACACCCACTGCCAAATCAACAACTTTTCAGATATACAGGACTAAATCTTGCCTACTTGAAGGAGTTGTTAAGTTTGTGAGGCCCTAAAAGAGGCAGTCAATAATTCTGAGGACCAGAAGTCAAGGTTTGAAACTCAAGACAAGAGCTTCATCTATAGAATCAGACCACCATCTACGTCCAAATAAAGAACGTTTAAGATACCCGGGAACCTACAAGAGGCTGGTGGGCATACTTATCACCTGGCGTTTGCTAGATCATCACCTGGCGTTTGCTAGATCACCTTTTTCATATGTTGTACTTCACCTTTGAACTACTTCAGCAATGATCTCTGCAGGTGACACTGAAGTTGATGTTCATCTTAAGGTGTCATCCATGTTTCTTCTATTCCTACATTTCAATAGAACAAGCCAGATTGTGTTCAATTGCGGTGTTCTCATATTCTTCTATGCACATCTATCATTGCTATTAGAGCCTGGATTATGCTATTGAGATTAATTTTTATTTACACTGTTGACTGGGTTAATCTATAATCCGTACTTGGATTAGTATGCTCTGCGCCTGCCTAATTAATTCAGGATCTCTCGCATCAGAAAACAAAGTACGTATTATAAGGTTAATTTAAGTGATGCCATTCCACTGTCAATACTTTCTGAGGTTTACATGATAGGAGCTCTGAAGTCAGCGAGAAGGCCTGGAAAAGGAGTTCATACTTTGTAAACTATAAAAGGAAAGTTAGCCTCAACCTATTTTTACAATTACAAACAACTTTGTAAAATCTTTTTCAAAAATGGCAGATGAAAGTGTCTCAGATACTCCTTCCCTAGAACTTAATTCATCTTCTAGCCCAGATTTAGCACCCATGTTTTCAAAACAAGAACACCTTTTTGAAATAACCTACACTCCTGCAAACTTTTCAGAAACTCAGTCTCAATTAATTAAACCTTATCATGTTTATGATAAATCTAGTTTAAACTGGACTAAACGAATCAAGAAACTTTGTGGGAAAAAAAAATCCAAAAGCCATTAAAGAGTATGTCCAAGCTTCTTCTTTTGACCAACACCAATTTCCAGCCACCCAAGCTGAACAACAGTATGTTACCATTACCCTTCCTAAAAACCTTTTCCCTCAATGGCTTAAAGAAGGATATACCCATAGCCATTTTGGAGCCATTAAACTAGCCCTAACCTTTCATGGTAGGAAAGGAATGGAAGCAGTAACCAGAATTGCTTTGCTAGACACCAGATTTCTAGAATATCAGCATACTTGCATCAGTACAGTTCAAACAACTCTAAATGCTGGTACCATTTTTGTTACTTTCTTTCCAAACTTCAATATTGCTATCAAAGACCCTCATTTGAGTTCTGTTTTTAAAGTTCAATTACAAATTACTGGAACCAAACAAATTGAAACTGCATCTGTAGCCACACTCCATTATCAAATGGTGTACAGGCTCCATAACCATGCATTTGATATTGTCACACCATTACTCCCTGAATGTGAAAATACTGCCCTATTCATTAAAGTTGATAATAACTCCCAGCCTGTTTGTCACTATATCCCAAGACAGATATCAAGGGAACGGTTGCTTGAATTAATTCCATCCACTTGGGTTACAAATTAAGAGAATTTACACACCCAAAGTCAAGCTGTGGTACAGTCTGAGTCTAGAATTAACAGGATGCCAGACGGAACAGTCCAAATAAATTTTCAGTCTTCTTCAAGTAATGATCAAAATCAAACCAGAGAAATATTCCCTACACAATTTCAAGGACTTCGTTTTTAGAAATTTGATCTTACCTTGAATTGCTAGTATAGACCAG
Organism: Amborella trichopoda; assembly: GCF_054954075.1. Lineage (NCBI taxonomy): Eukaryota > Viridiplantae > Streptophyta > Magnoliopsida > Amborellales > Amborellaceae > Amborella > Amborella trichopoda. The sequence continues at coordinate 14,442,801 of NC_142346.1, forward strand.
CCCAAGACCTTAGAAACTGTTAGACAAAAAATTATTTCTGATTGTTGTGCTAATTCTCATTCTTAATTCCTGAAAAAGTGCACCAATCCACTCTGGAGAAACCAGAACTTCTATGTCAAACTCCCATTCAAGAAAAATAAAGACATCAACCCTACAAAAGCCTCCCACAGAGGATTAAATCCTGATTTGTTAGACCAAGCTAAGCAAGAAATTCATGATCTGATAAAGGAAGAATTAATTGAACCAACCAGTTCTCCTTGGGCATGTGAAGCCTTTTATGTGAATAAAAAGAGCGAAGCAAGTTTGTGGAAAACTTAGATTGGTTATCAACTACCAACCTTTAAATACCTTTCTTCCAAATGATAAATTCCCTCTACCCAACCAGATTGCACTGTTCTCTCAGATCTCCCATGCTCACATATTTTCAAAATTTGACTTAGAATCTGGATTTTAGCAAATTGGAATACATCCTGATGATAGACCAAAAACAGCTTTTTGCCGCCCAAATTATCATTTTCAATGGACAGTTATGCCCTTTGGTTTGAAAAATGCACCTACTTATTTTCAAAAAATCTTGACCACCATTTTCGAACCAATCTCAACTCAGGCTTTAATATACATAAATGACATCCTTCTATTTTCTCCTGACCTAGAAAGTCATGTTCTCCTTTTAGACAAATTCCACTCCCTTTGTTGTAAATACGCTATCATGCTCTCTGAGAAAAAATGTGCATTTGCCACATCTGAAATAGATTTTCTTGGTATGCACTTTCATAATAATATGTACAAATTACAACCCCATATAGCCAAACATCTGTTAGATTTCCCGGACACTCTTTCTTCTGTAAAAAAAATACAGCAGTTCTTAAGTATTGTAAATTACATGTCCCTTTTATTATTAAGATTTCTTTGTTTACCAGTCCACTATATCTTTTGTTAAAGAAAAAAGCACCACCATGGACTAAGAAACAAACTGAGTGTGTTCAAGAGCTCAAACGATTATCCAAAATCTTCCTTCTTTAAAAATTCCTTCTACAGGAAAAAGAATTTTGCAAACTGACGAATTTGATGAATTTTGGGCTTGTATTTTGCTTGAAGAAATTGAAAAAGACAAAGATTTGTGGATATAAGAGTGGAAGATTCAAAGATTCTGAACTCCATTACCATTCTACTTTCAAAGAAATTCTTGCTGTTAAAAGAGGAATAGAGAAATTTCAATTTCACCTTATTGGGCACAACTTTCTTGTAGAAATGGATTTGTCTGCCTTCCCTAATATGCTGAAATTCAAAAACAAAATACTTCCAAACCCCCAGTTATTACGATGGTCAAACTGGTTTTCCCAATGGAATTTCGAATACAAGCACATTTCCGGGAAAAATAATGTTTTACCAGACATGTTCTCAAGAAAAAGACTTTATGAAGAAACCCTTCTCCCAGTTATTCCTTTTTTGGGTGTAATCATCAGCATTGATAATAATGAACAAGATCTCCCTAATGAAATTTATGATGTTATCCTTAGGAAAACTATGGACTCCAGAAATGATGACATGCAGCAAAAAATGCATGAAATAGTAACCAGAAAACATGGAGATTGCTTTCAAGGAATTCGATGCCATCATTTCTATCTCTTTTTCAGACCAGGCACTACTACATTATGCCAAAAGAAGCTATTTGCTTTTTCTGGTATCTTACCTAAAACCACCATATATGTTTCAACTTCCATGTACGAAAACTCCTATCCTACCTTAGACATTGCCATTTTTTCCAATGGAACAATTACCAACACCCTAATCCCAAAGCCTTAAATTTTTATAAATTCCTAATCAAACATTACCATTATAACCAATGGTTTGAATCTTTTGATTATCCCCTTAAACCTTACATTATCATAAGCTTCCATCAAGACCTTAACCCTCAAATTTATCCTGAACATACCTACTTTACCCAACATCCTCTCATACAAACCATTGGATGGTATGATTCTAATCTTCTACGTTTCTGACTATTTCAGACCGATTTATGGAAAGACTTAAAGATCATCATGTGTTATATTAATAGAATCCAGCCAGAATGGATTCCTGTGGATGTCTATACGGGAATACAATATGGAACGATGAAACACCCAAAGGAGCAGCTTTACTACATCAGCTTCATTTATGGCTTGCAGATCACCCTCCTCCGGCGGAACCAGAGGACAGCTCAAGTGATGACACATACATAGGGCCATCTCATAGCCCATCTAATCCTTCTTCACCCAGTTATGACTCTGATGGATACCCTCTCGATCTTTATCCTGATACAAATTGACGCTGAAGTCGCATGTTGAATGAAGCCGTACAAAATCTGAAGCCGCATGAGCACTGTTTTGTAAGCAGCACTGTAGCAGCACTGTTTTGTCGACAGCACTGTAGCAGCACTGTTTTGTTGGCAGCACTGTGGCACCGACACCTGTCACCTGTCACTGTTTGTCACTATTACCTGTCACTGTAGATAAAACTTTTTACTGTACAAAGGCCACCTGTCCTGGCCACCTGTCTCCTTTTAATTTCTTTTGAAGTCCGGATTTCAAATCCGAAGTCTATAAATAGCCCTTCGAGGCATTGTAACCGGCAAAGCGCTTCTAGAGCCTCTCAGCCTGCGTGGTCTTTGGTGTGCTTTAATGGTGTGCTTTCTCACTCTCATCTTCTGCCACTCTTTCTTTTATGCCTGGAAGATCTTTTCATCTCTCCGTAAGATCTTTCCATCTTTTCTTGTATCTTGTTTATCAAGTTATTAGACTTTGGTGTGCATGTGTGCATGTTTGTTCTATTATCATATTACCCCTATTGATATTATTTTGCTTTTGTTTCTATTGTGTGAACTTCAGTTTCTTGTATTCTTCTATGCACATCTATCATTGCTATCAGCGCCTGGATTATGCTGTTGAGATTAATTTTTATTTACACTGTTGACTAGGTTAATCTATAGTCTGTACTTGGATTAGTATGCTCTGCGCCTGCTTGATTAATTCAGAATCTCTCGCATCAGAAAACAAAGTACGTATTATAAGGTTAATTTAAGTGATGCCATTCCACTGTCAATACTTTCTGAGGTTTACATGACAGGAGCTCTGAAGTCTGCGAGAAGGCCTGAAAAAAGAGTTCATACTTTGTAAACTATAAAAGGAAAGTTAGCCTTAACCTATTTTTACAATTAGAGTCAACTTTGTAAAATATTTTTCAAAGATGGCAAATGAAAATGTCTCAGATACTTCTTCCTTAGAACTTAATTCATCTTCTAGCCCAGATTTAGGACCCATGTTTTCAAAACAAAAACACCTTTTTGAAATAACCTACACTCCTAAAAAGTTTTCAGAAACCCAGTCTCAATTAATTAATACTTATCATGTTTCTGATAAATCTAGTTTAAACTGGACTAAACGAATCAATAAACTTTGTGGGAAAAAAAATCCAGAAGCCATTAAAGAGTATGTCCAAGCTTCTTCTTTTGACCAACACCACATTCCGACCACCCAAGCTGAACAGTATGTTATCAGCACCCTTCCTAAAAACCTTTTCCCTCAATGGCTTAAAGAATGATATACCCATATCCATTTTGGAGCCATTAAACTAGCCCTAACCTTTCATGGTAGGAAAAGAATAGAAGCAATAACCAGAATTGCTTTGCTAGATACTAGATTTCTAGAATATCAACATGCTTGCATAGGTACAGTTCAAACAACACTAAATGTTGGTACCATTTTTATTACTTTCTTTCCAAACTTCAACATTTCTATCAAAGACCCCCATTTGAGTTTTGCTTTTAAAGTTCAATTACAAATTACTGGAGCCAGACAAAATTGAAACTGCATCAGTAGCAACACCCCATTAACAAATGGTGTACAGGCTCCAGCACTATGCTTTTGATATTGTTACACCTTTACCCCCTGAATGTGAAAATACTGCCCTATTCATTAAAGTTGATAATAACTCCCAACCTGTTTGTCACTATATCCCAAGACAGATATCAAGGGAACGGTTGCTTCAATTAATTCCATCCACTTGGGTTACAAATTAAGAGAATTTACACACCCAAAGTCAGGCTGTGGTACAGCCTGAGTCTAGAATGACAAGGATACCAGATGGAACAGTCCAAATAAATTTTCAGTCTTCTTCAAGTAATGATCAAAATCAAACCAGAGAAAGATTCCCTACACAATTTCAAGGACTTCTTGGAAACGTCCCAGTGGTTGCATTTGATAAAAATGGAAATCCTATTTATTAACAGAAAACTGCAGATGGACATAATTGGTTTGATTGTTGCAATTGCTCTATGTGCATTCAAGTAAATGATGATTTTGATGAGAAGCCAAAAAAGAAAAACAAAAAGAAAACTTCTCGACAAACACTTCATCAAAGATTTGTTGATGGTGATGCAACAGTTAGATTACTTGGTGAAAGCTCAGGAAAGTGGCATTATTATGTTACCTAGGGCAATCAAAAGCCTAAACATCCTACAACTGCTGATATCATCCCTACTGGATGGGATGACAAGAATGATGCTTCTGATGAAAAAGTTCCGAATGCTTCTGATAAAGAAGTTCCAATTGCTGAATGTATGGCATTTGATCCTCACACTTCTAGTTATGCTACTAATTTTCCACCTTTGCATGATTATGAAAAGATTCAAGAAAATGAACGACATGCGTGGAAGATTAAAAACCCTGGCACTAGAGATTCTACTGGTACTTTAAAGCCAATTTCTCCTGCTGAAGCAAGCCTTAATTGGCAAGCTGATAATGCAAAGTCTTAGAACTTAGCATTTCTTCAAATTGAAAAAAAACAGAATAATATGTCTTCACAATTACAGGGTTTAACTAGCATAATTATGCGATTGAAAGAAAAAATACAACTGTTGCATGAAGGGTTGATACAAATTTTGTATACAGTTAAAGATATTCATGAGCAATCTTATTTGCTGACTTAGAAAGGGAAAGAAAAGGCATTTCTAGAAAAACAACTGCAAAGTCTTGAGAAAGACCTTTGGATGAAAACCCAATACTCCCAGCCGCCATACCAGTCTCAATTCCAACCATCTTTTGGAAACCCTTATATCCCAAATTATCCGACCTTAAGGAACCCGGACCCTTTTCCTCCGACAAGAACCCTTTATCCTCTTACTGGTCTCATCCCTCCTAGAAATTTTGGTTTTAGATCTTTCAGTTCTTTTGAAGATGAACGACGATTCCCTGAAGAAATGTTTTTCCCTCAGCTACGAAAAAAGCCGAATATTTCTGTACCAAGTTCGTCCCAAACACCAGTGCCTAAACCACCAGCTGTTACTCAGCCAATTCCTGCTCAACCTCCACCAAATATTCCTCCTAAAAATGAAGCCCAAATGTTTCAATCATCTGATACTGATTCAAATGTTATCGGATCTTCAGTACCTACACAAAGCCTAACGTCTACAGAACCTCTGCAAGACAGGAGTACATTTTTAAAGAACTTAACAAACAACCCGAGCTAAACCTTCAAACACAAACCCAATCTTCTGACTCTTAGTCAAAATCCTCTGAAACTTTTAGCAGCCAAACCTCTTCTCCTTCTCTGAACCCAGATCCATTTTTTAATGATGAACCCCCTAGAACAACCTCTAAACCCAGATCCTATAATTGATGAAGAATCTAGACCACCAGATCCTCCAGAACCACAACCCACTTATGGAGATTCATCTAAAGGATTTACTATTGATGACATCCCACCTTCAAAATGGAATGACAAATTCCGTGAAATTCAAGGATAGATGCATGCAGAGATGCTTAACCCTGCAAACACTTTAGCAAGTACTATTGCAAAAGTTATTGTAAGACTTAGAGGACGCCTGTTTGATTGGTACATAAGCCTTGGAGAACACCGTCAGACACAATTAAGAAATTGTCAATCTATTACTGAATTTCTTAATTATTTGGTATCTGAATTTACAGGTCCTGTTAAGCATGAACTAATCACTGCTCGTGAAGAGTTCTTCCAGCTTAAATGTTGCTCGTTTAAAAGACAAGACCTAGAGAGACATTTTTCAGAAATAAACAAAAGATACCACAAAATAGGAGGTATTGACGATGTTAATTTAGAACAATTTTATCTTGAATCTATTCCTCCTACCCTTGGAAAAGAAGCAACAAAAACAATGGAAAATCAAGGATTGACAATCCAAAATGTCAGTTTTGGTGAGATATATCAATTTGTCTTCCATGCACTATAGAGGTTATGCAACCAAGTTGAATTTGTAAAACAGATGGAAAAGAATAAGCATCTCTTGGAAAATCTTGTGATAAGCCATATCTCAAGATCAACTGCGAAACAGAAAAACTGTGTATATATCCCCCCCATGGAAAAAAGAAGAAGATTGACCAAAAAAGGAAAAAGAAGAAATTCAAGAGATTCAAATATCTTCGAAGATCACGATTTAGAAGAAACAGGAAAAAAGGAGATCGTTGCTATGTCTGTGGAAAGAAGGGACATTTTGCCAAAGATTGCCCTAATAAGAAGAAAAAAAAGAAGATTATAAACCTTCTGTCCCAAGTCTTAGAAGAAGACATTGAAGATGATATGGAATCAGTATTCTCTTTGGATGATGAGCAAAACGAGGACACACTAATTTCTATTTCCTAATCTGATGATTTTGAGCTCAATGAGATAAGCAATACAGTGATTCCCGATATACTATCTCCAAAGGATGAAATCCCTTATATAAATAGTCTTCCTACCCAGCCTACCCCGATTGCCCTTGTTCAAATCCTCCATGAGCAGATTTCTAAACCATTAACAGTTCCTGCCTTTTTTGATATTGGTGCATCTGCTAGCATTCTGAAACCTGATTTGTTACCAAAACAATTTTGGAAAAACTGTAACCAAACTTTTCGAGCTGCTAACGATGAAAAATTCCCTATAACCCAAATTAGCAAACCCATCTCATTAAGTTATTTCCTAAAGTCTTGACCACCATTTTCGAACCAAACTCAACTCAAGCTTTGATATACATAGATGACATCCTTCTATTTTCTCCTGACCTAGAAAGTCATGTTCTCCTTTTAGATAAATTCCACTCCCTTTGTTGTAAATACGCTATCATGCTCTCTGAGAAAAAATGTGTATTTGCCACAATTGAAATAGATTTTCTTGGTATGAACTTTCATAATGGTATGTACAAATTACAACCCCATATAGCCAAACATCTATTAGATTTCCCGGACACTCTTTTTTCTGTAAAACAAATACAGCAGTTCTTAGGTATTGTAAATTATATGTCCCCTTTTATTCTAAAGATTTCTTTGTTTCAAGTCCACTCTATCTTTTGTTAAAGAAAAAAGCACCACCATGGACTAAGAAAAAGACTGAGTGTGTTCAAGAGCTCAAACGATTATCCAAAAATCTTCCTTCTTTAAAAATTCCTTCTACAAGAAAAATTTTTTTGCAAACTGACGCATCTGATGAATTTTGGGCTTGTATTTTGCTTGAAGAAATTGGAAAAGAAAGAAATATTTGTGTATATAAGAGTGGAAGATTCAAAGATTCTGAACTCCATTACCATTTTACTTTCAAAAAAATTCTTGCTGTCAAAAAAGGAATAGAGAAATTTCAATTTCACCTTATTGGGCACAACTTTATTGTAGAAATGAATTTGTCTGCCTTCCCTAATATGCTGAAATTCAAAAACAAAATACTTCCAAACCCCCAGTTATTACGATGGTCAAACTGGTTTTCCCAATGGAATTTCGCATACAAGCACATTTCCGAGAAAAATAATGTTTTAATAGACATGTTCTCAAGAAAAAGACTTTATGAAGAAACCCTTCTCCCAATTATTCCTTTTTTGGGTGTAATCATCAGCATTGATAATAATGAACAAGATCTCCCTGATGAAATTTATGATGTTATCCTCAGGAAAACTATGGACTCCAGAAATGATGACATGCAGCAAAAAATGCGTGAAATAGTAATCAGAAAACATGGAGATTGCTTTCAAAGAATTCGATGCCATCCTACTTACCCATTTCTATCTCTTTTTCAGACCAGGCACTACTACATTATGCCAAAAGAAGCTATTTGCTTTTTCTGGTATCTTACCCAAAACCACCATATATGTTTCAACTTCCACGTACGAAAACTCCTATCCTACCTTAAACATTGCCATTTTTTACAATGGAACAATTACTAACAACCTAATCCCAGAGCCTTAAATTTTTATAAATTCCTAATAAAAAATTACCATTATAACCAATGGTTTGAATCTTTTGGTTATTCCCTTAAACCTTACATTATCATAAGCTTCCATCCAGACCTTAACCTTCAAATTTATTCTGAACATACCTACAATACCCAACATCCTCTCATACAAACCATTGGATGGTATGATTCTAATCTTCTACGTTTTTGGCTATTTCAGACCGATTTATGGAAAGACTTAAAGATCATCATGTGTTATATTAACAGAATCCAGCCAAAATGGATTCCTGTGGATGTCTATATGGGAATACAATATGGAACGATGAAACACCCAGAGGAGCAGCTTTACTACATCAGCTTCATCTATGGCTTGCAGATCACCCTCCTCCGGCGGAACCAGAGAACAGCTCAAGTGATGACACATACATAGGGCCATCTCATAGCCCATCCAATCCCTATTCACCCAATTATGACTCTGATGGATACCCTCTTGATCTTTATCCTAAAACAAATTGACGCTGAAGCCGCATGTTGAATGAAGCCGTAAAAAATCTGAAGCCGCATGAGCACTGTTTTGTCGGCAGCACTGTAGCAGCACTGTTTTGTCGGCAGCACTGTGGCATCGACACCTGTCACCTGTCACTTTTTGTCACTATTACCTGTCGCTGTAGATAAAACTTTTTACTGTACAAAGGCCACCTGTCTTGGCCACTTGTCCCGTTTTAATTTCTTTTGAATCTCGGATTTCAAATCCGAAGTCTATAAATAGCCCTTCAAGGCATTGTAACCGGCAGAGCGCTTCTAAAGCCTCTCAGCCTGCTTAGTGTTTGGTGTGCTTTCATGGTGTGCTTTCTCACCCTCATCTTTTGCCACTCTTTCTTTTATGCCTGGAAGATCTTTTCATCACTCTGTAAAATCTTTCCATCTTTTCTTATATCCTGTTTATTAAGTTATTAGACTTTGGTGTGCATGTTTGTTTTGTTATCATATTACCCCTATTTCTTTAAATTGATGTTATTGTGCTTCTGTTTCTCGTGTTTCTTCCCTTTTCTTATGCACATCTATATCTTCCCTTTTCTGCTACTCTCTTCTATGCACATCTATCATTGGTATCAGAGCCTGGATTATACTGTTGAGATTAATTTTTATTTACACTGTTGACTGGGTTAATCTATAGTCCGTACTTGGATTAGTATGCTCTGCGCCTGCCTGATTAATTCCGGATCTCTCGCATCAGAAATCAAAGTACATATTATAAGGTTAATTTAAGTGATGCCATTCTACTGTCAATACTTTCTGAGGTTTACATGACAGAAGCTCTGAAGTTGGCAAGAAGGCCTGGAAAACGAGTTCATACTTTGTAAACGACAAAAGGAAAGTTAGCCTTAACCTATTTTTACAACTACAGTCAACTTTGTAAAATCTTTTTCAAAGATGGCCCTATGTATGCGTCATCACTTGAGCTATCCTCTGGTTCCGTCGGAGGATGGTGATCTGCAAGCCATAGATGAAGCTGATTGAGTAAAGCTGCTCCTCTGGGTGTTTCATCGTTCCATACTGTATTCCCTGTATAAACATCTACAGGAATCCATTCTGGCTGGATTCTGTTAATATAACGTATGATGATCTTTAATTCTTTCCATATATCGGTCTGAAATAGCCAAAAACTTAGAAGATTAGAATCATACCATCCAATGGTTTGTATGAGAGAACGTTGGGTAATGTAGGTATGTTCAAAATAAATTTGAGGGTTAAGGTCTAGATGGAAGCTTATGATAATGTAAGGTTTAAGGGGATAACCAAAAGATTCAAACCATTGGTTATAATGGTAATGTTTGATTAGGAATTTATAAAAATTTAAGGCTCTAGGATTAGGGTGTCGGTAATTGTTCCATTATAAAAAATGGCAATGTCTAAGGTAGGATAGGAGTTTTCGTACGTGGAAGTTGAAACATATATGGTGGTTTTGGGTAAGATACCAAAAAAAGCAAATAGCTTCCTTTGGCATATGGTAAATTGGATGGCATCGAATTCCTTAAAAGCAATCTCCATGTTTTCTGAATACTATTTCATGCATTTTTTGCTGCATGTCATCATTTCTGAAGTCCATAGTTTTCCTGATGATAACATCATAAATTTGATCAGGGAGATCTTGTTCATTATTATCAATGCTGATGATTACAACCAAAAAAGGAATAACTGGGAGAAGGGTTTCTTCAGAAAGTCTTTTTCTTGAGAACATGTCTGCTAAAACATTATTTTTCCCGGAAATGTGCTTGTATGCGAAATCCCATTGAGAAAACCAATTAGACCATCTTAATAACGGAGGGTTTGGAAGTATTTTGTTTTTGAATTTCAGCATATTAGGGAAGGCAGACAAATCCATTTCTACAAGAAAGTTGTGCCCAATAAGGTGAAATTGAAATTTCTCTATTCCTCTTTTGACAGCAAGAATTTCTTTGAAAGTAGAATGGTAATGGAGTTCAGAATCTTTGAATCTTCCACTCTTATATCCACAAATATTTCTTTCTTTTTCAATTTCTTCCAGCAAAATACAAGCCCAAAATTCATCAGATGCGTTAGTTTGCAAAATTCTTTTTCCTGTAGAAGGAATTTTTAAAGAAGGAAGATTTTTGGATAATCGTTTGAGCTCTTGAACACACTCAGTCTGTTTCTTAGTCCATGGTGGTGCTGTTTTCTTTAACAAAAGATAGAGTGGACTGGTAAACAAAGAAATCTTAAGAATAAAAGGGGACATGTAATTTTCAATACCTAAGAACTGCTGTATTTGTTTTACAGAAGAAAGAGAGTCAGGGAAATCTAATAGATGTTTGGCTATATAGGGTTGTAATTTGTACATACCATTATGAAAGTGCATACCAAGAAAATCTATTTCAGATGTGGCAAATACACATTTTTTCTCAGAGAGCATGATAGCGAATTTACAACAAAGGGAGTGGAATTTGTCTAAAAGGAGAACATGACTTTCTAGGTCAGGAGAAAATAGAAGGATGTCATCTATGTATATCAAAGCCTGAGTTGAGATTGGTTCGAAAATGGTGGTCAAGACTTTTTGAAAATAAGTAGGTGCATTTTTCAAACCAAAAGGCATAACTGTCCATTGAAAATGATAATTTGGGAGGCAAAAAGATGTTTTTGGTCTATCATCAGGATGTATTCCAATTTGCCAAAATCCAGATTTTAAGTCAAATTTTGAAAATATGTGAGTATGGGAGATCTAAGAGAACAGTGCAATCTGGTTGGGTAGAGGAAATTTATCATCTGCAAGAAAGGTATTTAAAGGTTGGTAGTTGATAACCAGTCTCAGTTTTCCACGAACTTGCTTAGCTCTTTTATTCGCATAAAAAGCTTCACATGCCCAAGGAGAACTGGTTGGTTCAATTAATTCTTCCTTTATCAAATCATGAATTTCTTGCTTAGCTTGGTCTAACAAATCAGGATTTAATCCTCTGTGGGAGGCTTTTGTAAGGTTGATGTCTTCATTTTTCTTGAATGGGAGTTTGACATAGAAGTTTTGGTTTCTCCAGAGTGGATTGGTGCACTTTTTTAGGAATCCAGAATGAGAATTGGCACAACAATCAGAAATAATTTTTTGTCTAACAGTTTCTAAGGTCTGGGGTTGGTCTATACTAACAATCCAGGGTAAGGTCAAATTTCTAAAATGAAGTCCTTTAGAGGTCCACTAAAGTTTCACTTGATGTAAAACATTGAATCCTAATAAAACGTCTTTAATGGGCAAACAGGATCCTAAGAGTTTGTGCTGGATAATTACTTTAGGAAATAACTTAATGAGAATGGGTTCGCCAATTTGGGTTATAGAGAATTTTTCACCGTTAGCAGCTCGAAAAGTTTGGTTATAGTTTTCCCAAAATTGTTTTGGTAACAAATCAGGTTTCAGAATGCTAGCAGATGCACCAGTATAAAAAAAGGCAAGAACTGTTAAAGGTTTAGAATAGTGCTCATGGAGGATTTGAACAAGGGCAATTGGGGTAGGCTGAGCAGGAAGATTATTTATATCAGGGATTTCATCCTGTGGAGACAGTATCTCAGGAATCACTGTGTTGCTTATCTCATTGAGCTCAAAATCATCAGAATAGGAAATAGAAATTAGTGTATCCTCGTTTTGCTCATCATCCAGAGAGCATACTGATTCCAAATCATCTTCAATGTTTTCTTCTAAGACTTGGGACAGAAGGTTTATAATCTTCTTTTTTTTCTTCTGATTAGGGCAATCTTTGGCAAAATGTCCCTTCTTTCCACAGACATAGCAACGATATCCTTTTTTCCTGTTTCTTCTAAATCGTGATCTTCGAAGATATTTGAATCTCTTGAATTTCTTCTTTTTCCTTTTTTGGTCTATCTTCTTCTTTTTTCCAAAGGGGGGACATATACAATGTTTTTCTGTTTCGCACTTGTTCTTGAGATATGGCTTATCACAAGATTTCCCAAGAAGATGCTTATTCTTTTCCATCTGTTTTACAAATTCAACTTGGTTACATAACCTCTCTAGTGCATGGAGGACAAATTGATATATCTCACCAAAACTGATATTTTGGATTGTCAATCCTTGATTTTCCATTGTTTTTGTTACTTCTTTTCCAAGGGTAGGAGGAATAGATTCAAGATAAAATTGTTTTTAATTAACATCATCAATACCTCTTATTTTGTGGTATCTTTCGTTCATTTATGAAAAATGTCTCTCTAGGTCTTGTCTTTTAAACGAGCAACATTTAAGCTGGAAGAACTCTTCACGAGCAGTGATTTGTTCATGTTTAACAGGACCTGTAAATTCAAACACCAAATAATTAAGAAATTCAGTAATAGATTGACAATTTCTTAATTGTGTCTGAGGGTATTCTCCAAGGCTTATGTACCAATCAAACAGGCGTCCTCTAAGTCTTACAATAACTGTTGCAATAGTACTTGCTAAAGTTTCTGAATGCATCCATCCTTGAATTTCTCGGAATTTGTCATTCCATTTTAAAGGTGGGATGTCATCAATAGTAAATCCTTTAGATGAATCTCCATAAGTGGGTTGTGGTTCTGGAGGATCTGGTGGTCTAGATTCTTCATCAATTATAGGATCTGGGTCTAGAGGTTGTTCTGGGGGGGTTCATCATTAAAAATGGATTTGGGTTCAGAGAAGGAGAAGAGGTTTGGCTGCTAAAAGTTTCAGAGGATTCTGACTGAGAGTCCGAAGATTGGGTTTCTGTTTGAAGGTTTAACTCGGGTTGTTTGGATAGGTTCTTTAAAAATGTACTCTATGTCTTGCGGAGGTTCTGTAGAGGTTAGGCTTTGTGTAGGTACTGAAGAAGCAATAACATCTGAATCAGTATCAGATGATTGAAACATTTGAGCTTCATGTTTGGGAGGAATATTTGGTGGAGGGTGAGCAGGAATTGGTTGTGTAATAGCTGGTGGTTTAGGCACCGGTGTTTGGGACGAACTTGGTACATAAATATTTGGTTTTTTTCGTAGTTGAGGGAAAAACATTTCTTCAGGGAATCGTCTTTCATCTTCAAAAGAACTGAAAGATCTAAAACCAAAATTTCTAAGAGGGATGAGACCAGTAGGAGGATAAAGGGTTCTTGTAGGAGGAAAAGGGTCAGGGTTCCTTAAGGTCAGATAATTTGGGATATAAGGGTTTCCAAAAGATGGTTGGAGTTGAGACTGGTATGGTGGCTGGGAGTATTGGGTTTTCATCCAAAGGTCTTTCTCAAGACTTTGCAGTTGTTTTCTAGAAATGCCTTTTCTTTTCCCTTCTGAGTCAGCAAATAAGATTGCTCATGAATATCTTTAACTGTATACAGAATTTGTATCAACTCTTCATGCAACAGTTGTTTTTTTTCTTTCAATTGCATAATTCTGTTTTTCTTCAATCCGAAGCAATGCTAAGTTCTGAGACTTTGCATTTTCAGCTTGCCAATTAAGGCTTGCTTCAGCAGGAGAAATTGGCTTTAAAGCACCAGTAGAATCTCTAGTGCCAGGGTTATTAATCTTCCACACATGTCGTTCATTTTCTTGAATCTTTTCATAATCATGCAAAGGTGGAAAATTAGTAGCATAACTAGAACTGTGAGGATCAAACACCATACATTCAGCAATTAGAACGTTTTAGCATCATTCTTGTCATCCCATCCAATAGGGATGATATCCGTGGTTATAGGAAGTTTAGGTTTTTGACTGCCATAGGTAACATAATAATCCCACTTTCCTGAGCTTTCACCAAGTAATCCAACTATTGGATCACCATCAACAAATCTTTGATGAAGGGTTTGCTGAGAAGTTTTCCTTTTGTTTTTCTTTTTTGGCTTCTCATCAAAATCATCATTTTCTTGAATGCAAGTAGAACAATTGCAACACTCAAACCAATTATGTCCATCTGCAGTTTTCTGTTCATAAATAGGATTCCCATTTTTATCAAATGCAACCACTGGGACTTTTTCAATAAGTCCTTGAAATTGTGTAGGGAATATTTCTCTGGTTTGATTTTGATCATTACTTGAAGAAGACAGAAAATTTATTTGGACTGTTCCATCCGGCATCCTCGTCATTCTAGACTCAGACTGTACCACAGACTGATTTTGGGTGTGTAAATTCGCATAATTTGTAACCCAAGTGGATGGAATTAATTCAAGCAATCGTTCCCTTGATATCTGTCTTGGGATATAGTGACAAACAGGCTGGGAGTTATTATCAACTTTAATGAATAGGGCAGTATTTTCACATTCAGGGGGTAAAGGTGTGACAATATCAAAAGCATGGTTCTGGAGCTTGTACACCATTTGATAATGGAGTGTGGCTACAGATGCAGTTTCAATTTGTCTAGTTCCAGTAATTTGTAATTGAACTTTAAAAGCAGAACTCAAATGGGGGTCTTTGATAGCAATATTGAAGTTTGGAAAGAAAGTAACAAAAATGGTACCAGCATTTAGAGTTGTTTGAACTGTACCGATGCAAGCATGTTGATATTCTAGAAATCTGGGGTCTAGCAAAGCAATTCTGGTTACTGCCTCCATTCCTTTCCTACCATGAAAGGTTAAGGCTAGTTTAATGGCTCTAAAATGGATATGGGTACATCTTTCTTTAAGCCATTGAGGGAAAAGGTTTTTAGGAAGGGTAATGGTAACATACTGTTCAGCTTGGGTGGCCGAAATGTGGTGTTGGTCAAAAGAAGAAGCTTGGACATACTCTTTAATGGCTTCTAGACTTTCGTTTTATGGTTTACTGTGTCAAATAATCATAAAAATGTGAAAAATGTACAAGCAAGAGGGATACAGAAATGAGCGAGGGACCATTTTCAGCAAGAAATCTGAGCAACTGAGAGTGAGGTTCCGAAAAGCTCCATCTCTAGCCAAATAATCTGTCAATTCATTGGCTTCATGCCATGGGTGTTGAAGCGACTTGTCGAAATGTACATGGTGGTAAAACGTTTCTACAAACATGGAGGTCATACCCCATGGATGGGGTGCCCTCCTAGAAGCCCATGAAACAATTGCTTCGAACAATTGTTTAAGTTTGGAAGACTTAGTTACATCACCAGATCTTGATTTCTCATATGTAAATGAAACTATTGTATCTCCCTTGTAAAGAATTTCTGCAAAATGACCATGAACTTGACCATGTCTCCCCCCGTGAGTAGAAAGTGAACCAACTAATTCCAATTGCTTTGGAATCCTGTTTCTCAATATTGTTAGCAAACTAGCTGTCTCAAAAGCTCTAAGCAAAAACAAGATTCCAAACCTACTAGACACTAGCTAGAGCTCCACTGTTGAAGTGCGCAAATTTAAGATGTATTACAGAGGGGTAAGCCCTTTCAAGAGAAAATTGGAAGGGGTACTTCAGTGAGTCTTTAGTGGTTGTGTCTCATGCCCATCTAAGTGATGGTCTTCTAGTCCTTTCATAAACTTCACTAAATACATAGTGGAATGACCAAAACTTCCTTTCTCTCAAAAACAAATTTTAACAAGGAAAGAGATACCTAATCTCTAAGATACATGCATTAGAAAGGAGACTCCATAAAGATTATATTTCCAATGCTTTACTGAGATCAAACACGAAGGCTATTACAGTATCAGATATGGAACAAAATTTGACGAAAGCTATCTCCAGTTAGATAATGAGACAGATCTCAGCAAGCAAAAGTACTTCTGTCTGGCAATGTTGTGGAGATATCTTTCACTTAATATGCATAAGGAGATTCAGAGTCCAAGATCTACCAAGACCTTTCTGAACAGGAGGTATCTCAAAGTGCAATGTAGGTGCAATAAGGAAGACACTCTCTAGATCAAATCACAAGCGACATTGTTAGAGAGGGCTGAGTATTGATAGGATTCTTGTATGCTCTAGGGATCACCCTTAAATAATGAAAGATGATGTAGGAAAGAATCTCCAATCCCTTGGAGATTGAGGTATATATTCTGCAAAATTTAGTACCTTATGTTCAAAATTTAGATTGTGAACATTATTTTTTAAAAAACAAAAAGGCTAGGTCAGCTTGTTTGGGCTTTTTGGGACAAATTTCAAGGGTTGGAACTTTTGATCTCCCTCACCGAAAGTGATATTCTACCCACTAAGCCAAAGCCTAAAGGACAAATTTATGTGCCTACCTTTGACATTATACATGCCCAAAAACCAATGAAATAGGACCAAGTGGACTAATGGTTAGGCAACACTGATTTCAATGGGACAATTGCATTAATAGAACTTTAGGCAAACCTGATCTCCATCTAGGCTCGATTCACACTGCTAACACTTAAAAAAAAAATGAAATCCCTTGAAATAACAAGATCCAATTTCCTTTTCTTGTGAATACCATTATCGATAACAAGAAAGGTCATGAATGATGAATCCTCTCTCCTGAAGAAGAGCATACAATGCTATTAATATTATATTAAGAAAACACATTGAAGACACTGATTTCTCTAAAGGAAAATCTGTGAACGTGTGTTTAAAGGGATCAGTGTCTTCAGCGTGTTTGTACAGGAAAACTCTTGGAATCCCAATTTCTTTGTTTGTTCAGGAAAACTGGCCCCAAGAACTTCCCAGATCTAGTATTTCACACTCCATTAATGTTTTAGAGAACTCTACAACATCATTAGAGTCAATGTCTAATCCCCCATCTCTTCAATGTTATCCAGTAACAAATTGAAAATGAAATCACGCAATAACAATCACACATCTGAATTTTGACTCCTTAAAATTTCCAATTGCAGCCCTAGAGAAAGCCTTTGTGACGGTGTATTGAAGACATAAGCACCAGTGACCACCACATCATTTTCAAAGCTAAATGAACTGGCATTCCACACTAATTGCTTGTTCATTGATGTCTCAAACGGTCACTTTAACCACATTTGGGTCCTACTTCTCCCATCACTTATATTCTAGTAACTATTTTAAAAACTCAGCTTGCAAGACCAATGACTAGCAATAGAATTGACCATTTGGGTTTCAAGAAGAAGTCAATACCCCAGTGTTATTCCCAGCTATCAACTGCCTGACTGCCTGACATCACTACTTCTAACAAGACCATGGCCCCATATGTTCCAAGCTACTGTACTCATTAGAAGGACTGAAAAAGAGGCCCATGTCCCGCTTATTATCTTTGGAAGCACATTCAAACTTAAGAGCTTTACCAACCAGAACTCTTGGCTCTAAAGTACATGTTAGACATGTTACCTGACAGGAATCCTTCAATTGACCTACACCCTGTTTTGGAGCAGGTAGAACAGTGATTGAAGAGGTATAGGAGGCAACACCGCCAAGCTCCTTTCTATGCCCTTCACCTCCTGAAATGTCGGAAGTAGTTGTGTGTGAGATAGAACGGATAATACCATCATCAGACCCATTATTAAAATCCAACATGTCCCTATCAGTTCACTTTATCAAAATAGAACGTTCCCCATTCCAAGCTTGGCATCCCTGACTTTCCCGCATTGAAAGAGGCATCTTCTTTAGGAGAAAGGAAACCTCCATCCTCAGCCTTAGTTTTTCGATGAATGCCTGAATCCCTCACTTTGATAGTTTGATTATTAAGGTTTTCAGCTCCTCCTTTAACCTTGATACATGCCCAGAATTTATGGGATAGCCTGGATTTGCAGGTGAATTCAAACCACTACTAATAACATTCTTCAGTGACTGATGAGTCACCCTGGTGCTCTTTTAAAGAATTTGGAAATCTCCTCACCATTCAATGAATTCAAAGTGAATATTTAAAAACTGCCTCTCCAAGGAAACCCCAGAGTGAATTCAAATTATTTTAAAAGCTGCCTCTCAAAGAACTAGAAACTCCCTCTCATAGTTTGATGAATACATATCATTTTGAATCACGCCTTGCTGGTCATTGGCTAAAAGATTTTCACCCTCCACATCGGTAGGCTTATACAGTTTGGTTCCACGCATCAGCAACCTCCACAACATCATCATCAGTGTTTCAAAAAGCGCTAGGCGGGTCCTAGGCGGCCTGGGGCGTCCAGGCCGGCCAATGCCTAGGCGGGCGCCCAAGCAGGCACCCAAAACCTGGGCGGCCCAATTGAATCCAAATAAGGATTGTGCAGTGCAGTTATGTAAGTATCAGTTATATATATTGCAGTACATAATTCAAATTATACAATATATTAGCATTTAGCACACTTCATAAACATAACCATAATCCATAAGTCGGCTCATATTCCATATCCATAATCCAATTAAAACTTAAAATTTACAACCAACCAAATTATCAAACCAAGTTATCAAATACTATCACACCAGTACTGCAGTACATCACCATGAGGAAGAAAACAAAATTGAATTATGAAACTATGAAAGTAATACTTGAAGACTCATAAGAATCTTCAATAGTTCAATACACAATACTTCAATCAAAGTTCAAACTTCAAATTTTAATAATTATTCAACAATCAACATTCATCATTCATTCATCATCAAAAAATCTTGGGTCAGCTGCATTGGCATTATATTCATTGGAGTCAACAGAGTCATCACCCTCCTCGACATACTGGTCGTCCCCTTCCTCCTCTGTCTCTTCTGAATCAGCCTCTTCTTCCTCCTCTTCTTTGTTCTCTGTGCAAAAGATCTAGTGGCCTTAGGAGGGTCAGCTGATATCCTTGAAGCATCCATGACTATGTCCCATGTCAATCCTTCATGCCCCTCGACCTCATCATCATCAACTAACCACTCCATAGCATGGTCCATATTTTTTGATCTGATGGGGTCTCTCTTATCTCTCTTAGCAAACCTTTCCTTCAAGAATCGATTGTACTTAACATAGACTAGGTCAAGCCTCTTTAATTCAAGCTTATTCTTTTTCTTTGTATAAATCTAACAAAATCAAATAAAACTAATTAAAATCTAATATCTATATTTCATGTATTATTTATAAAATTACACAAATGAACCTTACGGCCTTACCCCTTCAAAAGTACTCCAATTGCGCTCACAACCGAATGAAGAAGTGGTTAGGTTTAAGATCTGAATGGCTAACTTTTGTAAATTTGGAGAACTAAACCCATTTTGGCTCCACCAATGGACAACAAAGATATACAATACAATCATAAATAAATAATAGAATTACTTGAACTTGATGAACTTCAGAATATTATTAATACCTGGATCAATTTTGGCCCTTTGCCTCATCGCCATTGGACTTCCAAAAGACTTTAATGAGCACTTGTAATTTATCAACGCATCAGCGCATATAACATCTTGCATATCATGATCAGGAACTAGCACCTCTACACACATTAAATTCATTCATAATTGTGTCATTTGTTCGTATATCCTTGTCAATATAAAAAAAAGCTGGGTTCAAATAATAACCAGTTGCATGCAATGGCTGATGTAGCTGCTTATCCCGCTTCTCATCAATAATCTCAAAAACAGGCTCGTAGCGGGTTTTTTTATCATTGAAATTTTGGGCTATCTCTCTTTTGCATTTCTCCATAGCATCATATATGTAGCCCATAGAAGGCTTGTCACTATCAACCATGCGAAGGACTTTGACAAGAGGAAAAAATACCTTAAGAGCGCCCTTCAGCCCTCTCCAAAAAGCCTTAGAAAGTATAATATCTCTCACCTTCTTCCCAAACTGATCCTTAGACCACTTGCATGCTCTCCACTCATCTGAGATGAACATTTCCCTCAGCTGCACTCTCCTCGAATGTATGCTATCTAGGCATAAGTACCAAGTCACGAATATCGTGACCCCAAGCCTCACAATCTCTTCCTTCTTTGTAAAGGTATACATCATGCTGAGGGTCAGATGGTGGCTATAAATGAAATTTGTAACTAACTTGGCCTTCTTCACTGCACCTGATATCTCGGTTAAACTGCCAAGAGCCTCAAGCATGAGGTCTATACAATGTGCTGCACATGGTGTCCAAAAGATTCTAGGATAAGTTATGCGCAACAAATTAGATGCAACAATATTAGGAGCAGCATTGTCTGCGACAACCTGTACAACAAGATGCTCCCCAACCTCCTTGATTCCCATCTCTATCACTAGAAATATGTAATAGGCATCATGGATATGATCAGAGGCAGCAATATACCTAAAAAAAACAGTCCTTAAAGGACAATTCACAAGAAAATTCATCTGACTTCTTCTCTTCCTATCACTCCAAGCATCAGTAATAATAGAAACCTCAAACTGAGCCCATGCATCCTTCTTAAGTTCTACAACTTCCTTCGTGGCACTCACTGCCTTTTTTAAAAAAGGCTCTAAAAGCTCACATGGGGTTGGGGGTTTCTTCCCAAGGCCAAATTGGCCAACTGCCTCTATCGCAGCATAGAAGCTGCTTAAGCGAGCGGTATTGAAAGGAATGCCCGCCTCATAAAACCATGTAGCAAGATGATACGCAGCTCTATCTCTCTCTTTCTTCTTGATTCTACTTTCAATGGTGGTTTGCTTTTTTGTTCTCTCCTTCAACCTCAGGGTCAGGCCGAGGTAAAAAACTACGAATAGGGCCTCTAACCCAAGGCTTCTTAGTCCAAGAACCAGAAGCAATTACAACTCCCTTACCCTTTTACCTTAATAATAGATTGCTCAACCTCTTGACATCCCTCCATTTCTTCATCACTATCATCATCATCAAAATGGACCCGAACACCAAACCTAATCTCTGTTATAGAGGAAAATCTCTCATCTTTTTTCATTTTCACCATGTCCAAAAAATTGTTTATTTCCTCTTTAACAGCATCAGGGGTCTTTTTACATGGGGCAACATTCCCCCTGATACCGGCAAGATATTTCTTGAACCAGTTTATGCCCCCTTTTGTATCATTTTCACAAAACTTGTATCTTATGCAATTTTTATCATTAGGATCTGGGTTATAGCCATATTTCCAACCGGGATCACCACTCCTATTAGATCCTGAAGGAGACATCTCAAAAATAATGCAAATTACTAAAGCAATAAAAAAAAAGCACACTAAAGCAATAAAAAAAAAGCACTTACTTTGAGTTCGATTGCTCAATCTTCAAACTTCCACCTCAAAGATGCTTCTAAATGCTCAAAATCTTCTAAAAAAAACCCTAATAACTTTGCAAAGCATTAAAAAGTAAATCTAATATCAATGGGTGATGTTTTGATCAATTTTTGTTAACTTTTCGATCCTAAAAAATTAACCAAAAACTAGATTTTTAGGGGCCTTCTCTATTTAAAATTGGCTCCAACAAGTTCTAGGGTTCAAATGAATCTAAAACCCTAATTTTTTGCCCTTAAAAACAAAAAAGATGACCAAAACTGCCCCTACCGAAAACAATTTCCACCCTTGGGCGGCCGCCCAAGGCTAGGCTGGGCGCCCGCCTAGGCGGGTTCCATATCGCCTACGTGGCCGCCCAGATTGGCCGCCTAGGCTTAGGCGATGCGCCTAGGCTTGGGCGATGAGCCCAGGCCTTTAGGCCGCCTAAGCGCTAGGCAGTCTGCTTTTTGAATCATTGATCATCATCATTCATCCTCATTTGCTTCCTGGGAGACAACAAGGACTTCCTCAGCCTGCTCATCAGAAAGAAGCTTTAGCTTGCACATCACCCTTTCTAGAATGAGAAGAACCCTACTCCTTGGTCGAAAGCACATGGAAACACCCTAATGATGGAACCTGTGTTTTCTTACAGTGGATCATTATCCTTCCCTTCTCTACCACTAGCCATCCATTAGGCTCACTTGAGGAAGTGATATGCCTTTTGTCCTTGGCAGATATTAGTTTTGAGCATGTTTCTTTTGGCCATGTTTCATGTGACCACAGATTGGCTGAAATTGTAGGTAGAGGATTTGTGTCCAAAGAAATGATTAAAAAAATGCCAATCCGGATCGAAAATTACTTGTCTAGATCAGAATCATTCAAGGGCCATCCCTATTCCTGGTTCGAACCAGCGACTTAGCCCTATATTATGTTAAACTCCCTCCCCCTTGGTTTTGTTCGTTTTGTATTCCTCTCTTAGAATTGTATAGAAGATTTGGTAAAAAAACTCAAAATCAACAAAAACAAGGGATTGAATTTCATTCATTTCTTTACATGCCTGGTCCACCATTATTCTAATTTCTCTCTGGTATTACAATGACTTTTTGTAATATTAAAGGCATTTTGTTCTTTACCCTTTATCATATCCATATGAAGAAAATTTTGATTTGGAATCCAACTCAAAGAAATCGATTGTATGAATTTTGGGGTTTTCTCCCTTTTGAGCTCGATTTTGAATCAGTTTTGAGCTTTAAATATCAACGAAACTAAGCATATATTTTTTCTTTTTTCCTTCATTTTTGTCTTTTTTATTTCACCTGATCACCATTCGGATCATAATTTGTGGGTGCGTAGTCGACCCAATCGTTCCATGTTTAAAAAGACTTGTCCTAACCTTTTGCAAAGAGAACCTGTTAACGACACGAACTAGTAAAACAGCTGCTAGTAGTACTCCTTACCATACCTCATTATTCAAATTCCTTCGGGAAGGATCCCTTGAAACCCATGGGTGCACAAGCTCTACCTCAGGCCTAGCACGCATGCTAGTTGCCTTGTCTATAACATTGGGCTACCTATTTTTGATGTGATATGACAGAGAACCCCAACTCCAAACAAACATGTGGAAGACTCGGGAGTTTAATTAAAAAAGGAGAGATCGTTGACCTTCCTTGGAAGAAGAGATATAGGGCTTCCACCTTTTCAGAAAGACATTGCATGTAAATGTACCAATATCCAAAGAAAAAGAAAGAGCAAAAGACAAAAAGTGAAAATGATGTTATCTCTTGATGCAACGCTACCAATAGAAAAACATTGAGAAAAGTTAATGCACAACAAAAGCTAGGCCATGCTGCTTATATTCTATTTCGCTATTAAGGGAGTGTTATATCCCTCAACTTTGCCATCGAAACAGTATTTAATTTTCTTTTTCACCCAATGCATGTCAATCAAATTTTTAGCTAATTGCAAAACTGATATCCATGTAAACCAATAGATTCGGTTCGGAAATGGACAAGGAGACGTGGGATTCTTAACTCTGTGAGCTAGGACTAATAAAGAATTTCATTAACTAGAAGAAAAGATACAACCATAGTTATCGGGATCAAAAACAAGGTCAGATACCAGATCAGGATCGGGACCACGAATCGAGAGATGCACAAAGATCCATGGGATAGGGGTCCAAATACATACACCGTGAGTTAAAGGGATCGTGATCCCAAATTGACGGGAACACGATCCAAATTTGTCCAAGATCGAATGATAAAGTATATAGGATCGAGGTTCATCCAGCTTAGAATTGAAGCTCCCCAAGAGCACTTAACTAGGGTACTCTAGCTCAAGAAAAAAGTCCATTGAACGATATGATTAATGCCTTCTTTTAATTCAAAAATTAAAGTATCATTAGATATAACGAATCCCATAAGTGAGAAGTGAAACTGAAAACCCAAAATGAGGATTCATATTTCAATCGTCAGGTATGAAAGAAGCTCTATAGCTTGCTGAAAATGTTGCATATTTGTTTTCCCTCATTTGGGTCCTTTCACTTACAGGCGATTGCACATGCAACTAGGCAAATGCCGTCTAGATTCAGAGGAAAAAGGGGTTCAGAACCAAAGATGATCAACGTGAAAAGGTTGTAACAGTCAATATGGTCAACGAGGGGGCATTTGAGACAGATAAATTGTATAAAGTGTACCAAACTTCTAGTAATCAAAATAAAAAATGAAAAGGATTTAGGGTAGGACATGGCGAAGGTTTAGCTTTACAGCTGCTCTCCTTCATCTGCAGGTTCCATGACACAATATGGCAGGCTCTTGTATGTTATGGTGTTTAATTTCATGACTTAACAAGTTCAAAGTTCAAAATACAAACTTCAAACCCTAGTTGCCATTGTGGGCTTCAGAATTGTTCGTCAACTGGTTTATCTCTATATCGAAAGCATTTCAGATTTCAGAATTTTTAGAGAAACATGCTCTTGACCAGAGAGAGAGAGACAGAGACAGAGATTATGGGCCAGCGAGTTAAGTGAGGATGGTAGGGGAAGAGGGGGTGGGTCGTCAGTACATGAGACATAAAAAGTGATTGTGATCTTCGATACCAATGTAAAAGAAACCTCATTCCACATTAATGGAGGCTTGATTCCACTTACTCATGGACCCATGATTTGCATGAAAGGGATCTGGATCCATTAAACAAGGATTTAGAACCCCAATTTTGCAGATTGAGATCCTTCAATTCAAAAAAGGCCTGGAATCAAGATCTCTTGTCTTGGAAGGCAATATTGAGCTTCCAAAGCTGGAGCAACCTCATTCCCGGGTGATCCCGATAACTATGGGAATAACAAATGAAGAAAAAACAGTATTTAATATATTGGCACCTTGACTTCCTTCCGTTGGTAGTTGTTATACCTTGTATTCTCCATTTATTATTTATTAGAAAAGAAAAACCTTTATATTTGTTGTAGCTTCTCACCCACAACGCAAGAATAAAGAATAGTGCATTGAAGAATAGAAGGATACCCCAAGGGATAAAACCAAATAAGACGAAACCTATCAACTAGAGAAAGAAAGTGGCCTTTAATGCGGCCATCCTTCTCGCTTACCTTTCAAAGGAAAGCCCGAGTTTGTATCCCGAAGCGTATCCTTTGCATCCCAATCTTAGGTGTCAGCCTAGAGGTCTAGCAACTACTCTGAAACTTCAATGTTCATAATGGAACTCTTCCACAAGTTAAACCTTTGTAACTTTGTTCCCAAACAAACTCCAACGATCTGATAACTAGTCACAACTTGTCAGCTATTGACCATCAGCTTTTAAATGAACAGCACAAATCCAAATATATGAACTCACATGCCATGAACATATCGATATCTGCATAAATATGTTCATAGTGGATAATCATGACGAGCATAACTGCCCATGGTTGAGTATCATCCATGCATATGTAGGAACTAGGAACTACTATTTTCATTACTCCAGTCATTTCAACACAATTCAATCTCGCATGCAAGTGCCAGCAAGAGTACACAGAATATCTAAATGCATGCAGATAATCTTTAAATATACAGAAACAACAGCTCAACCCAGAAATAAAAGAAAAAGGGAAACAAAAGGACCAAGTCAAAATTTCAAAATCTAACTTGCATTGTGCCAAAACTCACATTTTGCATAGATCTCATTGACTGTCTTGAAGTCCTTCATGTCAGCAAGCCTGTCCAAGATCAACTCATAAGTCTTTTTTGCATGTAAGTCTTTCAAGAGAAAATTATAAATAAATGTCGTGGTGTCAAAACCATACAAAACTGTTGTCTTCACAACTGAAGAATAGCTGGCACCACTGGCTCTCAAAATTTCTCCAATATTCTTAAGAGCCTGAAATTTTTCCAAATGCAAATAAGGAAAAAGTAACACTGCTGGGAAACCCTCGAGTCACAAGATCATAATACCATCACAAGTTGATAAAGGTACCCAGGCCACAGTATTCTTTATTTTAACATTTGTCATAAGAAACAAGAGATCATGGTATAACTAACAATTCAGAAAAATCTTGTTAACGAATTTTGAAAGTAACTAATCAGGTGTGCATTTAGCACTAATATCAAGGAGAGAAGGATAGAAAAAACTCCTGGTACGGCAGAAAATGGCTATGTTAAAAAGTCACAGGACTTTGCTTACTAAGTCATCTTTCAGTAGAAAACTGCCGCGAAAAATTGGTATAGGCTAACTTTAGGATGTCCTCCAAATTCTTCCCCCGTTAAAACTTTTAAATGTCATGAATTATGTTGCCATCATTTACTGGTGGCCTACTAAATTCAGATTATAGGAGTTTGAATCAAACTTTGACATCTCTGAACATCCGCCTTCATAATGAGGGATCAAGAACCCTAGAATCCTTGTTGGGAAGTACTTAAGAAACATCTTTTCATTAAATAAAATGTTGCATCTGACCTTTGCAGGTATATGAAGTTTTGGATAATTGTTAGTTCAGGAGCTGTTCAGGTTAAATGCTGGCTAAAATGGTTCTTACCAACGCACTAATTAAATCCACTTATTTAGTTTCCGAAATAAGATTTCCCTTTGATACATGAAATAAGCATTCATCTTTTTCAGAGAGGTTGGCAGATCGAAACTGCATCGTACAACATTGGTGAATTCTTGTCCTTCACTCCAGGTTACTGATCATAGTTTATATGGGGAACTCCATATTCTATGAGAAAAATCAGAGCATTGCAAATATCAGCTAAAATTAAAAAGTAGATTATACGTATACATAGCATCTAAGAAAAATTAGCTGAACAGTGAAAATCTAGGTGAAGCACATAGTTGCAAAAGTATAGCTAGGCAGAATAGATGCTCTTTCAGAATCGAAAGCGCAAACAACTGGAACCCAATTCACCTGCTCTGTCTGCTCCTCTATTCCATCAGAGATTAGCTTCCCTGTCTGAGAACATGTATTAAGAAATTAGCAGGCAATTGATAAAGAATTCAAAGTAAAAAAGTGGATCTGCGGAAATATGCCCAAATAACATCATGAAGTCCAACCTCAGGAACAAGCCCCAATGCCCCAGACAAGAAAAGGAGGTCATAAGATTTAATTCCCTGAGAATATGGTCCCACTGCTTTTGGGGCTTTTTCTGTTTGAATAACCTCAGTTTTACCTAAAATCAGCATCAAAATAATCAAGACAGACATAAGAAAGTCAAACCATCATTCCAGCAATATAAGAGACAACATCAAGCTAAACTTAAAGAAAAAAAGAAATACTTAAGAACATTTAGCATAACAATTAAGATAAGTAAGTAAACCACAATTCATAAAACCTGGGGTGCTAAACGAGTAGATTCATTACATAATAAACCCTATTAAGATTTTCCAAACACATAGCCATTTGAACAAAAAATCAACCTGATTTACTTCATGCCCTGAGGTTGATGAGAAAATGAATCAGCTCCAAAATGTAAGAGATTTTAACACTGAACAGAGGAAAGCATGCATAAAGAGTGATTGTCTAACTCCAAAACCTTGATTACACTCAGTAACCCCCTCCCCCCATAAAAAAATCACACACACACTTCCTACACTAGTCTTTCTAAATACTGACATTTCCTTCTCCTATTTCTGTTGCTTCTCTTGCTCCCATTGCGAGCATTTATATTTTATCCTTCATAGGAGAAGGAAGTGCCAATCCGGTCCCCTTGGTATATTACTATTTTTTAAAAAGAAAGCAGTCTAAGTTCTGCAAGTTAAACTAGAACAATCCAATTAAGACAATTCATGGAGTGGAGTCAAAGAAAGGGCCGCCAATTTGACCAGTTATTGGAGCAGGCGGCAAGAACCACATCATGAGACAATTTTTATCATATTAACAGAAGTACATTTAACACGTCACGTTGTTTCTTCATGTGACTATCCAGTGACATATCAAAGAGAAAGTTTAATGTGACAAGTAACCACGGATTCTGCAAAGAAATTGTGATACCACAAGGAGCAAACCATAGCAAGCAATAACATGACCATTCTGCAAATGATGTATGAGCAATTGTTTATTATTATAGACAAAAGTATCCAACTTTTGTAATTCCATACTTCAAAAGATTCATGATAAACTAGATCTAGCAAGTAGTTCACTAGAATCATGGAGGAACAACTTGCAAATCCCAGGGGAAAGGGATGATCATATAACCAAATGCTTTTTTTCTGACAAAGCCCTTAAGGAATGCGGTGTGGCCCTAAAACTGCAGAATAAGCAGTTATGTAATTCTGAAGAGCAAATATTCTAAGGAAACAACTATAAAGGGTGCTGCAAACGCTATCACTACAAATTTCAGGTCTTTTAAGATGTATACATTATTAATCGGCAAATGCTGTGAACAGATAATAAAATAAAGCCAAAAGCAGCAAACGAAAGAAAGAGAGAGAGCGAGGGGGGAGAGAGAATAGGATAATAATGGTAGTGGAAGACTCTCTCTAATCACCAAGAAGACTCCACTCATGCCTCTTCTGGTAAGACAACAGGAGATGAAGTTAGCATCCCTAGGCATATAATCTGAAACAGCAGGTGCCATGATACAGTAATTTGAAATCCCTTTGCATGAAATCCACCAGTCTCATAAAGGAAGAACCTCAATCCCAAGCAGAAGGTAGAGTAATTCGAAATCCCTTTGCATGACATCCACAAGTCTCATAAAGGAAGAACTTCAATCCCAAGCAGAAGGTAGAGTTTAACGCAAATTTAGAATTCAAGTGGATGTTGTAACTAATGAAATTTCACTGCAGCAGAGGCTTAGGGTATCAGAAGTTAGCATTGTTAATTGGAGATGACAATAAAACATTAATTTTTTCACTCGCTAAAGAAGATGGCAGATCAGAAAGAAAAATTTGAGGTATTACCTATGCTACTTGGTGATGTGAATCAAATGTTAGAATTCCATTTTTTAAATTTACGGTATGAGCATGATTAACTAGAGAAAAGAAATTAAAAAAGCCACTTTGAACTTTCAAGAAATTTAAAAAGCCACTTTGAACTTTTCACTAGATTTTTCATGAATTTATAAGTATTTCCATCATTTTAATTGATTCTTTACTAAGTATCAACAAAATAGAAAGAACGAAAGAATGTGCATAATGCTTCTGCCAAAAAATTGATTGGCCTATGAGATTCACAACATGTTATACAGAACCTTCTAAATAAATAAAAACTTAGAGAAGTTGGGTGACGAAGGAGGAGGATAGAGAGAGTAGACAGACTTACTAGCAGTGTTTGAGATGCTCATGGAGTAGGACACAGAGAAGGGGGTTTTTGCTTTGCGATGAAGAAGAGGCAGATTGGAGGGGCGGGGGGCAAGAGAGAGGCAGCGAAGGCCACGAGAGAATGTGGCCTTGTTGAAGTCGACGATGGAAGAGGAGGAGGACCACCTAACACACCACGCCATCGCTGCTCTGCCCTCTTCTTTCCTGCTTCAAAAGTGTAGAGTGAGTCGACCGGACCCTCACCCTAGCCTTTATGCATGTCTGAACAATTGTTGTGCCTGGACAATTATTTGTGCAGGTAGGGGTGGCAAGGGGCACCTGGCCTGGCCCCACCCAATCAGCCCGTCCCTACGAAGTAGGGCTTGGGCCATGAAATGTGGGGCGTGATTTCTCTGAGGCCGTATAGAAAGGGTGCAGTTGGCATACGAATGCATCTGTAGGTGTAGAGGTAAGGGTGCGCCTTCAAATTTTATCATGGTGTATAATTTTGATGCAAAATGTTCTTAGGATTATCTCAAAATCTATTTTATATCTAATTATAAAATTTTAAATTTTAAAAATGATTAAAATCAAGTAGATCTATAAACATATGAAAATCTTAAAAATGGACGGTGTAGATAATATGTTGTAAAATGTACTATTTTCGAGACTTAAAATTCTTTTATTTTTCATACTCATACATCTCGATTTCGAGATGATCAATCAAAGGGTTTTTCAACATTAAAACTATATTTTCCGATGGATTGTTTAGGGGCATCCGTAGTTTTACATTATAAGGTAGCATCCTTATATAAACTTTTTCCATATAGAAATCAGTCACCTCCTAAAAATTTATTTTTAAGATGGATTTTTTGACCTAATATTTAAGTACATGTAATCTCTAACATGGAGATGATGAATATGGGAAAAATAAATAAATTTTGAAAATTACATAATTCTAATAAGAAAACATATGGACCATTAATTTCAATTGTTTTTATACCTTGGAACCACATATTGTAGAAATACAATCCAGCCCACATAAAACAAATTTTTTAAAATGTGACCAGAGTGCCAGACAAACATGGCCACAGGGTCAAGTAGGGCTGGGGCCACAATCAACCTAGTTCAGATGGGCATGCCCCTTTTTTTTTCTTAATTTTTTGATTTTATTTGGCCCAGCCCAGCCTTGCTAGGCCTAGGGCCTCTTTGGCTTGGTCCCGACCGGTCTGACTTGTCTGACCCTATAGGGGGCCGAGCCGGCCCATTGCCAGCCCTATGTGGAGGTAAAATGTCGTCCCAACCAAGCTCTTAACAAAAATTCATCTTACATAAAAGTTTGGGCCTGAAATGGTGGAAAATAATTTCCAATCAATAATATAGAAAAAGAGAAAACTATAGACTGATATAATTATATTCGGTATGAGAAGGTTATGAATCATTTATGGCGTATTTATTTAAAGGAAAAAGTTTATATAGAGCTTAGGCTCTAAACAATCAAATAAGAGCCTCCTCAAATTGATCATCTCGACATCAAGATGCATGGACATGACAAAAAAATAGATTTCAAGTTGTGAAAATAGTGTACTTTTTAACACATTTTTGGACTGTCAATTTTCAAGATTTTCAAGTTTTCATAGATATGTCGATCTACACTATTTTTGAAGCTTTAAACTTTATAAATAAAAATGAAAATATGTTTTAAAGCGATCAGAAAGATTTTCAATATTGAAACCACATTTCTCGACACTTTTAGAAGGTAGGCTCTAATTTAATTGTTTAGAGCCTAGGCTCTATACAAACCGCACCCTTGTTTAAAAGAAGGGTTGTCTCCAAAAGAGCAGTATTCCCCACTTCTATGTCATTTTCATGTTTGATGTACCGAAGTAATACAGTCAAAGGAACTACCATGTTCTAATTTTGAGGTTTGACTAGGGCCCAAAATTTACTTAATCCGAATCCGAAACTTGGATTTCGGATCCTATTCAGATCCGAGTATGTATCCGAAATTTGGATCCCGATCCAAATTTCATAACCGAATTGAAATTTGGGCTAGATCCAGGTACAGGTGTATCTAATCTGGATCCGACCTGATTTTTTTTATAGATTTGTAATTTAATAGATTGTGAAGTTTAGAATATCCCCCACACACACACACACACACACACACACATATATATATATATATATATATATATATATATATATATATATATATATATATATATATATATATATATATATATAAACTTATAATTTTTATATAATATCTAGCTATATTAAGTTATGGAATACCTAATCCACTGCACCTCTCTCTCTCTAAGATGGTGCTCGCTCATTCATTGATCGATTTGCATGACAAAATGCAAAACCGCCATTGAAGAGAACTTTGATTCGATTGGCTTCACGATTATGAATCAAGGACCCTTTGAAAATTTTGAGGGTTTCATTGAGCCTAATGAAAGTTGGACTTATGTGATCTAGCTTGGATTATGTATTTTTTTTATTTTTTTTTTCTTTCAAATAATTCATTACAATAAATTTACTTGAAACAAATAAATAAAAATAAAATTTGGATTTAAAACTTGATGCCATTAAAATCATACTTTTATTAATCAATCAAAGCCACAATACTATGTTTGGGAATAACAAAACATAAAACAATAAGTATGGCAATAAACAAGAAATAAGATGTCGAAAATTATCTCAACTGGGTTTAATACACATCATACCGAGTCATTACCTCTAATGTCGTGGGATCAATGGTCAGCCTCAATCTCTATATGGGAAAGCACATGAGTCAAACCTCAATCTCCAGGATAAGGAAGCATATGGGTCAAATCTCTAATAAAACAAGAACTCTTATCATAAGGCTTAAATATCAAATTATGGTGTTAACCCCTTTAGCATCTAATTGAGAGAGATGTGCTTCTCAACACTAAACCCGTAACCCATTGGCCATGAGAGAGAGAGAAGATGAGCACCAAGGTTAGGCTAGGCTAGGTGGGGCGTATCCCTTCACAAGAGAGAGAGACTCCTTGGGGCGTACCCCTCTAAGAGATATATGGGAGAGCGAAGAGAGAGATGTGTCTCCATATGAGTAGAGGGCACCTCCTTTTATCGTGTTTTAATGAGGCTAGGATTTCTTATGGTTGGTCACCTTAGATTGAATAGGCACAATTGATGTTAGGTGACTGTAGGATAAGAGATGTGAGCTACCCATTCTATAAATTAGCCATCAAGATCTTATGGAAGGTGCTAGTACCTTATTCCCCATTTTTTTAAAATCAATTTCCCATTAATAAATTAATTATGAAAATAATCAATTATAATATTGTATATTCCAATTTCATGCATAAGCCTCTTATTTCCTTCCATGTTTGATTTCAAAATCTCCATAAAATTAAACCTTTCTAAAACACAATTTCTTAAGCCTCAAGCCAACTTGCTTGAATACACAAATTAGAAGGTAGAAGGGGGTGGGGAGTGGCACCCTAGGTGGGCTCTTATGGGCCCCACCAACTTGCAATGGTGGCCCATGTATACTAAGGGGCTCCCATGCAATAATAAAATAAAATTTTGATTTTTATAAATAAAAAATAATTATCAATTCCATTTGAATATTTAAAACAATGAAAATTCAATATCTCTTATTTTATAAATTCAAATCACATGAATAAAATACTTAGAGATTCAGAAAAATTCAAACAACAGTTCTAAAAAACAAATAGCATTAAAACAATTATAATTAAATGCTTTTGATGAGAATTGGATCTATATGGTCTAGGAATAATAAAACACTAGGGCACTCCACTTTCTACTATGGACCATAGTCCATACTTGCTTTCTCAAACTGATCCAGCTGTTTTCATGACCAATAGACCATTATAGGGGCTCATGATGGCGCCACCAAAGTCAGCCAATAGACAAATGGATGTAATCCCAGTCTGTAGATTTCAGGTTCTTCCCTAGAGATGAACAAATGTCACTTAGACCTGATGCAACTACAGCTCTATGATGCATAGGAGTAATCTCTCTCACATTCACATGCTTCACCTTGAAAAGTGGTTCGCTTCTCGATACGGTTATTATATGTACACGTCGTGTGATGGTATATGGATGATTCTTTGGCTTCATATTTAAGGGTCACCATCACACACAAGGGTCACACAATTTATTGGCTCACTCATCTGGGCAGATTCTGATCTCATCAAGAGAAGACCCATCATAACTCTTATCGGTTTAATATATATGCCCAGGTAATATGGATTTTTTTCAGCCGACTGACTTAGCACGTCAAGCATAGTCCGATATAAAAAAATATCATTTATTTAGTATGATTCACACAGGATTATACTTCTATTGAATTTATGTTGTACTATATAAAATGCTTATACAAACTCTCATAACCCTTTAATGATCACATATACCCAACACCTAAAATAGGTCTCATAACCCTTTAATCACCACATATACCCAACACCTAAAACAAAGTGACAAGCCATGGGTGGCTCCTTGTCCTGCGGAGCCATGGCACCCTCTTGTCGAGTTCTCTCTCTTCTCCCTCAACTCCTTCATGCTCTTGGTTTTGTTTCACATAAGTGGTAACAGGAAATGATCCCTCTCTCTCTCTAGCTTTTGCTTCTTGCAGTTTGTTTCTTGTCTTTGTGGCAGCGTCTCTCTCTCTAAGCAACGTATCGAAGCGACTTCCTCCTCTCTCTAGTGTCTCCCTCTTCCAAGAAGTTGTGTTTTGTCTACCATGTGGGGGAGCAAGTAAACATCGCATCAATCCTTACTGATTCTCTCCCTAGCTTTTGCCCTCATCTTCCATGGGAAGATAAGTACATGTCATGATAAAAAACATAGATTCTCCTTTCTCGCTCTTAACAATCACGTCTCAAACCCTCGCTTCTCTCTCTAGCTCTTTCTAGAGAGTGAGCATGCTTCTTCGGAGAGTTAAATCCCCAACTTCAAATGCCTCTGCTTCTTGTATATACTTCTCAACACTGAAAACCCATCCATGGATGTCAAAAATAGACTTAAAAATAAAAATAAATAAATTTAGTATTTGGATGGTCTTTGCATTTTGTTATAAATAAGAGCTGAACCTGCTGCCTCTATACTTTACCTGTATGCGCCATTGGAGAGTTTCTTCAATTGAAGAGAGGAGAGAGAGAGAATAAAATAAGAAGAGGGAGAATGGGTGCCTTTTGAAAATATAAGGAAATGGATCTTAATAGACCTTCTAACTTTGGATGAGAAAATAATAACAATACCTATCTCGAGGATCGACTGCTTAGAGGGATGAAGCAGAGGGGCAGGTTCAATTAGCCCATTTCAAAAAGCTATTGTCCTACTTTGGTTAATTTAATTATGTCAAATTTTCTTTTTTTCTCTGGGAATTTCAGAATTTTTCAATTAAAACGTAATTTTTTTAGGGATATGAAATGTTTTATTTCTTGGTTGCCATTTGACAAATCATAGTGTGGTCAATGCTTTTTTTTTTTTTTTTTTTGTGATTTCTTTTATAAGTCTATACATCGAATTACATCAAGTGAAAGGTTTCATGCACTTTATCCTATGGGTTGAATGTATGAGATGAACTGATTTGGATCATAAATTTGACAACATTCTAAATGTGGATCTATTCTATCTGAAATGGTTTTTTGGTGCAGTCCTAATAATTATTTTTCCTTTTTTGTTATTGTAAGAGAATTTAATGATACTAAAAGGTGCTTTTTGAAAGAAAGACATATGTGATCTTTTACCGGGGAATACATTATTTTACTTTATTTTTTATTTTTATTTTGTTTCACCCTTTTCTTTTGGCAAAAGATCACTTACAGGTGGTCTACATTACAATAAGATAAATTTCAAAATAAAATCAACATAACAATAAAACCAAGATCTTAACAACTTGATGCCATTGAAACAACTATGTATTATGTTTGAGAATAAAATATAAAATTACAAAAAACAAAAGGAAGAGTGCCGGAGATTATCTCAACCGGGCTTATTATACCCCACACCGAGTCACCACCATTCGATGACGCGGGATCAACGGTCTAGCTTCAATCTCGAACCGGGAAAGCAAATTTCGGCTAAGCCACACCAATCGAACATGAACCCTTTTGGTCACAAACTCAAACCCTCGGTGAATTCTCTTAGCAACCTAGTTTAAGAGAGATGAATTCACTTTTTGGTAAACCCTAAAACCCTTAGTCATAAATCTATATTTTAGAGATAGAAGAGAGAATAACTCCATAACCTAAACCCTTAGGTTCTTTCACAATGTGGGAGAGAGAGAGAGAAACTTTCTTAAGAGATAGAAATAGTAAGATAACGTGTAGAGATTTTTTGGTAGAAACAATCCTTTCTTATAAGCTTTTGAATAAGATTAGGGTTTCTTAGGGTTTTTTTTGGCTTGCCTCTTTTTGTGAGATTGAACATAGACCATCCATCAAGGGTGACTTGTGGGGTAACAGATCTGAGTCATCCATTCCATAGATGGGCCATCAACATTATGGAAGGTGCATGAACCATTATCCCCCTTTCCTAAACCATTTTCCCATCAATAGAAACTAAATAAATTAAATCTAATCAAAATATTGTGCATACCATAAAATAACACAAGTCTACTTAATATTTCCATAAAATCTTTCAAAGATATATCAAGTAAATATTTAGCCAATATCTTCCAATCATATGGCGACATACTATATCACCAAAAAATAGGAAAGAGAATAAGGGTGGGGCGTGCCACCCAATGGAGGCACTCATGGGC
Source organism: Amborella trichopoda (assembly GCF_054954075.1). Taxonomy (NCBI): domain Eukaryota; kingdom Viridiplantae; phylum Streptophyta; class Magnoliopsida; order Amborellales; family Amborellaceae; genus Amborella; species Amborella trichopoda. The sequence goes on from NC_142346.1 coordinate 14,478,997, forward strand.
CCCACCTTCTAAAAATATGGCGGGCCCATATGCACAATAGTCCCCCATGATATTTTTATATATTTAAAATTAATAAAAAGATTTTAGAATATTATTTGAATATTTAAACAATTGTAAAATCAATATCTTTAATTTTATTAATCCAAAAATTATAAATAAAATATCCAGGGGTTAATAAAAATTCAAATAATAATCTTAAAATAATTTTCATCATAAAACAAATACAATTAAATTAATTTGATGAGAAAAGTATCCATATGGTTTAGGAATCAACAATCATGGGGCACTCTACCTTCAATTGTGGACTACAGACCACACTTGCTTTATCAGACCGACCCAGTGTTTCCCATGACCCACAGTCCAAGCAGGGGCTCATTACCGGGTCACCAAAGTCTGGTCGTTGAGCTAAGGGATCGTAATCCCAGTTTGTAGATTTTCAGATCCTCCCCTAGAGACAAGTCAAGGTCACCAAGACCTTATGCGACCACAGCTCTATGACGCATAGGGGTATCTCTTACACATACATACGCTTCACCCTAAAAGGTGGATTTTTGGCTTTTTTCGAACGATCTATCGATATGCATGCCGTGTGATGGTACATGGATGAGGTTTTGGCCCCTGTCTCTGTAGGCTACCATCATACATAAGGGTCACACAGTCCCTTGGCTCACTTATTCGGGCATATTCTTTGACTTCATCAAGAGCTAACCCACTAGAACCCTTTTCGGTTTGTTATTTATGCCCAGGTAACATGGGGTTTTCGCAACCAACTGGCCTTGATCGTCAAGCACAGTCTGATATCTGCAAACATCATTTGCTTAGTATAGCCCATGAGGGACCACACTCCCACGGAGTTCATATTCCACTATATCATTTCATTTTACAAGCACTCATAAGGCCTTTAAAGGCCACATGAACCCAATATCTCCCATTTGGCCTTTGAAGGCCTTATATTCTCTCTTTCTCACTTTCTCTCATTCCCATCTCTATCTCCCAATTACAATATCTCTCAAGCATTTTTACTTAATGTATTAATCATGGCTTTCGTCATCAACCCTTTTACAAAAAGATTTATAGAGGCAACAATTTTTTCTCTTTGCTGTTGGGATCTCATCCAAAAAATGGTCGTAGCTCATTTTTCACATCGCATAGCAAATCATGGACATGTTATCGCAAAAGACCATTACGTACCCTCATCGCATGGAGTCGTATGTTCATGGGCTCAAAAGAGTTCTTCAAATAAGTTGCTCCCTTTTGTAGCCATACAACCAGCACCAAACATTTGAGTTCCATGGGTGAACAACATTATAGTCTGTTATTCCATTTGGCATGTCAAATACTAGCAGGTGCTCCTACTAAAACATTTAGTTTATTTAAATCTCGATCTTTCTCAATCTCACTTCATTCATCAGGTGATAAAGACATGGTTTTATATGCTTGGAGTTCTTATGTAATCGTGGCTCCTTTGACACGCATATCGTCACCGTGCTATCGCAGAAAATTCTTACTGCCTCACAACGTACAAGGTGAAAATCAAGTCGATTAAGAAATTTCTTAATCCATACAGCCTCCTCGATCACCAAACAACACGTTATGTACTCTGCCTTCATGGTAGACAATTTCATCACATTCTGTTGCTTTGATTTTCAAGAAACTGCACCCCCTCCAAACATGAACACATATCCAGATATAGACTTCACATCATCTTGATGTGTGAGATAGCTTGCACCTGTATATCTGAATATCCAAGCAACTAAAAAAACGTGGGACTGTAACATCTCCCACTTAATTATTGCAAATACAATATATATATTCTTAACATTCTTATGCATATATCATGATGTAGCATATCAAGTCTCATGCAATATGTAATTCAATACCTGTTGGTTTCACAATATGTAAAAACCTTAATGAACCACAAAGGTTCAACTACACTAGACATCTTGGTAGTAAATTCATACAAACCAAGTTATCTAATCAACACAACATGTGTTAGGAAAGCCCAACATGATGACATTCCTACAACATTCTCTATGGTTCGAAGTCTTAGGTAATCGAGGATTCTAAATAACTAGAAACATGGGTCAAGGCATATAGGTATTTAAAAAAAAAACAGTGCATGATAGTTTTTCTCCCACTTTTATAAATACCTTCAAGACAGAATGTTTTCTTTTTAATAAAAAAAATTGACTTGATACATATATATATATATATATATATATATATATATATATATATATATATATATATATATATATATATATATATATATATATATATATATATATATACATCCACAAGCAATAGTTATATAATAGTATGACAGTTTAAAATGATTTTCATAAAGACTTAATGGACCTTGCAAGACTATGTGGTTTTCTCAAATTTAATCATAAAATGCATGCTTAGCCTTCATAAATTATTTTACCGTATTCACCTTTAATTTCCTACCAAGTCAAGTTCATGGCCACAAAAGCAAATCATATATACCATCTTATAATTTTATCTAAAATAAAGCACGACTAAATAATGTCTATTAAAGCCTTGACAAAATACTTCTTTTTTGGTAATTATGGAGAATTTATCAAGAGATTATGATCACATCGTATTATAGACATTATTGAGAGGATAATCACCAAGACCAAGTTCCATCAAAACACCTCCTTTGTGCTTACATATTTGAATGAGCCACACCCATCTCTCGTGTTTCATCCTCAGGGCTCAAAGCCCTTGATCACATCATATTTCCATGTGTATCACTACCTTAAGTAGTTCATACTCAAGCACAAGGAAGCACAAAAACAAAAGGTCTTCAAAACCAGCACTTTCAAATTTGTTAGCACTTATTACTTAATGTCTATACACTCCATACATATTCATAAAATAATTAGCCAAAATATAACCAAAGCACATTAAACAAAGTTATTGAATCATCTTTCCCAATATGACCTTTCCTTATATGACCTTACTCTATAATATGGGATAGATTTCATACCTCAAAACCATGTAGTGTGGTACCTGGGCTTTCTTGATTCATCGCTTTTACTTGTTTGACAAGCTTTTGTGATCTTGAAAGTGCACGCAATTGATGGTGAATATATTGGTCATTGGTTTCACATGTCACGAAGTGTCTATCTCTTCGGCACTTGGATTCTCCTATCTTATACCGTGAAGAAAATATATTCTTTATCCTATTATTTCAAATATCACAATTTCGATTCTCCCACTGATCTTTAGCGTTTTTATACTACCACCAAGTCTCTCTATATATCCCTTCATTTCAAAGAAACCAAGATGTTTTTATAGGTATTGTGTTTCTTCTTCACATAGAGTGTCATATCTTGTCAACTCTGTATTACCTCTCTCTAAAGTTTTATTATAATAAACCATACTCATAGCACACTATAAAACCTTTTAAATGAGTCTTAAAGGACTCTATAATTAGGAATTCAAGGATGTGTCTTAACATGCCACATCTTTTAATATACTGCAGAATAGAACTTGAGCATCCCATGATAAAAATATAATATCTCTCAACTCATAAAGAGTTAATCTTCGAATCCTTTTGAGTATTGAAATAGACTCAAAAAATATAAAATAGTGCTTAGTTCCACCCCTAAATCATATCATTTAGTGAATATTCATTTAATTGACATTTACGTCACAATGCAAATTTTTCAGTTGAAAATCAGGTTGAGCACCTCACAATAAAAAATTCGTTTTTCTCAATCCTCAAAGAATTTCTTCATGAAATCTTTTGTATTGAAAACTAGACTCAAAACTAAATCATAACATAATAGTTTGAATCCCAAATAGCAATTTCCTTTAGAGAAATAAATAAGTGACATTCACCTCACAAAATAAATCATACTGCAGAATTTTAAGATGAACACTATCTAGTAAAATTTTCTTTTCTCTCTACCATCATGAAGTTTTTCTTTCAAACCAATTTTGTATGAAATTAGACACATAATAGTAACACATATATTTTTACAAGTTTTATATCGCTCTGTTAAGTGGGCTTGATAAATATAATTATTCATGTCTTCAATGAAGGACATACCACATTACAGAAAATTCAGGATGACCTCTTTTCAATCTAAAATTTTTATTCCTCTCTTCCCATAGATATTTCTCTCTCAAATAAATTTTATTAGAAAATAGACTCAGATTGAAAGTCTAAAAACTTAGTATGGACCATAAAACATTCTGTTAAGTATAGAAATAAAATCATGACTTCCAAGTCATGAAAATAGTTTTCGTTGCAGAAAACAGCACTTGCGCATCCTTCAATAAATTGATCATGTCTTTCAAACCTCAATAAATTTATTGATGAAACATTTTTTTCTTGAAATTAGGCTCAATTTTGTGAGTTACGTTAAAATTTCAGTAAGAAATAAAATCATATGCTTTGTGGGAAAAATCATAAAACTCAATGGACAGTTCTTGGATTTTGCAGGGTCAGAACTGACACATTCCATAACTCTCAATTCCCTTAGGATCTCTCACTAAAATTTTGCAGGTAAATCTTACTCTTAAATATACAAAATATCACTGAAGTATATAATAGAAAAATACCTCATTATATTCTTCATGTCTCTACTCCAAAATAGCCCAGAATGCTCATTTTGCAGAGTGTTTTTTCGGTGTTGGAATATTTCAATAATTCTTAACCATGGGTGTATTTCTTGACTACAAAGGTCATTAGCTTTCTTATATCTCATTCCCAAGCTTGATCTCAACTCGATAAAGAGAAAAGATAACTAATGGCATCAAGTATCAATAGCTCTGATACCAATGAAAGAAAGACCTATGTGATCTTTTACCGAGGAATACATTTTTTTTTCACCCCTTTCGTTTGGCAAAAGATCACTTGCAGGTGGCTTTATTATAATAAGATAAATTTCAAAATAAAATCAACATAACAATAAAACCAAGATCTTAACAACTTGATGCCATTGAAACAACTATGTACTATGTTTGAGAATAAAATATAAAATTGTAAAAAACAAAAAGAAGAGTGTCGGAGATTACCTTAACCGGGCTTATTACACCCCACACCGAGTCAACACCACGGAATCAACGGTCTAACTTCAATCTCGAACCAAGAAAGCAAATTTTGGGCAAGCCACACCAATGGAACATGAACCCCTTTGATCACAAACTCAAACCCTAGGTGAATTCTCTTAGCAACCTAGTTTGAGAGAGATGAATTCTCTTTTTGGTAAACCTTAAAACCCTTAGCCATAAATCTCTATTTGAGAGATAGAAGAGAGAAGAACTCCATAACTTAAACCCTTAGGTTCTTTCACAATGTGGGAGAGAGAGAGATCAACATGAGAGAGAGAAACTTTCTTAAGAGAGAGAAATAAAAAGATAAGGTGTAGAGATTTTTTAGTAGAGACAATCCCTTTTTATATGCTTTTGAATAAAATTAGGGTTTTTTAGGGCTTTTTTTAGCTTGCATCTTCTTGTGAGATTGAACGTAGACCGTCGATCAAGGGTGACTTATGGGGTGAGAGATCTGAGCCAGCCATTCCATAAATGGGCCATCAACATTATGGAATGTGCATAAACCATTATCCCCCCTTTCATAAACTATTTTCTCATCAATAGAAATTAAATAAATTAAATCTAATCAAAATATTGTGCATACCATAAAATAGCACAAGTCTATTCAATATTTCCATAAAATCTTTCAAAGATATATCAAGTCAATATTTAGTCAATATTTTCCAACCATATGGCCACATGCCATATCACCAAAAAATAGGAAAGATAATAAGGGTGAGGCGTGCCACCCAAGGGAGGCACTCATGGGCCCCACCTTCTAAAAATATGGCGGGCCCATGTGCACAATGGGCCCCCATGATATTTTTATATATTTAAAATTAATAAAAAGATTTTAGAATATTATTTGAATATTTAAAAAATTGTAAAATCAATATCTTTAATTTTATAAATCTAAAAATTATAAATAAAATATCCAGGGGTTCATAAAAATTCAAATAATAATCTTAAAATAATTTTCATCATAAAAAAAACACAATTAAATTAATTCGATGGGAAAATGATCCATATGGTTTAGGAATCAACAATTCTGAAGCACTCCACCTTCAACTGTGGACTACAGACCACACCTGCTTTATCAGACCGACCCAGTGTTTCCCATGAGCCACAGTCTAAGCAAGGGCTCATTAGCGGGTCACCAAAGTTCGATCGAAGAGCCTCGGGATCACAATCCCAGTCTGTGGATTTCAGCTCTTCCCTTAGAGACAACTCAAGGTCACCAAGACCTTATGCGACCACAGTTCTATAGCGCATAGGAGTATCTCTCTCACATGCATATGCTTCACCCTCAAAGGTGAATTTCTGGCCTTCCCGATCGATTTATCGATATGTATGCCATGTGATGGTACATAGATGAGGTTTTGGCCCCTATCTCTATACGCCACCATCACATACAAGGATCACACAGTCCCTTGGCTCACTCATCCGGGCATATTCTCCGACCTCATCAAGGGCTAACCCTTCTCGATTTGTTTTTCATGCCCAGGTAACATGGGTTTTTGCCAACCAACTGGCCTAGATCGTCAAGCACAGTCCGGTATCTGCAAACATCGTTTGCTTAATATGGCTTACGAGGAACCACACTCCCACTGAGTTCATGTTCCACTATATCATTCCATTTTACAAGCACTCATAAGTCCTTTAAACGCCACATGAACCCAACATCTTAACGGTATTGCGTAACCACATTATTGCAAAGAGATTGGTTTATGAAGAGTCAAACAGAAAGTAGAGAAATACATGGTTATGACATCCTTCTGTCGCAGGTATTTTTGGTGACTATACAAGTGTATTAATTACTTAATAACAATTTAATAACCCTAACTTCAATCACCTAGAATAGTTTTAAGAGAGCAAATAGTAAAATTAGCTTCAAATTCAAACAACAACCTTATTTAGTATGTCTTTTAGTAAAATACTTTGCTTGCTATGTATATTCCGAAAATATTTTCAATAATATTTCTTTAGTTTTTGAAATGAAAGAAGCAAACATAACAATAGCATAAATTGTGAAGAAATAAGAGACAAGTAGGCACCATTAATCTTTTGGGACCCACAAGCTGACCAACTATTCCTTTCAAATTTTGCATTTTTCTTTTCTTTCAATTGGTAGACTAGGTTCAAGCGTGCCAATAAAAATCACCTTTCAAGGTATTAATCAGTCTCAAAAGCCCAATATGCTCCATACTTCTATTGATCAACTCTGTAAAACTAAGATGAATTTGATCACTGCCATCCAAGGCTAAGAATGGGTTGGATCGGGTTTGGATCCAACGGGAAAGTATAGATGGGATTCAGATCCAGATCTGGACCCGATAGGATCCAAAAAATTAGGATCCAGATCTGGATCCAAAAAGTATACATGGGATCCAGATCCGAATCCGATAAAATCCAAAAAGATTATTATATATTATTTTATATTTATAAAATAATATATAACAAAAAAATATTGTACAATATATATTTAAATAAAAAATACATAATAGGCCCACATAAATATACGATTTAAATCAAATGAGGAGCCCCTCGTTATGTAAATCGTAAAATGTTGAGACCTTGTAACATTACATCATATTAAAAATAAACATTCATAGAATTTAATCATTCTCAAAATAGGAGAGAACCTATATCCTTACATCAATTTCATTACAAGAGACCCCATACCCCATATCCTTATGTCAATTTCATAACAATAGACCCCCATATCAATCCATCCAAGTAAAAATAAGGTACATCAAGGCTCAAGCACTTCCACATCCTCCACTGAGCATCACTTATATAGAACTCCAACAAACCTGCAAATCAAACGATGTTAAATCAAGACAAAAGTTGAATGCACAAATTGATCAAATATCACTTAATGAATAAACACATGACATATTTAGCTGTTGAACTAAAGAGAAAATAGGAATACAAGACCATTGAATAGTTATAATGCTAAAATAAGATAACGCATTGATCTATTCAATAAGAAACACAATTTACATGCTCAATGATGAATCACAAGCTTCTTCATCTTCTCAAGTGTAGAAACAATAAAATTACAAGATGATGCAAACTCACTAAATAAAATGGTAATAATTAACTTGTAAAAAGAATAACAATTAAAAATAAATGCAATCAATAATAATTTGATTATGGAAAGAAACTCACTTTCTACCTTCAATCTTGTGCACACATCAATGCTTATATTGTCTCTAGTCGCATTGAGCTAAGATAAGCATATAGAACTCGTCTCATTGTGCTAAATGCCTACTCCAATGCAACTATAGAAACATGAATAACCAAAATATCTCGAGCCCTCTTGGAAAGGTTGGGAAATTTAGCTGCACTGAGTTGCCACCACTTCAAAATGTTGAATCTTTGATCAAATTGGAAGATAAGTTCCTCCAATTCAGACTTTCTAGATACATTGCTTGAACTCGCATTAATGATTGTCAGAAACTCCCCTCTCAACTTACCACGAGAGTACAAATCACCACTAAAAGAAGATGAACTACTACTAAAGTACTCACAAAGCTAGCAACTAGTCATTCATCACTTTCATAGTCCTTATAAAGATCATAAATCCCATGCCAAACTATACTTACTTGGTGCTCTGCATCATTACCATATATTTTCTAGTAATAGTATTGCACTATATTGTGCTTACATAGAGGATGAGCTACATCCGCTATAGCCAAAATCAAAGAACAAATCTTATGTTTATCAAATTTATCTTTCACTTTGATTGCTATAGAACTTACTCATGCTCCATTCCATTAAAGACACGTGAATCCCACATACCTCAAAAAAATAAAGATTAGAAATTGGATATTTAGTCCATGAAAATGTACATTTAACATCATAAAAAAGTTTCAGACAACTACATTTTTTTTTTTGCACTTTGTTTTAACGTATTTTTCAGCACCTTGGTCCCAGATAGGAAGCAGGTTATAAAGCTTACAAAACAGTGGAAATTCTCGATAGATTCAGAATGGCCCCAAAATTGGTCAAGATCTTTATCATCACTTCCAAAGACCACTTGTCAAGTTTCATTGCGATCAGACATATTTAAGGCAGTGAACACGAAGAAACCGTTTTAAAAAAAAATGGCCTCTAGCACCCTTAAATGGATCCTACAACTGAAACTACATTTTTGGTGTCTCAAATCACTATGGGACCACGTCCATTAGATCCAGAACTGTAAAAAATCCCTATGAGCCAAGTTTCGGCTTAATCGGACGCTCCATGACAAATATATGAGCAAAATATTGAAAAAGGAGGGGCCGCACACTATTCCCCTTCCCCTTTCCCTTTCCCCTTCCCCTAATAAGTTCTTAAGTTCTACAACTTCCTATCACTCCAAAATGCTCTGATTTGAGCAAGAGAACTAAAGATCAATTTAGGGTTTTTGTAGGGGATCGAAGAGCTTCAAGAATAATAATCTTTAAAAAAGAGAGATTGGTTAGGTGCTTCGATCTCGCCCTCTGGATCTAAGTGATCTGGTGGCACATGTCTCGGGTTTTTGGTGAACCCGTGATTTGAGATCACTCTCTCGGAACCTCGCTCGAGGGCAAGGGCAGATATACCAACCAATGAGAGGAATTTTAGGTGGGTTCGGGACTTACTCGGGTTGGCTCGAATGAGCGCCCTCTTAAATCAGGGAAGAAAGCCCCCCAGCTGCTTGAGCTGGTTCCAAATCGCCTCCATTGACCTGTAATCCTCTTGTTTTTCTGCACAACACTTTTTTGGTTTATTGGTAAGACAAGTGGGTCGAAGGGACCCACCCTTGTCTAAGGGCAATGCATGTTCATGCAAGAAGGGCTTGAGGTACAAGGTCAGATGACAGAAAGAAAGGAGAAGAGAGCTTGACGGAGGGGTGAGACTAGCGTAACAGTCAAAAGTCACAGACTCGGAGTGGTAGCAAGACAGACATGGTTCAAAGGACCAACACGACAACAATACTACTCGAAAACGAGGTCGGTGCGGTGATGCTAGGCTAAGTCTACCCCAATTCAAGTGAGAAGGGAAAGGGATGAAGAGAAGAGGATGAGACATTAAAAGGGAGGAGAAGTCCGGACATCAACAAGCATCACTGTTAGGCAACACGAGGATACGACACATCCCTTGCAGATGGCGCTGACTCCTGACGAGGCACTCGGTGATAGTTTCTCCTAAGTCACGTGACGATAGGTGTGGGACGCAGGGAGAATGACGATGGGCACCGGGTGCGTGAAGGAAGCTCGCAGACGGTGATGGGTGTTGCCAAGAACCCTAGCAGGTGGCGATAGGTATCGCCATCCATGCTAGACATGCAGCAGAGGAAGACCCCCACAGTTGCAACAAGATTCGTCGTCTGGGTCCACTGAGACGTCGCAGCTACGTCTATGGGCGACAATGGGCAGTGCCATCTATAGACCTAACTGGGAGAACGAGACAGACGAGAAGAAGGGGAAGAAGACTCGTGCATAGTACTGCCATCGCCATGTGTGACCTGTGAAACCAAGAGAGGGGCATGCACGGGCACTACCACTACCATGCATGGCCTCCACGAAGAACCTACACAAAGTAGAGGGAGAAGAGAGAGGAGAAGAGAGAGAAGAGAAGAAAAGAAAAAGAAGAGAGAGAATATTTACCTCAACCGTAGGGTTACCGATCAAAATTTTCTCTCCCCTCACTCCCTCTCTCTAGTGTGACACAACAATGGTAAGAAAGATAAACTTGTACTAAGTGAAAACTCTCTCTTGTGTGTGTATGTCTCACTGCATCTCTCCTTTTCTACGTACAATGATGGTATATATATATAGAAGTTTGCCCAAACATCAGTGGATGATCAAAAGTAACCCTAATTATTGAATTAAAAGAAATTAGAAAATAGGGTGCAAATGATAGATTTGCCCATTCCTAACAAGTTCTGGAATTTCAAAACAATCCCTGTGTTGCCTTAAAACTTGCATGTTCTTGCATAGCTGATCCGGGGTTGTTCTGATGCCCAGTTGATCGGAAGATGATTGTTTTCTTGTAGGGCTCATCATGGCGATCGATTTGATACCAATTTCGAACCATGTATCATGTTTTTGGTGCAATATCATGTGACTTGAAATTTGAATAGATCTTGAAATTTTGGATCGATGGTGTATCCGTTCCTTGACATTTTTCAATGATTTCTTCACTGAATTACACTAAGCATGCCGCTACAATCACGGGGCACCAAACACAGCTCGATTTCGTGCCCAAATGAAGAATTTGCAAGTTTGAAATTTTGGTCGTAATCAAGGATTCAGGCGACGAAATTTGCAGTTTGTTCATCGGGTTTGTGTGCAGAATCCGACAATCATCATGTACGGGGTTCGGGTCAGAGATGGCCCGAGACCTTACGCCTGCAATGGAATTGGTCTCGTGTTGATTGGGATCGCTAGCGGCATGATCTGGCCACTCGAGCGAGGCACGATGCTACTGAATTTCCTGCACTTTCTTTACGGATCAACAACTTCTCTCTAGCTTTTCTTCGTGCTCGGGTATCCTCACGGGGCGTGCCACATATTTAATCGCTCGTCTTGACTAGACGAACATGCTCACCAAATTTTAGCACAATCCAGCTCTAGACGGCCGAGATATGAGCGTCAAAAGTCACTAGTCGTGACTGTCCCTTCAATGGTGCAGTGTTCCAGGGTGGTCGCATGAGAATAGCGTGCGACTTCCTGCTGTTTTACTCTTTTTCTTATAACTTCTTCCTGGAGTGTTCGTTTGGGTTGAAATTTGACCCCTGAGGATTTTCAATAGTGTCAGATCCAATGGCGATGGTCCCACAACAATTTGAGATACTGAAAGAATAACTCTAGTTCTAGGGATCTGTTTCAGGGTGGTAGAGGTCGATTTTGTCGAAATTATTTCTCAGTCTGCACTGCCTTAGACATGTCGGAGTGCGACGAAACTTAGCAAGAGACTCTTGAGAGACCTCATGAATATCTTGGCCAGTTTTGGGGTTGTTCTGAGACTGTCGAAATTTCCACTACTTGCTAGGCCTTATTGAGCGAGGGCCTCATGTTGATGAAAAATACCTTCCAACAGCATGCCCCACCGAATGTTGTGCTTCTCGAGAATCAAGAAGTGCAATCATTCGGGAAGTTTTGAGGGGTCTTTATTAAAGTCCGTGCCCTCAAGGGTCTATCTGTGGTTTTGGAGCATGCGGCCTTTGTCAGGACCTCCTCGTACAGAACCAGGACTTTTTTGAAGGCCAAATGCTACGAACCTTCGCTCGATGTTGTTTGCTGCTACATCAAGTTTGCTTTTATTGCTCAAGGTATCTCTTGTAGTTCTTGTCTAGCGGGGTCCAGTCCGGGGCTTCTGACCTGACCCGAAAGTCTGGTCCCATGTAGGCTAGGGGATTTCGCGAAGATGTACGTTGAAGCATGTGGCAAGTTAAACCCTGGCTTCGTTAGTTTCTTGCCTTCGCGATGACTCTTAGTATTTTTGGAAGAATCTTTTGGCCATCGTCCTCACCCTCAAGGACTCTTGTTAACGTTGGGAGATCTTATGCGGCTCTCACTCCCTGATGAGCCATGTCGCGGGGGATCTTATGCGACTCTCACCCCCTGATGAGCCAATGAAATCGGGGAGATCTTATGAGGCTCTCACTCCTTGATGAGCCACGAAACTTGGCAGATCTTGGGTGCTCTCACTCCCTCATGAGCATGAAACTGAAGAGATCTTATGCGCTCTCACTCCCTGATGAGCATGAAACTGAGGAGATCTTATGTGCTTTCACTCCCTGATGAGCATGAAACTGGGGAGATCTTATGTACTCCCACTCGCTGATGAGAATGAAACCGGGGAGATCTTATGTGCTCTCACTCTCTGATGTGCATGGAACTGGGGAGATCTTATGTGCTCTCACTCCCTGATGAGCCATTAAAGCTGGAGTGCTAGCTAAGGCTGTGGAAGTGCATCAGCTTGCCTAGTTGGTCCAAGTGCCCTTTTATGAGTTTTCACTTGAACAGGGGAAGTGGAGTCGTGAGGATGAGTATCACTAAGTCTTGTTATTTCTAGGCTCTTTTAGCCATGACCTTGCGGTCATGTCCACCCCTTTTCATCCATTTTTGCTCATAGTGCCTTTTCGGGGTTTTCACTGTGCCTGAGTTTCTTTTTCTATGGAACTGTCTTACTCATGGTTTCGTGACCTTACTCGTCCGTCATTTTTACTCATGGCATTCCCTTGTTCGAGTGTACACCATGCTCATTTTTTTTTTGAGAAGGCGTGTTTTAAGGTCGTGCCTTCGAGACATGTGCGAAGCCTTTTAATGTCATGCGGCCAGGACGCACACCATAGTTTAGAGTAGTTGGACCATAGTGGTAAGGAATGAAAGTCTATGGAGGCCATAGAGTGAGTTTGGTGATGACTTTGATCCACTTGAGACCTGTAGAGAGTTGATGATGAGTGAGTGAATGATGCTGACCGGTAACTGGGTAGCGAGACGGCCGCCGTTTCATGAACATGAGGAAGATTCACTGGGGAATGGTGAAAGTCGGTAATGATGGTGAAGATGGTGCGTGCACGTGAATGGGACGACTAGGGAAGGTGTGCGTGAAGTTGCACGTAAAGGGCGTGTGTGCGTATGTGGACACACTGAGGAGGCAATGAAAGTGTGTGCATGCATGAATGGGTCGGTTAGGGAGGACGTACATGAAGATGCACGTAAAAGGGAGGTGTGCATGCATATGGGGCATCTTTAAGGTCATGCTTCCTGGACCTGGGCGAAGCAGTTTAACGTCATGCGGCCAGGACATGCACTATGGTTTAAGGTCGTATAGCTTGGACCTGGTTGTGAAGTTTAAAGTCATGCAACTAGGACCATGGAGTTTAAGGTCGTGCAACTAGACCTCTGCTACAGTTTACGATCATATAGTTTGGACCATGACTATGCAGTTTAAGGTCGTGCAGCACGGACCGAGTACGATTTGCCATATCAATAGGGCCGCATGGGAGTATGTATATGGATAACAATATGACTCCCTGGGGATAAAGATAGTTTAGGCTATACACATGCGAAGAGATGGTGGTGACCCTACAAGGAGTAGTAAAAGGGAGAGGCTTCACTGGGGATTAGGAGGGTCAGTGTAACTCCATGAGGATAATCGATGTGCATGGAACTTTGACAGGCCAGAGCACAGATGAACCCCACTGTAGGTTGAAGGGATAAGAATGGTCCTAACTCTCTGGAGATGACGGGGTGTGTATGACCCTTGCATACATCTAACTCCCCTGGGGGTGTAGTTGGAGTTATGCGTATGGGGTGCGCATTATAGTTTTAGGGTCTTGTAGCTCGGACTACGGCAACGCAGTTTAAAGTCATACAGCTAGGACTATGTAGTTTGTGGTCGTGTAATTAGACCTTCGCTACAGTTTAGGGTCCTATAGTTTGGACAGTGGTGCTAAGCCTTTTATCGCCATGCGATCAGGATGTGCACTATGGTTTAAGGTCATACAGCTGGACCCTAATCGTAAGTTTAAAGTCATGTGACAAGGACTTTGCAATTTAAGGCCGTGCAACTAGAACTCTACTACATTTTAAGGTTATATAGTTTGGACCATGGTCATACAGTTTTGACTCATGAGACAAGGACTTTGCAGTTTTAAGGTCGTGCAACTAGAACTCCGCTATAGTTTAAGATCACATGGTTCGGACCATGGTCGTACAGTTTTGAGTCATGGGACAAGGACTATGGCTGTACAGTTTAGGGTCATGCGGCATGGACTATGGCGGTGCAGTTTAGGGTCATGCAGTGTGGACCGTGGCGGTGCAGTTTAAGGTCATGCAGCATGGACTGTAGCGGTGCGGTTTAAGGTCATGCAACATAGACCATGGCAGTGTAGTTTAAGGTCATGCAGCACAGACGGTGGCAGTGCAGTTTAAGGTCATGCAGCGCAGACCGTGGCGGTGCAGTTTAAGGTCATGCAACGCAGACCGTGGCGGTGCAGTTTAAGGTCATGCCGTAGCGATGCAGTTTAAGGTCATGCAGCGTGGACCATGGCGGTGTAGTTTAAGGTCATGCAGTGTGGATCGAGGAGCAGTGAGGGAATGCGACTCCATGGGGGAATAGAGCCGTCACTAGGGATTGGGCTCTCTGAGGAGAGAGATTATGGTGCAGGGAATGAACTTCCTAAGGCTGAGGGATGATAGTCCGAAGGGGGGTGCTAAGGCCTGCGCGCAGCACTAAGCGTGGAGTGGCCCATGCATCAGTAAGCCTAGGTGATGTGTTAAGTCCCTTGGTAAAGCACGCGACAGTAGCCCTTGATAAAACGCCTGGAGATAACTCTTTAACAAGGCGAGCGACAATAGCCTCTAGACGAGACGTGCGGTGATGATCCCTCTGAATGAAGCACGCGGCGATAGTCCCCTGAGCGAAGTGCTCGACGAAAGTCATGACGAGGCACGAGGTGATGATGCTTTGGGTCTCGGGCTTGGCCTGCCTCGGTCTGGTCTTATCGCCATCAAGAGCTGGGGACTGAAGCATCATTCTGAGTTTGTCGGGGGCATTCTTCGGCACTACAGGGTCTAAAAGGGGCACTTTACTGTTTTATCGAAGGGTAAAACTGTAGAAGGGCCTTTTTAGAGAGAGAGAGAGAGCCAAAACTCCTAGCGAGGGTTTTTTTGGCAAGAACTTCCCGGTCAAGACTTGTAGAGGAAGGACCTTAGAAGATTTTTCTAGCGTGCTTCAGGAGGTGCGAAGCTTTATAGGGTGATTATGGGTAGTTTTTGGTCAGCATCGAGGCTTTCTGAGCAAGTAAGAGAGTGTCTCGGGGCTTTAACAGAATTCGTGGAGGTGCCCTACCAAAGTTTGAACGTTCCTTCGATCGTTCTGCTACTGAAGGGGAGGTCCTAGAGAGTTCAAGGGTCTTTGTTAGTTCTTTGGTTGTTGAAGGAGAAGGAGTAGGGGCTGCATTGAGCTCATCGAAAACTTAATGGAATTCCAGTGAGCCATGAGACGGTGGACTGTCCGTGCTGAGATAGCCTGGGAAGCCGAAAAAACAAGAGGGTTAATGCTCCGTAGGAATTGGGGACAGTGGGAACCGAGCTATAATAAGGACATGCATGCCATTAAGTCGCATGCGGTGCTGTCTTCACGTGTCCCTAAGCCACATGCATCGATGTGAGTGCTCGAGGGCATGCCGTTTGAGGTGATGGTCTCACGCGGCGTTGGCTCGCCCATGAAGATGGTTGAACGCGACATTACATTGCGTACGAGGATAGCTGCGTGTGGTGTTGGGTTGCGTGTAGCTATAACCATAGACAACGATGTCCCGTGGGGGTCAAGAGTGATGGCAAACGGGGAGGCTGTGCCGCCACAGTGTGTCGGAAGCCAAGTCCTTCAGCACAACCGTGAAGTCCATATTGTTATGTGGAAGGGTATCCACTGTGAAGGGGTATGCTCTCCATCATAGGCTAGTTCCTTGTCAGAGAAGTCTGCTTTGTATATTTAATATACTCATCAGATGAATCGAAGCTGACTCGGAAGTGGTTGGCTTTTTCTTTTGGCTTGTAACCATTCTCCTTGGCGGGACTGAGGCTGACTTCTCCCAGTGGTTTTGCCACTTCTTCATGGGGCACGCATTTCTTTGGTGGGTTTGCTTTTTCTGCATGAGGAGAGTGTTTCTCTTGGCCTGTAACTGTCCTCTTATCCTCAGATGTAAGAGCAACGTCGCTGGTTTTGGTTTGTGGCTGTCCACTTATCCTCAGATGCAAGAGCTTTGTAATTTCCCTGATAATGGGCTTAACTTGTAACCTTTTTCAGTGCAATAAAAGAAATGAGCTTCTCTTGAGTTGGCTTAATGTTTCTCATCTTCATTCCTATCTTTTTATCGCACACGCCACACTTTATGGCCGTGTTAGGGATAATACTTCTTTAAATATCGCTCATTGATAGGGGGCATTGCCTCTTCTTGACTATGAATGAGCCTTCCCACTTAGGCTCGAACTTTCCTTTGCGACGCCCATGCATGATGATCGGTCTCTTGACTGCTTGGACTAGGTCCCCGTGACCAAATGAATGAACCTTGAAGACTTGTCAAAGGCTCTTTTCATTCTTCTTTGATTGAAATCGAGGTACTTTTGGGCCTCTAATCTCTTTTCATCAAGGGCATCCAGCTCTTGGTAGCGAGCCTGACCCTCTCGTCCTCATTTAGTCCTTGATGTATAGCAACGCGGAGTGAGGGTATTTGAATTTTGAGGGGTAGAACTGCCTCTCCCCTGTAGACCAGGGAATAAGGGGCGGAGTTCGTAGCATTGCAAGTGGTAGTGCGATAGGCCCACAGACCCTCAGGTAGCTTCTCGTGCCAGTTCTTCTTTGACTTCAACACCGATTTTCCGGAGCACCCCGCACAAAGTCTTGTTGAATGCCTCAGCTAACCCGTTGGCTCCAGGGTAGTACATAGTCGAGTACTTCCACTCAAAATTGAACTGGTTGACCAGGCGATCAACATGCTAGTTCCTGAACTGGGGCCCATTATCAGAAATTATTAGGTCCGGGAACCCGAACCGATATATGATATGGTGCCGCACGAAGCTAGCCACAACAGTCCCTAGAACCTGTCTGAGAGGGATTGCCTCAGCCCATTTGGAAAAGTAGTATGTCGCCTTAGGATGAAGGAATGACCCATTGGGAAAAGGGACATGATGTCACTGTAGGATGGAGAGGCTTTGAGGGCTGGTGAATGAGGCTCGAGTAGATTTGGCACACCTGGCATCTTTTGTCATAGTTTGAGCGTAAACTACCATGGAAGGCCAGTAATAGCCGAGCCTGCGTATGCGCTCATAGAGCTTGGGGCCGGACTGATGCAGCCCACAGATGCTTGAGTGCACTTCTTCGAGTACTTTGCTTGCCTCTTGTGTATCGACACATCTGAGGAGAATTCCGTCAAATGATCAACAAAAGAGGACATCCCCATCGAGTAGGGTGTACTTGGTGGACATCCTTCATATGCCGTTGCGTTCCGCCTGATCTTGAGGTAACCTTCCGTGCTTTACGAAGTCCATGATGGTCTCCCTCTAGTATTCCACTTGTTCAATCTCCGCACACATCGAGTCGAAGAATTCGGGCTCCGGTTCCCTAGTCTTGGGCTCTTTTCCTTTTGACATTTCCAACTCTCCCTTGAGGCTGCGAGGAGTGCCCCGAATGGGTAGGGTGGACATCCCTCTCATCATCTGCATCAACTTCAGTTGTCAAGTCGACGTGTCTCCATTCAGCTACCCAGACTGTGGTGGGCCCTGATGAAGACAATTGGATGGTGGTACCGAGTTTTGAGAGTGGCTGAGAGTTTAGACTTCTTGGGATATGACTCAAGGAAAAGTCATTGAACTAGGCCATATAAGTTTTGGCCGTGTCATGATAAGGCTGAAGAATATCCTTCCTTACGTCATATATCCCCTTAAGTTGCCGGACGACCAGTTCAGAGTCGCCGAAGATGCATCGCTGCTCTAGATCTAGCTCCTGGGAGATCTTTAGGCCGATTATGAGGGCTTGATACTCCGCTTCATTATGAGAAAATGCCTCCGCAAGTGAAAAGGCTAGAGGGATTATCCCGCCATTGGGACTCAGGAACATGACTCTGGTGCCTCCTTTATCAGACTAAAATGCCTCGTCAAAGTACATCTCCGACGGTCGAGTTAGCTCCTTGCAGAAAACTTCTTCTTCTTGGAGGTCACTTGATAGGGGAGATTCTGCAGGGACTGGGTGAGCTGCGAGAAAGTTCGCTAAGGCTTGACCTTTGAATGCTTTTTGTGGTACATACGTGATGTCGAATTCCATAAGCAGTAATGCCCACTTACCCAAGTGTCCTGATAAGCATGACCGGGTCATAAGGAACTTGACTGGGTCCGCCTTGGAGATCAACTTGATCGGGTCTGCCTTGGAGATCAACTTGACCGGGTCCGCCTTGGAGATCAACTTGACCTCTTGACTGAGCAGATAATGTCGGAGCTTTTGTACTGCAAAGGTCAAGGCTAGGCACATCTTCTCGATGGGACATAATTCTTCTCGGCCCCTTGCATTCTGCGGCTGAGGTAATAGAGCACTGTCTCCTTCCCCCCATCATTATTCTATGCTAAGAGTGTCCCGAGTGACTCGTTAAGGGCGGTCACGTACAGGATAAGGGGCCTTCCAAGCACTGGGGTGGAGAGCATTGGTGGATTCAATAGGTATTGCCTGATGTCGTTGAGCGCTGCTTGGCATGCCTCGTCCCATATGAAAGGAGTGTCCTTTTTCAGGACGTGTGAAAAGGGTCTGCATCGTCCTGAAAGGTTTGAGATGAACCTTCGGATGGAGGCGAGCTGTCCTTGAAGAGAACACAGTTCATGGAGGGCTGTAGGCGATGGCATATCTTGTATTGCCTTGATTTTGACCTGCTCGATCTCGAGTCCATGGTATCTTACGATGAACCCTAAGAATTTTCCTGAACATACGTCAAAGGAGCATTTCAAGGGGTTCATCTTGAGCTGGTGATGCCGCAATCACTTAAACACCTTCTCAAGGTCTTGCACATGAGTGGTTTTTGTTTTAGACTTCACCACCAGGTCATCCACATCGCACTCGACTTCCTTGTGAATCATGTCCTTGAAGATGGTTATCATGGCTCGCTGGTAAGTAGCACCGTCATTCTTTAGCCCAAAAGGCATCACAGTGTAGCAAAAGACACCTTTTGGAGTCAAGAATGCAGTGGTCTGCTCATCCTCTGGCGCTATCCTGATTTGATTATAACTAGAGTAACCGTCCATAAAGGAGAAGATTTGGCAGTGGGCTATGGAGTTAACCAGCATCTAGGTGAACGACAGGGGGAAATCGTCCTTGGGACAAAAAGTGTTCAAGTCCTTAAAGTAGATGCAGACCCTGATTTGACCATTCTTTTTCTTGATTGGGACGACTTTTGCCAGCCATCTAGGGTATTTGACTTCACGTATAAATCCAAATTTCCTGAGCTTGTTCACCTCAACATCGATCTGCATCTCGAGGTCGGGACCTTCTTGACGTCTGCTTCATGAGTTTAATGGTAGGATCGATGCCGAGGCGATTGACATCGATCTGAGGGTCTAGACCAGGCATCTCATGATAATGCCAGGCAAAGACGTCTCGATTTTCTCGAGGAGGGAAATATAGCCTTCTTTCTCTTCTGTAGACATCTTTGCTGAGATGAAGGTTGGCCTTAGGTCGGCTTCATCCCCCAAATTGATCTCTTTGAGCTCGTCAGCTGTGGCTTGACCGCCTTCTTCCCACTCTTCGAGAGCTTCTTGAAGTTCCTCGTCAGGGGACTCGCTAGGATTTTCATTGACCTCGAACGTAGACACCCATGATCCTGATATCTCGGCCTCTAAGAGGGGCACAATGTGGGAGAGGACTGGTGTCTGATTGGTCCAGGAGATGGAAGGGTCGATATCAAGAGAGGGGTCTATGACATCGTGATCGAGCTCGCTTGATGTTTGCCCCGAGCTGGGTGATGTCTCATGCACTTGGATTATGTGGCAGGCCTTGTGGGAGAAGGAGCCCGGAGATGTCTCGATTTCGGCTCTGGTTGACAGGGTGTTAGCAACTATCAAGAATCCTGCTGCCTAGGCCAGTATTTCTCTGAGGCGCTCTTGCTGCGGCATGGTGAGGCTGGTGTCTCCGAACTCTTTATTTAGAGTGTCGAAGTCTGGGCATCGTTGAGCTGCACCAGTGGAGAAAATAGAGGAGGGGGGAGGAGAAGAAGAGTTAGAACTTTTGGAGGTGCTTTTTGCATCGCCACCAGTATTTTTCGTTTGTAGGGGGTATTTAAGGTCTTGCACCGACTTTGACCATTGTGGGGTTCTTTTAACATTGCTACCCATTTTGGCCGACTCCTGAGATATTGATGACATAGGGACGTTTGCCTGATTGGACGATAAGAGGGGGTGAGCTACACGCTGGATGAAGTCCCACAAGGTCGGAATCGGGGGGAGAGGCTTGAGGAATTCTTCCTTGATTGCTGGCTGAGGAGGGAGATTTCTTTGGCTGGCCAACCTGGACGCTGGCCGTCTCCTTTGAGATCCCTGAGGAGGTGTTTGGACCACCCTATCAGGCTGGTGAGTAGCCCTAGCTTAGTAGACTGCCTCACGATTTAGGGATTTGAGCCTACTCCGCCCATGGTAGACTTCCCAGGGTTGAGAGGTCGAGGGCCCTGAGGGATCTAGTGCATGCTCATGAGAGGCTTGTTGCGTGGTTTCCTCTCGAACAGGAGCGAGGGCTTGGACGTGTTCTTGGAGAGCTGCATAGACGATATGGCCTTGTTGGACTTTCTCCACAACTATGGCCTCGAACCTAGAGCAGTCTTTGAGTTCGTGGCCCGACACCTAGAGGTATGGGCACTAGAGTTTCTCCGTGCCCCAGGCAAGATGCTTAGGCTATCCGGTAGACTTGGGGGTAACGAGGCCCTGATAAAGCATTGCTTCGAAGAGGGCTTGGAGAGGGTCTTCCCTGGTGTTTCCCTGGGTTTGCGTCGGGAGGTCTTCTTGTGCAGGCGGCAGAGGGACCTGAGGGTGTCCTACCGGGTCACCTTGAACTTCCTGGCATTGCTGCATCTTTTATGCCAAGAGCTTATGGAAGCTAATGCACTCGCTAACGTCATGGCCTCGTATCTGGTGGTATGTGTACCAGAGGTTCTCGATCCCTTGAGGCAGGAACTTAGGCTGCCTTGTCTGCTTTGGGGTGGTGATTCCTTCTTCGAACATTATGGAGAAAAATGCACGAAGGATAGCGGGTGCCCCGTCGTCCTCCTGGATCATGATTATGTGAGACGCCTCAGCTGTTCCTAGTGCTTTCTTTAACCCTTTGAGCTTTATCTGACCCTTGTTGATAAGGGCTTCGATAGTGTCATTGAGCTTATAACAGTCGTGAGTGGGGTGGGCTACTCTCCTATACTTCTCGTGTGTCTCCTGCCCCAGTGGCTCTACAGTGGTGACCTCTGGCAGTTGGATTATGTTCTGTGCTAACAGCAGTTGAAGCAGTGCGTAGGTACACTCTGTGTCAAAGGGGTCAACCTTATTCTGGTGCTAGGTCCAGTAGTCGTTCCGCTTACTGTTTTTAGGAGGCAAGACCGCATTGTAAGACTGCTGCTTGCCCCCGATTGGAGGCGTTTGTTCCTTAGAGAGGTCGAGAGTCTGAGAAACTGTACCTTTGGTGTCAGTCACGTGACAGTCATGCTGATCACTGCCTTTCGGTTGCCCCGACTGCTGGAGCGAGTGGAGGGTTACTGGTGAGGACTTTCATGGTGCTTGAACAATCCCTCAATATGAACTGCCTTAGAGATAACCTCTGACATGGAGGGTGGATTGGATGCCTCGACATGTAGGGTGATCTCAGGAAGCATGTTCCGTATATAGGTCTGGATTGCTTCCTTCTCGGTCATGGGAGTGGCGTGGAAGGTCGCCAACTCTCTCCATCAAGTAATGAATTTGTCGATCGGCTCATCAGGGCCTTGCATCAAGGTGAGGAGCTCGATGGTTTCCACGTTCCTCTGGACTTCATAAAAGCGTTGGTAGAACAACTGCTCCATTTCTTGCCATGTGTGCACCGAGTTTGGGGGCAACCTAACATACCACTGAAAGGTTGGCCCTTCGAAAGTCTCGACGAACTGAGGAAGGAGAAGTCTTCCGTCAGTTGCCGTCTCCTAACAGGCCGCTTGGAAGTGGGCCGTATGTTGGTGAGGAGACGTAGTACCATTGAACAGGGGGAGTTTCCCTTTTTGGTAGTTCAGGGGAAACGACACCTGGTCAATGTACAAAGGATACGACTTCTGGTAGAGCGGCGTATCCTTCATGCCTGGGACCTTGTTCTTGAGGCTGTGGGCCACCATAGCATCTATGTTATATTGAGAGACTCTATGAGCAGGAGAGCTATCTTGGGAGAGCGGTGGGGGAGTATGCCTGGGGACTGTGTCCTCACCAGCCAGCGAATCGGACGAAGAAGGGGACCTGGCGGCCTCTAGGCACTCCATCTTTCGAGGATGGCTTGCATCATTTCCTCGAACTTGTTCATCCGCTCCTCCTGAGCGTCGTTTTGGTCATTGATCATCATGACACTAACTGTTTCCTTTGGGAGGTCAGGGTCAGGTGATGCAGCGGACTGCTGAGGCTGGAGAGTCGTGTGTGGCAAGTCAGTCTGTAGCGGCTCAGCTTGCCCTGACTGGACTCGATCTTTGTACACCGATCTTGTGAGGACCAGTTCTTGATGGTCTTGGGATGGTGGCTTCTAGGTGGTGATCACCGAATAATACTCCTAGAGTTGCTCAGGTTTCGGAGTTTGAAGACGGAAGAACGGATTACAAGGCAGGAGGTCGTCAGGGGTGGGAACCTCGACTGCCTTGGAGGCTTCCCTGGTCAGGATGTGCAGGCCTCTCTTCTGCTTGTTCGTGAGGCGTCTATGGACCTCATTCCAGAACCAAGCCTGAGACCTAGAGTAGGCCGTTTCCTTCGAACATGCGAGGGCCATATCTATGAGCTGGAGCAGGGAGTGGGGCCCAAGGATGGAGGGTTGCTTGGGTTCTTATCTTGGAGGCTGGAGGCCTCTGTCTGACATCAAGCTGTTGCCTCGAATTCCTTTGTGAGGCCAGGGTGTTCGGATGACCCGGGGCTGGCTCAAGATGGTACTCTTAGGGAAAACCTTTGAGTACCAAGGTTCGAGGTGCTTGCCTAGAGTCGGGAAAGCGACAAAGGGAAGAAGGGCCAGCTCGTGACTCCGTCTGAGTCTAGATCCGAGGGGGACCTGCAAAGATGGTGCGTGTGCACTGTTAGGGTTAGCAGTCTCGGTGACTTGGGGGTCAGCCCGGGCTCGGTTGATGGGTTTGTTCGGAAGAGGGCGAGACCCATGAGCTTGTGTTTGTAAGGGATGAGGCGGGAGCTTGTCTCTTACAAGGTGAAGCTGCGTGTGCCGGGAGGGAAGACATAGTGGTCGACCCTCCTGTGCTCGAGGTGGCATAGAGTTAGCGCTACCCTAATGCATGACGCATGTAGGGTTCGGCCTGAGAAGGCCTAGCCCTGGATGCGAGCTCGAGGCAACGTTAGGTTTGCCCTAAGGTGTGGCTTGAGTGGACAAACTTTGAGCCTTTGAGTGTGTGCAAGGGGTGAAGACCTCAGGACCTCTTCCTCTCTCCAGGTGTGGAGCCTCGAAGTGGTGAAGGAGCATAGGGGTGGCGAACCTCGGGCGCGACATCAATTCGTTTGCCTTTCACAGGGATGGACGGGGTGGCCTTTCGACGTACTATAGCAGTATGATTGACAGGAGGTTTGCCAGTAGTAAGGTGTGTGGCAGTAGCAGTGCTACCCATGCATGGGGAGGCAGGGACCTTTAAGTCCCCTCTCGCACCGATCCAAGTGAGAACCTGGGAGCGGGACCGTGAATCCTGACTCCGAAGAAGGGTAGGGAAGGAGGCTTGAGCGGCTCACTTCCCTGGGATAGCTACGAGTGTAGGGATAAGGAAGTCCCCGACCCGGATGAACGGGTTGAGCAACCCAGGTGCCATAGAAATGGGTGCAAAACGTAAAGAAGGAAACTTGTCCAACAAAAGCGAATCGACTATGGGGTAGTAAGTCCACAGTGGAGTCGCCAAGCTGGTTAGGTGCCTTGTTCTCGCCCTCCTAATCTAGGTGATTTGGTGGCACGTGTCTCGGGTTTCTGGTGAACCTGGGATTTGATGCTCTCTCGAAACCTCATTAGAGGGCAAGGGCAGGTCTACCAACTAATGAGAGAGGAATTTTAGGTGGGTTCAGGACTTACTCGGGGTGGCTTGTGTGGGCACCCTCTTAGATCACAAAGAAAGCCCCTCAACTACTTGAGCTGGTTCAGAATCGCCTCCCTTGACCTGTAATCCTCATGTTTTTCTGCATAATACTTCTATGGTTAATTTGTAAGACAAGTGGGTCAAAGGGACGCACCCTTGTCTTAGGGCAATGCACGTTCCTGCGAGAAGCTGATGAGGTGCAATGTTAGAAGAAACAAAGAAAGGAGAAGAGAGCTTGACGAAGGGGCGAGACTAGCGTGATAGTCAGAAGTCACCGACTTAGAGTGGTAATAAGACAAGCATGGTTCATAAGACAAGCACTCGGCAATGCTACTCGAAACTGAGGTCGGCGTGGTGATGCTAGGTTAAGTCTACCCCCTTTCAAGTGAGAAGAGAAAGGGGTGAAGAGAAGAGGGCAAGATGGCAAAAGGAAGGAGAAGTTCGGATGTCAACAAGCATCACCATTGGGCAACGTGAGGAGATGACACATCCCTTGCGGATGGCGCTGACTCCTGACGAGGCACTCGACGATAGTTTCTCTTGGTCGCTCGGTAATAGGTGTGGGACGCTGGGAGAATAGCGATAGGCATCGAGCACACGAAGGAAGCTCGCGAACGACAATGAGTGTTGCCAAGACCCCTAGCGGATGACGATAGGTATCGTCGTCCATGCTAGACGTGCAGCAGAGGAAGACCCCAACAGGTGCCAACAAGTTTCGCTGTCTGGGTTCTCCACCGAGACGTCGCAGCTACGTCTGTGGGCTGTGATGGGTAGCATCGTCTACAGACCTCACTGAGAGAATGAGATATATGAGAAGAAGGGGAAGAAGACTCGCAAGTGATACTGCCATCGCCATGCGCGACCTGTGAAACCAAGGGAGGGGCATGCATGACACTGCCACTACTGTGCGTGGCCTCTGCGAAGAACCTAGATGAAGTTAAGGGGAGAAGAGAGAGGAGAACAGAGAGAAGAGAAGAAAAGAAAAATAAAAGAGGGAAGATTTACCTCAACCCTAGGGGTACCGGTCGAAACTTTCTCTCACGTCACTCCCTCTCTCTAGCATGACACAACAGTGGTAAGAAAGAGAAACTTGTATTAAGTGCTCTCTCTTGTATGTGTGTCTCACTGTGTCTCTCCTTTTTTGCATATCATGATGGTACGTATATATAGAATTGTACCCCAAACATGAGTGGATGATCAAAAGTAACCCTTATTGAAAATTAAGATTATATTGAATTAAAAGAAATTAAAAAATAGGGTGAAAAATGACAGATTTTTCCCTTCCTAACAAGTTGTAGAATTCTAGAACAGTCCCTGTGTTGCCCTAGTACTTGCGTGTTATTGCATGGCTGATCTGGGGTTGTTCTGATACCCGGTTGCTCGTAAGATGATTATTTTCTTGTAGGCTTGGCATGTCGATTGATTTGATACCAAACTTTGAGGCAAGGATCGTGTTTTTAGTGCATGATCATGTGACTTGAAATTTGAATAGATCTTGAAACTTTGGATCGATGGTGTACTCGTTCCTTGATTTTTTTGAGAATTTCTTCGCTGAATTACACAGAGCATGCCGCTATGATCACGAGGCACTAAACGCAGCTCGATTCTGTGCCTGAATGAAGATTTTACAAGTTTGGAATTTTGGCTGGAATCAAGGATTCCGACGACGAAATTTGCAGTCTATTCATCGGGTTCGTGTGCAGAATCCTACAGTTCATCATGTACGTCGGGTCAGTGATGACCCAAGACCTTATGCGTGCAATGGAATTGGTCTCGCGTTGATTGGGCTCGCGAGCAGCGTGATCTGGCCGCTCGAGCAAGGCACAAAGCTGCTGAATGCCCTGAAATTTCTTCATGGATCAACAACTTCTCTCTAGCTTTTCTTCGCTCTAGGGTATCGTCACGGGGCGTGCCACATATCGAATCGCTCGTCTTGACTAGACGAACATGCTCAAGAAATTTGAGCATGATTTGAATCTGGACGGTCGAGATATGAGCGTCGAAAGTCACTGGTCGTGACTGTCCCTTCAATGGTGTAGTGTTGCAGGGTGGTCGCACGGGAATAGCTTGCGGCTTCTCCTGTTTCACTCTTTTGCCTATGACTTCTTCCTGGAGTGTTCGTTTGGACTGAAATTTGACCCTTAGGGGTTTTTAGCCGTGCCAGATCCAATGGAATTGGTTCCACATCAATTTGAGATGCTAAAAGTGTAGCTCTAGGTATAGGGGTCCATTTCAGGGTGCCAGAGGCCGATTCTGCTGGAACTATTTCTCAGTCTACACTACCTTAGACATGTCAGAATGCGAGGAAACTTGGCAAGTGACTCTTGAGAGACCTTATGAAGATCTTGGCCAGTTCTGGGGTTGTTCTGAGACTGTTAAAATTTCCACTACTTGCTATGCCTTTATTGAGCGGGGGCCTCATGTTGATGAAAAATACCTTCCAACAGAGATATCTAAAATTTGACGGATTTTACATGTTCTTTAACAGTCCCTCTATTAAGCCATTATAATCTTTGAATTTTTAGCAGGAAAATTAAAGATACATTTAGGGTTTTTGTAAGGGATTCGAAGAGCTTCAGCGGGAAGAAAAAAAAAAAGAGAGATGAGCGACAAATCCAGGTTTCGACGGATTTTTTTTTTTTTTTTCTCATAAGAAACCTAGAAACATTTAGAATAATAAATAACATTATAGAAATGATTAGGCTTATCTGTTTGGAGTGACTGTATTTCAATGGCAAGACAAAGAGAGTAGAATTATCTGCAGAAGAATGCTCTAGACAGATAAAAAAAGCAAAGAAAGATATAACGTATTGATGGTAGAGAGAGAGAGAGAGAGAGAGAGAGAGAGAGAGAGATAAAGGCATAAAACCATGTTCTTATGAGATTTGATTTTGATTTGTGAACAAGTATATATATATATATATATATATATATATATATATATATATATATATATATATATATATATATATATATATATAGGGAAAATATCCTGTCAGCCCAAAGGTGTACTGCTACAATAAATGCCAATGAGCCAGATTGAATCTGGGCCTATCTGACGATCCCGAATGTCTGGTAGTATTTGAATTTTAATTTTTTTTACAAATAAGATTAATATAAAAATCGGAGAGTGTGTACATAAAAATAGGTGAATCTTTAAAAAATATATAAAAAATGTTTTACATGAAATGAATTGATCAAAATACCCTTGTAAAGATTTGGGGGTAGTTTGATCAATTTGTTTTATGGATTATTTTTTTATATTTTTATTATGTGCGCCTTGATAAAAAGAATATACAGCTAAAATTTTAAGTGATTTGGATTTATAGAAAAAAAGTTAAAATTCAGACACGAAAAGAGGTTGTGACCGTTAGATCGGCCCAGATTCAATCTGGGCCATTGACGTTTACTGTAGCGGTCAGCTAGTAAGCGTACAGAATCCACTCCCATATATATATATATATATATATATATATATATATATATATATATATATATATAGAAAAAGCTCCCGAATGGTGGCCAGCGATAAGAACAGTAGTTCGGTGGAGCGCCAATCGTCCATCGTCCCCATTAAACGGACGAATGGGATTAAGACTTTTAAAACAGTGGGGCTTTCACGTCTCTGTTTCTCTCCCCATTTTCCCTCCATGTCCTTATCTTGCCTCCATCTTTCTCTCTCGTCCCCAATGCTCTCTCTCCTTTTCCCCCATTTTTGCTCCCTCTCTCTCTCCTCCATTTTCCCTCCCATCTCTCTCTCTGCCCCCTTCCGCCAAGCTCTCAGCATGGAAACCCAATGCAAAAAGTGGAAGGAACAAGGATATATCAGCCCTAATCTCTAATCAAAATCGGTATGAACTCTCTACACTCTATAGAATGATCAAATGGCTCACTATCTCAAAGCAATCAATCCATAGAGATTGTCCATTTCTGTTTCAAAAACCAACCCAAGATATTCCAACCCAAGACCCAAAAAAAAAATCTACTACAAAGAAAAAACATGGTGTCCAAAATTTATGAAGTGAAGAAATTTTTTCTCCACCTTTCTCTGTCTCTCCCATTTTTCTTCCATCTTTCTCTCCCTCATCCCCAAAAGCCCTAGTTAGAAAAACAATTTCTTTTAAAAAGAAAAATCTTACTGTTGCTGTAGACAAAATCCTTATCTGTTTTTTTTTGTTTTTTGTTTCTTTCATAGATACAGTAAACAAAATCCATGCATTGAGCATAAAAATGGTGTCCAAAATTTATGCCTCAAGGAAAGCAAATGGTCTGAAGAAATTTGTGATATCTCAAGCAGTCAATCAAATAGCTGTCAAACTTTCTTGTTTGCAGGCGTCGAAAGATTGTTTATTTTTATTTTTATTTTTCTTTATCCACTCTAGTATTCCCCCAATTAAAAAAAAAAGATTTAAATTCATTATTATCCAAAACCCCTAGATTATCGATTTTGTCTATAAGAAAAAAAAAATCTTACTGTTACAGTAGGGAGAAATGCTCATCTATTTTTTATTTTTTGTCTTAGTAGATAGAGTTGAATGAATTATTAATATTATGGATACTATGATCCTGCTTTCTTTTCTTCGGTTTTATGAAGAGAAGAGGTTATGTTTTTCAAGTGCCACGTAGAATTTGAATTTTTGCTACAGTTATAATGTTTTTTTTTTTTTTTTAATATCTAATAGTGCTAAAAAATTTGGAATTAATGTTTTTATTGTGATTAATTTTCATGACATGGTTGTATCACTTTGTTGTTATGCAGTATATAAGAGATTTTGGTAGATATTATCATGAGATAGAGGAACAAGAATGTTATTATCATACTAATCATCATTACTGCAAGTGGCACATTATGGGAAAGATTAAATCAAAGCTAGGTCATGTTGCTCGTGCACACCCATCATTCTTTGATGTGTTCCAAAAGTGTGTTACTTCTTATACAGCTGAGCAATTCGAGAACGAATGGATGGCCATGATTGAGAAGTACAATCTTCAAACAGAAACTTGGCTCCCATGGTTATATGCATGCTGCAGTCGATCCGCTGATGCTTATACATCTGACAAGTTCACATCAGGCATGATAACACACAATGGAGTGAAAGTTTCAATCGAGATCCCAAGATGTATATCAATTCAGGAACAAGTCTACCAACATGTTTGAATGCCATTGAAAAGTTACAAGATAAAAAGTTCATTAAAAAGAAATAAAATGACTCCAAGAATCTTATGTCCACAGTGGTGCTAAAGACATTCTTTAGATCGAGAGGCATGCATCAAGGATTTGCACTCAAAAACGTTTTTGTGAAGTTTCAAGAAGAGCTTGTGAAGTCAGCAGATTACTGGATCAAATTAGTTGGGGACAATGGTGAAGTTGCTAAATATAATTTGGAAGATATTCAAGGCAAGTCAATTCAACGTACTATTATATTCATCGAATCCAATAAGAAAACCACATGTATATGTCAATTGTATGAGCGTGTTGGACTCCCTTGTTCACATATGCTCAAGGTATTTTGTGTGAGGAATGTATTGGAGATCCTACCTCATTACATTATGAGGCGATGGACAATAGAAGCAATGAAAGGTATTGAGGGTGATAAAAGTGGTGCCAACAATTTGGCTTCGTCTACTTTTGCTCGCTTCATTCAACAAAATGAGGTTTATGAGTTTTTCAAAAGGTTGTAGAACCCGCACTGGAAAATGAGGTATTCTTTGAAAAATTGAAGGTTTGCTTATCCAAGTTAACTGAAGAGTTCAATGCAACACAAAAATCTTTGCCCGACATTGTGGCACCATCGCCCTCTACTCAAAACATGATTTGAGTTGTAAATGCATATGTCTATCTTTAGTTAACAAAAGTATCTCACCCTTGCTTGGACCTTATATAGCCTTGAATCTAGTTAACCTTAAATATAAGTTCCCTTTGTGCAACTAGAAATTGTTTAATATTATAAACACCCCATTTTAAAATTGGCAAATTCCATGGTTTTAGTAGTTATCCATTTTATATCTAGCAAATCTTGTAGTTTTTTGTAGTTATCCATTCTACACCCATGATTTTAGTAGTTATCCATTTTGCACCTAGCAAATCTTATGGTTTTTAGTAGTTATTTATTCTACACTCATGGTTTTAGTTGTTATGCATTCTACACCCCTATTGAGTCTATAGTAGGCCAAAAAAGGGAGACTTAGAGAGAGCCCAGAGAGAAAACCTGTAAGCAAATCCTTGATTTAAAAAAACCTAAGCTTTAGGCTACAACCCTTAGATTAAGAGATCCATCCAACAAAGCCAAGAGATCCATCCAACCAAGCCAAGCCTGGTCAAAACCTGAAGACAGACAAAGAGGACGAACGATATAAACTCAGCCGGTCCTGATACAGGCGAGGCCTTGAAGCCCCGAGAGTCTTGGGCCAAGTTGCTTGGTCTAGTATTTTTTACTCTTTCTGCATTTTTTGGTTGTATTTATTTATATTTATTAGAATTACATCCATTTTCTTGCATTTTATATTGTATTTCATACTTTTTGGATTGATGCTGGCTTTGCCATTGATCTGAGAGCAGATCTATTAGTTTTTTAATAGAATTTGACCTCATATTAGAATTTGATTGTCTCACTCTCTATCACTCTTTTGAAAAAATCAGTTTGTGGTTCGAATCAGGTAGAATCTCATCTTGAGATCGTTCCGATTTGTATTGTAAACAGTTTGACGCCCACTGTGGGGCATTTCGAGCTAGATCTGAGTACGGAATATAACTTTTATTTCATTATTTTCTATTTTTTTTTTTTAAAAACCAAAAATTCAATTCTTGAGGCATCTCAAGGATTGAATCAGTGTGCTAGGCTTTGTTGGCGCCCACATCTCGCACTTCTGGTTTGGCCCTCTCCTAACTGTCCGTACCTCTTTGCAGCTCCTGTTACCACTTTCTTTTTATTTTTATTTGATACTTCTTCATTCTTAAAAAAATAGAAAAAGGGTTTTCTCTAATGGAAATTTGCTTCATGTGGACCTAGCTCTCAGCTTATGTTTTCATCACTTACTTTTTACATTTTGCTGATATTTTTATTTTGCCTCTTTTTTTTTTTTTTTTTTTTTGCACCTTTAAAATTTTTCTTTTCAAGTTTTCATTCCTTTTCATTTTTCTTCAAACAGGGAAAA
Source organism: Amborella trichopoda (assembly GCF_054954075.1). Lineage (NCBI taxonomy): Eukaryota > Viridiplantae > Streptophyta > Magnoliopsida > Amborellales > Amborellaceae > Amborella > Amborella trichopoda. The sequence continues at coordinate 14,510,987 of NC_142346.1, forward strand.
ATTTCAGAAGGTCAAGCTTAGGTCCACTTTTTCTTTTCAAATACAAATTCTAAGACAAAAAAAAAAAAAAAATCATTTTCAGGCCATTTTTTTCCTTTTTTTTTTTTATTTTAAAAAGAATTATTTTTTCATGAAAATGGAAATCTGGTAAAGCTTTTTTTATTTTCAAAAAAATAAAAAAAAACCCTATTCTTCCAAAAAAAAAGAAAAAGAAAGAAAGATTCATTTCTTCTCTTGTAATTTACCATTTCTCTAAGAATTAAAAAATAAAAAACAAAAATATCCTTTGCTTTAATAAAGCAAAAAATCGTTTTTCTAAAGCCACTTTGTTTTCTAAAAAAAAGAAGAAGAAGGGATAAATAGATTTGATTTTAAATTCTTTATGTCATTTTTTTATCTCAAATAGATTAGGTTTCTTTTTTATTATTTTTATTTTTGCTTTATCCCTATCTTGAACATTAGACTAGGTTTCTACTTATCTTCTCTTCTCTTTCTGGATTGGACTCGATCTTATTTGACTGGATTTTATCTTTTGTTTTAAGTCCTTTCTACGTAATTTAAAACTTTCTTGACTCTATTTTTCTTTAAAAAGTATTTTTACCATTTGAATTTTTTTTAAAAAAACTCATTGCTTCAAAAAATATAAAAAAAACTTTTTATGCCGCTTTGTTAAAAAAAAAAAAGGAAAAAAAATATTGTCGTGAAAAAAAAAGGGTGTTTGAGGCCATCTTTCTTATCCACTAAAAAAAAGTATCTTTAGTGATTTTTATTTTTATTTTTAAAAAAATCAGCAATTGTTTTTAGGAACTTTTGTCAAAAAAAAAAAAGAATAATTTAAGGCCTTTCTCATTTCTAATAAAAAGAAAATTTGCTTTGCAAGAAAGAAAGAAGAAAAAAAAAAAACACATCTTAAAGCTTATTTGGTCTCAAAAAAAAAAAAAAACGCTTTTGATAAAAAGTTTGCTTTTTGAAAGGCATTTCATTTTCTAAAAAAGAAAGAAGAGAATGTTAACCTTTTTTTAAAAAAAACAAAAAGTCACCTCTCAAGGCTCTCTCTCTTTTTTCTTAAAATAAACTTTGTAGAAAAAATATCTTTTCATTTCTTTGGTTGTGATTCAATATTTGTCACTTCTCTCTGTTAATCAAAAAAAAAAAAAAAAGAAGAAGAAGAAAAAAAATCTAGGGTCACCTGCACTCTCTCTCTAATTGTTCCTTGATCGAGTCACCCTCGGCTCGGGTGCACTCGACTAGGCACGAATTGTGCTTGGTTTCATTGTTTTGACTGAACACCTTCTCACTTACCCCTCCATCTTTACTGTGCTATCAAGCGAGTTTTGCCTTGAAGCACACTTCGCTTGACACGATTTGTGCCGAGCGCTCACGTTATTTCTTCTACTTGGTGTTTGCATGTTTGCTATTTTCTTTTCACTTGCATGCTTCTGTACACACTATCGTGAGGGAAACCTAGCGTTGAGAGTCGAGGCGGTTGGGATTCGCGTAACTTTAACTATGAGTGTCCCTCCGTAATCCTTAGCCTAAAAGCAACTCCACACATAGTAGGACCTGGTTGATTCCTTTAACAAGTGACCTGAACCTACGTGGGCACCTAATCAGCCTAGCCTCATTTCAATAGTTAGAAACCCACTCAGACCTAGCTTACCCATAGTTTAGGGCAAAAGTTTTCAAGTGTTTTATTTGCTTATTACAATTGATTAGTCTTAGAACTTAGTCCAGATCCGCTTCTAGTCCGAGATGAAACCTTCTGGGTCCAAGTCCAGGTTTGTACCCTGTCTAGCCCAAGTCTGAACCAGGGTCACACCTAGGTCCGAACTTAGGCCCCTTTTTGAGTTGAGCTAAGGCTCACACAAAATCTCACCTTAGTCTGGGTCCACACTCGGTCTAAATTTGAAGCCTTCTTGGTCCAAGTCTAGGCTTGTGCCTAGCCTAGCCCAAGTCCGAACCAAGTTCACACCTAGGTCCGAACCTAAGCCCCCTTTTGGTCCGAGCCAAGGCTTGTACCTAACCCAACGTTGATCCAATCAGGGTCAACAACCGGTCTGATATTCAAAATCCTCTAGGTCTAAGCCCAGGCTTGTACCCAGCTCAGTCCAAGTCCGAACCAGGTTCACACCCAAGTCTGAACCTAGACCCCCTCTTGGTCCGAACCAAGACTCGTACCCATCTAGTCTAGATCTTAGTCTAGGTCTTAGCCTAGGTCTTAGTATAGAGTTGCCTCTAGAGAAAGACTACGCTTATCCTAATTCAGGGTCTAAACCAAAACCAATTGAGTCTAGTGAGATTCATCTAGTCTAGTCTTAGCCTAGGTCTTAGTTTAGGATGTTCGCCCCAAGACTAGACTAAGTTTTATCCTAAGCCGTCGAGTCTAGATCTCACCCTAAGTCTAGATTCAAGAATGGGGTCAAAGAGAATCACCATGTCGGTTTCCCAAGGTGACCATGATGATTATTCCCATCTGACTCCAAACCTAATCTTCCAAAACCTAAAGACCAGTATGTTTCAATCCCATGGGATTATGGCCAGAACCCGGGTCCGTCCAATTTTTGGTGCCCAAGTCTTCAATTAGAGTCAGAGTCTCAAGGATTAGCTCCTAATCCTGAGATCTGTGTGTCCACCTGAAAGATATTGAATAGTCAAGGGGTTCGACCTTGGGTCGTCCTGCAAGGGCTCTTACGTAACCAAATTAGGAGTCAAGTGAGGGAAGAAGTTCACGCAGTGTTAAATGCTCATTCCCATAGCTCGAACCAAGATAACCCCAAGGCACGATGGTCTCGAAACCAAGACCCACCTAGGTCTAGGGGATCTAACCTAGCGTCAAGCCACCATAGCACAACTCATGATAACCTGAATGTCATGCGAAACATAGGTATCGATTTGAATCGACCCTTAGGTGATGTAGTTGTCCAAGCTGCCCTCCAAAGTTTAGTTGACCGAGGCTACACTATTCAGGCCTCAACACTTGTGTCGGTCCCAAACCAAGTTAGTGTTATAGGGCAACCCATAGGACAACCAAGTTAACCGATTCTTCAATCGGTCTCAGTAATCCATCTGATTCAACAGACTGTGCAATTTTCGCAGCCGGTGGTAACACCTATGGGACAATACATCCCTCAGGTCCAAGTACTCCAAACTGCTCCTTTGACTTCAGCTCATCAACCTCAGGTGCATACAGGCCAATACATACCCCAAACCTTGACGCATCAGTCTACACTTGAGAACCCGCCAACCGGTTGGCCTACCGTCATGCTGAATGCCCAATACGAAGGCACCATGAAAGCAATGCAAGACAAGCTTGTAAGAATGGGTATTCATGAAGTTTACCCCCGAAGGCCTATGTTCATGAGACCCTTGGAGACATGGAGGACCTTCCTTATGGATTCATCATCCCAGAATTCCGAAACAAGTTCAATGGGAAGAGCGATCCAGATACCCATGTTAACACATACCTCCTCTCCCTTCGAGCTTTGCGAGATAGGCCAAATCAACTGAAGGCCATATTTTTGCAAACATTGTCCGGCGAGGCTTTGAATTAGCATTGAAGAATGATGTGTACTCAACCGCACATCACTTCAGATGAAATATTCAATTTATTTGTCGCTCACTACTATGGATCGACACAAAGGCCTCTCTCACTGAGCGAACTCAATGCAACAAAGCAAAATCTTAGAGAACCCTTTGAGGACTTCAGCAATCGATTCTGTGAGGCGGTGATGTGAGTCATTGAATGTCCACTCAGGGACCCTGGCAAGATCTCTATGGTCCTAGAAAATGCGACTCCCGAATATAGGACCTTCTTCAGCTAAGGTCTTATCCCCTACTCTTTTGACTCCATCATTGAGTGGGTGGCACATCACGAAAGGGATAGAGAAACAGCCCTTAGCATTAGGCTCGAGAACAAACTTATAACCACTCCCCAAAATAAGATGAATAAGAACAACAATAACAACAACAAGGGGAATACTTCCTGTCACCTTTATGAAATTGTCATTAATGGGCTGGCTCGTGGTTTAGCCTATCTCGACCTCACCCCCTTACCCCTGCTGTACTAACAGGAGGGCAATAGGGTGTGGACCCATGATTAAAGTTAGGAAATGCCACTTAGGTGAGAGTGTGCTCAATGCTTATAAAGAGAATGAATCAAAGAAAACCATGAAAGAAAACAAAACTGAACAAACTAAAACCAGATTATATACAATTTCCAAAATATTTACAATTTATCCAAGGAACTAAAGGCCTAACAACAATATACATAGCTTCAAAACAAAACAACTGTATGGCCAACTGCTATCTAACACCTACAATCAAAAGGAAGCTTCCTCGTCAAGTTCGGGGCTCCAACCGTCAGCCTCGATCACCCAACCGCCAGTCTTCAACCCGCGAGCTATTACTCTATAGAGATGAAAATCAAAGGAATGAGCTATGGATCCCAATAAGTAGATCAAGGCCCCATGCAATCCTGCTTACACGCAGTAACTCATACCCATACTCCAGGTTCATACAAGTCTTGCTAACATGAAACCATGCATAACAATTTATTTGGTAATGTGTCATAAGTGATTCCTTTTTATGGTGGAACAATCACAATTCAGAAATAAGATATCATATGAATTAGCAATTCATCGATATTTCTCATCACAAGCATCACAACAAATCGTCATAAGCATGACAAGTACAAACCACAATAACATGCATTAACCAACTCACTCCTTAATTCACGTACTCTCGAAGTAGAAGCCCTATTCATCAGGCCAAACCCATCCCAATGTTTAGGACTTCTACCATCACTCAGGAGGAAAGATAATGACAAGTAGATAACCCACTTCGTAATGTATTCACACACACACACACTGTCGCCAACGCGTTATGGGGCTTTTGATTGACACTTTCCTTACAAGACATGACCCTCTCTCTACATCTCCAAATTTGGGAGGGTGCGACCCATCTCGCACACAATCATCCTAACTCCCCTCCTATCATAGCGAGTTAGGGAAAGATCGCAGTTGTTGGCACGATCATTCACACAGTAGGTGCTCTGTCCAACAGGCCAACACCATCAATCACACAGTAGGTGCCCATTCACATATCGCATAAGCAACATATTACTATGCACACATATCACATCAGAAGCATGTCAGGCAGCTGTCGGCACCATTATTCACACAGTAGGTGCCTAGCCCATCATATCATCTAGCATATGCCCAAAGGCACTTATGGGTCGCCGCTATCGGCACCATTATTCACAGGTAGGTGCCTTGCCCAGCAGGTAGCTACCCGCACAACTTTTTTATCAGATCAGATCACACTACCAATGGGTAATCCATGCGTAGTGCCACTTTTCACATAACATTTATCACATGGCTGACCACACAGATCATATTATATAGCTAACTTATCACATGACACTTATCACTAATTTATAAGCATTCTTCATTTCATAAGCATGTCTTATTACAACCATAACTACTTAAGAATTTGTAAGAATTCACCACTTCACAAAGCATGTCTTATTACAACCATGCATATTCATAAAAGAACAGAAACTCCAATGTGATCACTCCTAGTCCACAGAGAATTTTGTCATGGTTCCAAAACAAATTTGAATTAGACTCACTCATTTTTCATTTAAAACTTTTTTGAGTTTGATCAGAGCCATTTTGGTTAGTAAACAAATTATTACAAAAACACCTTTATAGCATAAGGAGCGTGATTTCTGATCCATAAGGAATTTCGGCCTGACTCCAAAATAAGTTTTGAAGTATACTCACTCATATTTCATTTATAATTGGTTTAAGTTCATTTGGACATGATTTGGTCAGTAAAATGTTCATTACAAGACATGTAACAGTTCTGGAAATCACATGCATTCACAACAGTGACCTATACATAGAAAAAGGGGCATACTTACGAAACCACAGAGAATTTCGGCATGGCTCCAAAACAATTTTCGAAGACTTTCATTTAAAAGTGGTTTGGACTCATTTGGACATGATTTGGTCAGTAAACAGTTCAATGCAAAATATACAACGATTCTAAAAATTCACTACAACCACAACAATGACTCATTCATACAAAAAGAAGCATAATGTCCAATACATAGGGAATTTAAACGTGGTTGTAAAACCATTTATTAAGTAGACTCACTCATATTTCTTTTAAAAGTGGTTTGGACTCATTTGGACATGATTTGGTTAATAAAACATTCAACACATAAACTTGCAAAGTTCTTGGAATTTCATTTCCAAGTTTTGGCATACTTCAAGGAATGGATAATAACTTCCAAACCGAAAAAGGCATTAATACAATATCTTTTTCTTATTAAATAGATTCACAATGGTGCTTTCCCACCAATATTTATAACCAACAGAAATATCTTCAATACCTAATCTATCATGCAAATAAGAGTCACAATCCTGGAAAATCAGGGCGCATTCTAGCATAAATTCTGTAGCATACAGCCACATCCATATTCAAAGTTTCATCAATAATCATGCTTAAACTTCATGATTTTCATATTCATACTCATATTTACAGTGACACACACATAATTATGCTTAAACTTCATACTTGGATGAACTAGCAAAACATGTATCACAAAGCATGAAAGCATGGAGAATGAATCTACTTATAGTACTACAATGACTCCTAATGCATTCCACAAAGGCCAAGCTCCAAGGATGGGTTTCAAGCTTGAGTCTCTAAGGGCTTAAAGGGGAAAAAAATAGGAGAGAGAGAGAGAGAGAGAGAGAGAGAGAGAGAGAGAGAGAGAGAGAGAGAGAGAGAGAGAGAGAGAGAGAGAGAGAGAGAGAGAGAGAGAGAGAGGGTGTAAAACTCTTGAGAGGGGTGTTTGAAGGGGTACTTGTAAACAAAGTGGGGAGAGGGCAGAATGCACAAGCCAAGTGGAATTCATGCAAAAGGTAAGTGTCATGCAAGTGCCATGTAAGTGCTATGCAAGTGCCCTGTGGAGCTTAAGAAAGAGCAAGCACAAAAACTGTCACACACGGCTATCAGAAGCCACACACGGTTGCCAGAAGTCACACACGGCTGCTACCCTCAACACACACGATGGCTGCCCAAAATATACACGATGGTTGATCTCTCTGTGCTTGACAGCATGAACGAGCTCGGTGGCATGAACTCTCTGTACTCGGCGGCATGAATGCGCTTGGTGGCATGAACTCTCTGTGCTCGGAGGCATGAATGTGCTCGATGGCATGAACAAGCTCGGCGGCATGAGCTCTCTGTGCTCAACGGCATGAATGCGCTCGACGGCATGAAATCTCTGTGCTCGGCAGCATGAATGTGCTCAGCATCATGAATGCGCTCAGCAGCATGAACTCTCTGTGCTCGGTGGCATGAATGTGCTCGACGGAATGAACTATCTATGCTCGGCAGCATGAACGCGCTCGACGATGTGAATGTGCATTGCATCATGAACTCTCTGTGCTCAGCGGCATGAACGCGCTTGGTGGCATGAACTCTCTGTGCTCGGCGGAATCACTCTTTCTCATTGCCGTGCATGGCAGCCAACACGTGCCGGTCACTTGTCGGCGCACTTCAACACGTTGGAAGGCCCTGATCCTTAAATCATCCCCCCTTTAAAAATGGATTTGTCCTCAAAATCATATACTTGATCATCAGCTAAATGGGGGGGGGTTTCTGAAAGTGACATTCTTCTCCAAACAATCTACTGAGGCATGAAGAACTTACAACTAACCTATGCTCAGGAGGATGTCAAAATCCTTGACATCCAAAATAATCAAATTTATGGGAGAAACTCTACTTTCCAATTGTACCCCCAGTACATAAACTCTGAGTCAGTCACCAAAGAGTCCCTCCAAAAGGTGTGCACACTAAGGAGTAATGAGAATTCAGGACCAAACAAAATTCTAGCTTCCCTACCAAAATGAAAAAGCTTACCTTGGATAACTGAGGTGGCAGAAACCTTTGCCTTCAGCTTTGTGAGTGTAAACACCTAGCCCTGAGTCTTTAGCTTAGATTCGATCCTCATCGTAGGGCAATTTTTAATCAGGTGGCTTGGCTTACCACACTTGAAGCATGCCTTAGTCTTTAGCTAGCACTCGCAAGCCGCATGACTGGGCTTCCCACAAAAGCCACAGTGCACTGGCTGGTTTTGCCGAACATCACCTTTGAAGGTCTTTTGAGCCTTACTGTTCTCTGGACTTCCTTTTTCTATAAAATATCTTGGAGGTGGAGGCTTTCCCTTCTGCTTCTCCTTCCTTAATTGGTACTCCTCACAATATTTCTCAATTTTTATAGCCTAATGGGGAGAACACCTTGAGATTGGCTGACATCATTCTTCCTCGAATATCTGGCCTGAGGCCTCTCTCAAACTTGCTCACCTTAAGCATCTTTGTATTGATGATATGTGACACACAGCGGGAGAGCTCTGTAAACTTAGCTGCATACTGTTCCACTGACAATCTCCCTTGCTGCAGCTCAATAAATTCTACTTCTTTTCTTTCTCGGACTGAATCGGAGAAGTACTTCTCATTAAATTCTACTAAAAAATTTTCCCAAGTTGCCGTAGTTCCTGTCTCCTCCCAGGATTTCCACATTGAGCTCCACCAGTGCTTGGCATCCCCTTCTAACATAAAAGTCCCCAGTCTAAATTTTGTTCATTAGAATAATGCAATACTTCAAAAACCTTCTCTACTTTCCTCCTCCATATTTTAGCCTTTTTCACTCCTCTGTGTCCCGAGAATGCTGGAGGTGTAAGTCTCTTAAACCTCTGAATCAATCCACTGTCATCGTGGGTAGGGGCGGAGGTAGCTGGGGCCCGCATATAGTCCATCAGCATTTGAGTCATGGCCCCGAGTGTCTTGAAGATTTCCTACAAGGCCTCGGTGTTCTCATTACTAAAACTCGCATTGTTGGCATGAGTCCTCATCATCTTGACCTAAAATAGGAACACCCCGTTACTAGCCTATCCAAAAACCACTATAAGGACACTTCTAAGAATCTCTAGGCCAAGAATCCTATCTTGGCTGCTTTGATACCATAACTGTCATGACCCCGCCCCCTTGCCCCTGTTGTACTAGCCGGAGGGCAGCAGGGTGCAGGCGCGTGATCAAAGGTAGCGAATGCCACTCAAGTGGGAGGGTGCTCAATGCTTTTAAAGAGAATAAATCAAATTAAACTATGAAAGAAAAAAAAATTCCAACCAAAACTGAACAAACTAAAACCGGATTATATACAATTTCCAGAGTATTTACAATTTATCTAAGGCACCAAAGGCATAGCAACAAAATACATAGCTTCAAAACAAAACAACTATATGGCCAACTGCTATCTAACACCTACAATCAAAAGGAAGCTTCCTCGCCAAGTTTGGGGCTCCAACCATCAGCCTCGATCACCCAACCGCCTATCTTCAACTCGCGAGCGATCACTCTATAGAGATGAAAATCAAAGGAATGAGCTATGAAGCCTAGTAAGTATATTAAAGCCCCATGCAATCCTGCTTACACATAGTAACTCATACTCATACTCCAGGTTCATACAAGTCTTGCTAACATGAAACCATACATAATAATTTATTTAGCAATGTGTCATAAGTGATTCTTTTTTATGGTGGAACAATCACAATTCACATATCAGATATCATGTGAATTAGCAATTCATCTGGTCTTCCCATCACAACCATCACAACAAATCATTGTAAACATAACAAGTACAAACCATAATAACATGCAATAACCAACTCACTCCCTAATTCATGTACTCCTGAAGTAGAAGCCTTATTCATCAGGTCAAGCCAATCCCATTGTTTAGGACTTCTACCATCACTTAGGAGGAAAGACAATGACAAGTGGGTGACCCACTTCGTAATGCCTTCATATGCAGACACATAGTCCCTAGTGCGTTATGGGGCTTTTGAGAGGCACTTGCCTTGTAAGACACGACCCTCTCTCTGCATCTCCAAATTTGGGAGATTGCGACCCAACCCACACATAAGCATCCTAACTCCTCTCTTATCATAATTAGTTAGGGAAAGATCACAGCTGCTGACACCATCATTCACACAGTAGGTGTCCTGCCTAGCAGGCAGCTACCAGCACCATCATTCACACAGTAGGTGCCCATTCACATATCAACAGCATAATACCATGCACACATATCACATCCGAAGCATGTCAGGCAATTATCAGCACCATCATTCACACAGTAGGTGCCCAACCCATCATATCACAGAGCATATGCTGAAAGGCACTTGTGGGTCGCAGCTATCGGCAACATCATTCACACATTAGGTGCCCTGTTCAACAAGCAGCTGCCCGCACAATTTTCTTATCAGATTAGATCACACTAACAATAGGTAACCCGTCCCTAGTGCCACTTTTCACATAACATTTATCACTTGGCTGACCACATAGGTCATATTATATAGCAAACTTATCACAGAATCAGGCACACATAGCTTTTATCTTAGAATTATGCACACATATCACTACAAAACGTGTATCCTGATCATGTACCCATATCATAACAGAGTATGTCTCACTACATGCTTCTATATCATAACATAGTATATCATAGCAGAGCATACTTTCATTTCATAACAGAGAATTATTTCACTTCATAACAACACTTACTTTCATTTAATGACAGAGTACGCCTCATATCCCATTCTTAATATATCACATCACATCACTAATGGATGACCCACTGTATAGTGCTTCACACTATCAATGGATGAACCATTGCATAATGCTTCATCTCACATCTGTGAAAGGCCTTATTACAACCATGTAACTTCATTATCACATAGGAATGTCTCATACAACCATGCACATTCATTTTCACATAAGGATGTCTTATTACTACCATGCATATCAGGGCTCATTCTAGCATAAATTCTATAGAATACACCCATATCCATATCAAAGTTTTATCAATAATCATGCTTAAACTTCATGATTTGCATATTCATACTCATATTTACAATGATACACACATAATTTTGCTTAAACTTCATACTTGGATGAACTAACAAAAACATGTATCACAAAGCATGAAAGCATGGAGAATGAATCTACTTACAGTACTACAATGACTCCCAATGCATTCCATAAAGATCAAGCTCCAAGGATGGGTTTCAAGCTTGAGGCTCAAAGGGAAAAAACATGGGGGAGAGAGAGAGAGGGTGTAAAACTCTTGAGAGGGATGTTTGAAGGGGTACTTATAAGCAAAGTGGGGAGAGGGCAGCATTCACAAGCCAAGTGGCATTCATGCAAAAGTTAAGTGTCATGCAAGTGCCATGCAAGTTTTGCCATGTGGAGCTTATGAAAGAGCAAGCACAGAAACTGTCACACATGGCTGCTAGAATTCACACAAGACTGCCAGAAGTCACACGCGGCTGCTGCCCTAAACACACACGACGACTGCTCAAAACACACACGATAGCTGATCTCTATGTGCTCGGTGGCATGAACGTGCTCGGTGGCATGAACGTGCTTGGTGGCATGAACTTTTTGTGCTCTGTGGTATGAACATGCTAGATGACATGAACTCTTTGTACTCGGTGGCATGAATGTGCTCAGCGGTATGAATGCACTCGGTGGCATGAACTCTCTGTACTTGGTGGTATGAACACGCTCGATGGCATGAACTCTCTGTGCTCGGCGGCATGAATGTGCTCGGTGGCATGAACTCTCTGTGCTCGACGGCATGAACGCACTTGGCGGCATGAAAGCGTTCGACGACATGAACTCTCTGTGCTTGGCGACATGAATGCGCTCAATGGCATGAACTCTCTGTGCTTGGTGGCATGAATGTGCTCGGTGTCATAAACTCTCTGTGCTCGGTGGCATGAACGCGCTCAGCGGCATGAACTCTCTGTGCTCGGTGGCATGAATGCGTTTGGCATAAACGTGCTCGATGGGATGAACTCTCTGTGCTCAGCACCATCACTCTTTCTCACTGCCACGCATGGCGGTCAAAACGTAACGGCCACTTGCCGGCACACTTCAACACGTCGGAAGGTCCTAGTCCTTACATAGCCATTCAACAAAGCAATCGAAACCAATATCAAAGGGGTCAGCCTAGAGTCAATTCTCAAAATAACAACCAATGGCTAGAGGATAATTTCACTCATCTTAAAGACCCATTAGAAAAAGTAATGGAATTACTTTTGTCTAAAGACATGGTTTACCTCTCAGCGCCATCCGAGCCACCAATCCAAGTCACGGATAAGAGCAATTGGTGCAAATGGCATTGAAATCATGCACACGACACCCAAAATTGTTATCATTTGAAATGGGTATTCAATGGTTGATCGATAGGGGGGATATCACTGTCCCACAAAAAAACCAGCCTATTGAAGAGTCTAATGGGTATCTTCATAAATCCTCTTCTTGAAAATACGGCCACAACGGGCAGAAAGACGGAAGCTCAGGACAACCCAAAAGGGAATGTTGTCATTCACATTATCGAGAATGGAGATGAAGAAGAAGACCCGGCTCAATTCATACTCCCTTGTGGTCACCACCTCCAAGAACCCAAGAGGACCTATTGGATTTTCTTAAAGGAACCCCTTCACCTAAAAGGCCTCAACAACCCACCTAAGTGGGGCCAAGATGATGAGGATGATATGTTAGAAATCAATGTGATCTAGATCAACATGAAGAGATCATCCTCCAAAGGGCCAACAACCCCATCACTCTAACAAGGGCTGACCCTATCGAACTTTAGGTAGGTGAAGTAGACTCATTAACCAGAAGAGGTCGAGTTTTCAAGCCCATATGTTTGGTGGCCGATACCCTCGAGGAAAGAATAGGGAAAACCCCTAAGCGTAAGCCACCGACGATTACTATAAATCATGAACCCCAAAAGGAGTCACGAGAAAGCTCAATCACTTATGATTTGCCAGCTCATCTTGGCATGATCCAAGCTCACATCTCCATCTTGGAGCTACTCGCCAACTCACAGGCACATAGGGCCCAGATTGAGAAAGTCCTCACTAAGACGCACATCCCGAGCAACACACAATAGGATGAATTGTGCGGAATAATCAACCAACTAATAGCACCAACACCAATAGTATTCGCAGATGAAGACATCACCATTTTCATGCAAGGGTATGAGATACGAAGGGTACTTGTTGACAATGGGGTATCCTTAAACATATGTTCTATAAAAATGGTGAAGCTGATAGGCAAGAGTCCATATGATTTCGAGCGGTGTCAGCTCAATATCGCTGCATACAATGGAACCAAGAGACAAATTGAAGGCATATTGCCTCTCACTCTGAAGATCAGCCCTGCCGTCTAAGTGATAAAGTTTTATGTCTAGGACATAAAACCCTAATTCAATATGCTGCTAGGAATGCCATGGCTGGATAATAATCTCGTGGTGCAGTCCATCAGTGCCTCAAATTTCCAACCAAGAATGGAATCACCAAGGTATGTATTGAACTCTCTTCTCGTCTGAACATTAGTTTAGATAGCAGGAAGCTAGGAGTAGGGGTCGAGCTCAGAGAAATCCCTCTCGTTTCCTTTGTGTAAGCTAATCGTACCACCTTGCGACTAGAGGACAGCGACCCTGTTCCTCAAATTTTGCAAACTTCCACATTGATGGAAGACATCATCCAATGTCAACATCGATACAGTTTTGGCCCCCTTAAGGCTTGGCACATGCTCTTCTCCCAAGGCTTCCAACAAGGCCAAGGCTTGGGATGTCAAGGGCAAGGCATAACATAGGCAATATTTGAATCACCCCAATCCAAAACCGAAAATGGGGATCGAAGAGGACTTGGGTGTCCTTTCACCTTATTTCAAAGCCGGATGAAGCCTTCATGCCATCCGATTTTTGTATCTGGAGGCATTCAAAGCCTCGACCCTCTCGATGCCCGTCCTTCGAAATGATCAAAGGTGATCCTTAATTCCCCAATGGTGGAGGACTCTCATCCCACAACTCAACACACACAAGAACTGAGAATTGAACACCATTTTACTGACCTGGACTTGAAGATATACACAATTGCTCTGACAAAGCTAATCATGCTCATTCGCCTGTTTGAACCTAAGGATAGAGTTGGTCAGTCACTCCCTTATCTCGAGAATTGCTAGAAGCAAGCCAGCAAGACCTTCAAGTCCCGGTGCCAAAAAATGGATGAGCACAGGGTGGCCACCTAACTACCCTGGGCGTCCGGTCCCTAACATATCCCTTGTGAGTCCTGTAAGGGACACCTCTTATGACATTTCAAAAACTGGTGAAAATTTGGAATATGATAAAAATGATAATAAGGAATTTTTTTTATCAAAAATGGCAAACACTCAAGATAGCCCATTAATGGTGCAAAACACCCAAGATGACGAATCAGATAACCTAGATGAAGATCAAGAGATCCAAGAGTCCAAAGAAATCCCTCAACCTGAGGAGCTCACTTCCCACGTTGAGCAGTTCAAGAAAAGATTTGATGGTGACCCAACGGCAACCACCGAAGAGACAATCGACGTCAACCTAGGAACCAAAACAGATCCAAGGTTAATCAAGATTGGAGCCTCCTTATCTCCTGAGGAGTAGAAAAACATGATTTCCTTTCTTAAGGAATACCATGATGTCGTCGTAGTCAAGGAATATCATGATGTCTTCGCCTAGTCATACGATGATATGTCAGGGTTAGATCCCACATTAGTTTAACATCACCTAGTAATCAATGAAGGGGCAAGGCCAGTAACGCAGAAAGTCCGATATCAAAAGACCCACTTTAAGCTTAAAATCAAAGAAGAAGTCGATAGACTATTCAAGGTAAAATTCATCACCCTTGTTGATTAATTAGAATGGTTGGCTGACATAGTGGTTGTACCCAAGAAAGTTAGGAGAATCCAAGTGTGTGTCGACCACAGAGCCCTCAATAAGGCATGTCCTAAAGACAATTTTCTATTTTCAAACATAGATGCCTTGGTCAAAAACACTGCAAGGCACGAGATATTGCCATTCATGGACGATTTCTCGGGTTACAACCAAATCCTCATGGCAGAAGAAGACTAGACCAAAACATTGTTCATAACACAATAAGGAACCTACTGCTACCTTGTCATGCCCTTTGGCTTAAAAAATGTAGGGGCAACTTATCAACGGGCAATGACTGGCATCTTCTAGGACTTAATGCACACCATCACGGGAAGACTATGTCGACGACATCCTAGTTAAGTCAAAAGCCAGGCCCATCACCTCACTAACCTGAGAACTATTTTTGAAAGACTCTGGAAACATCAACTCAAACTCAATCCACAAAAATGTGCTTTTTTAGTTGAATCCGGCATATTACTTGGTTTATAGTAAGTCAAAGGGGCATTGAGGTGGACCCGTCTAAAATACGGGCCATCACCGAAATGTGCCCTCCTCAGAACATCAGAGAAATCTATGGGCTTCAAGGTCACAAACAAGCCATAAGGAGTTTTATCTCACAACTGACGCACCCTTCAATAGTCTCCTTAAGAAAGATATCCCATTCATATGAGATAATGAATGTCAAAAGGCATTCGACCAAAATCAAGGAGTACCTAACCAAACCTCCAGTCCTTAGTCCTCTAAATTCAGTCAAACCTATGTTCCTATACATATATGTGAAAGATAAACTGGGGGCAATGTTAGGACAATACGATGACCACAAAAAAGAACAAACCATGTACTACATCAGCAAAACCATGGTCGACTATGAGACGAGATACACAGACATGGAGAAACATTGCTTAACACTTGTGTGGGCTATGTAGAAATTAAGACACTGTGTCATATCTCATACAATCATGCTCATCTAAAAAATAGACCCACTCAAGTACCTATTAGAGACACCAATCCTTAACACATGTTTGGAAAAATGGATATTGCTATTGAGTGAGTTTGAGATCGAATATGCCACTTAAAAATCGCTCACAAGCCATTGCTGACCAATTAGCTAAACATGCACTGACAAATAACACTCATGTTAATGCAAATCTTCCTGATGAGGACCTCTTCACAATTGAGGACTCAACTTGGGAGCTATACTTCAACGGTGTAAAGAATGAATATGGGTCAGGTGTAAGGGTTATACTATGTTCACCCAAGAAGATTTTAATGCCAACATCCATCAGACTGAACTTCCCATGTACCAATAACATTGATGAATGCAAAGCCTTGATACTCGGGCTTGAGAATGCCATGGAGTTGAAGATCTAGCAAATATAAGTCATTAGTGACTCCTTGCTTGTCATAAACCAAGTTCAGGGGATTTGGAAGGTTAAAGAAGAAAAGCTTAAACCCTATCAAGAAAAGGTGGAAAAGATGATAAAATATTTTAAGCAGATCACCTTCCAACATGTAACTAAGGATGCTGACACCCTTGCTTCGATGGTCAACTTCCATTTAGAAGTCACCACATTGCCATTTTACATCAAGTACAAACATGACCCTTCCCCAATAATGATAAAAAAAGAAATGAACAAGAAAATAAAGACAATGGGGAAGTGTCTTTTGTGACTGGTTGGGACCTGATTTTCATGTCGGTCCTCATGCGATGGGAGGTACGCTCGGGGAAGAAAATCCTCTCTCAAACAACAGCAGAGGGTCTGCGCGCATCACACGTTTGCCAGTGCGTGTACGCGAGCTCTCTTGAGTGCGGATAGGAACCAACAACGAGAGAGATTTTTTTGGCGGGGATATGTTCAGACACTTACCTCGCCTCTTGGGGTTCGGGGGACACACCGGACGGTTCACCCTCTTAGAACAATAACGAGGCCCTCCGGCTGTCTGGCAGCGTGGTTTAGATAATGACTCTCTTTAGGCTTTCAAAGGATATCTTCTCTCTCTCTCTCTCGTGCTTATAATTGCGATGTGGGCTCGATCGTCCCACTCCGTGACAATTCCCTCAAGGAAGCTGACTGATAAAAAGGATAGAGTGCGAAGGAATGCGAAGGTCTACCTCTCCACGCACGAACGCTGGGCATCCGAGCACTTGAGGTTGCCAAAGAGTTAGACCCCTCTTGGCTACTAGCTCAGGCTGACTCCTCTCGAGTGACTGAGGGAGAGAGCGTATGTGTCTCTCGGCTCAACTGGACTCTACGAGAGGAAGTTAGAGTGGTGGCCCAAGGGTTAGAGCTCTTGAGTTCGCTCGTGACCACGAGTTTGTCGTAGACGGGGGTTGCTGCGTGGGGTAGGTAACAATTAGAGGGGGAGAGAGAGGAGGGGCTTGTGATGTAGCCTCGTTTAGAAAAGAGAGGGAATGAGACTGCGCACTTGGGCATTTTCTCTCTAAAATTTTTCTCTCTCCTCTCGACGGAATTAAGGGTTTAGAAGCAAAAGACAAGTGAAAACGAGCGTGATGCCTCTGTTTGAGTGATAAATAATCAGCCCTTTTACTATTGACCTAAGCTTGTTTATATAGAGAACTCACCAAACAGGGGTGAATGTTAAAAAACTCATCTTAATTAGCATTAAAAGAATTTGGAACAAAATCCCAAAATTAGGTACAATGACCAAAATGTCCCTAAAACCTTTTGTGCTAATGATGAAACCATCCCTCTCTGAGGGGCCTCCCATCATTGCTAGATCTTAGAAGCTTTTCTAGAAACTTGTAGCGATGGTTTAGATGATTTTCCATTATATGTTCAATGTTAGTTTGATTTTGAGCATTTTGATGCCTTTTAATTGTTCTGAGACAAACTTTTCCCACAAGGTGGAAGTCCGGCTAGATTTGTGAACTTTGGTCACCAATGCTATTTGACCTATGATGTTCCGAGTCTTTACTTTGTTTGAAAATGAAAGAGGCGATTGTCATAGTCGTTTTGCACCAAGTTTGATCTATTTTGGTCTTCATTTGCAGTATTTTTGAATTTGGGAGGTCATCGAAAAAAGGGATTCCGACGATTGGGCAGACTTGCTTTATCTGTAACATTGGGACTTGTTCTTATCTATCCTTAAATTAAGTACACTGAACTCGATTTTGTTATGATCCGATGCACAGATCTTGAGTTATGCTTCACAAGGTTCGAGACGCATTCTTCTTAAAACCCTGATTTTTTTGGTTTCATGCTCATATTCTTTCTAGAAAAGGTTTGACTCTGGGTTGCGTCATGGTGCATGCCCTAAGTAAAAATGATGGGGTCTTCGTGATTGAGAACATGTCCAAGTTTGAGCATTTTTTTTATTCCAAGAGAAGGTTCGATGGCTCATAGAAGTCTATCCTGAGACGTGAGGTTGCAACTTCCATGTTTGGGGACTGGTTTAGTGAAGCCGTACCACGATAGTGTAAACCCTACTTGTGTTGAGGCAGTTTGGGCGTAAAAACTTTTAGATAGTCTGCTTGAGCCAAAATTTGGTCCTCGGGGGTTTTTGATGTTTTGAATGCAACAATGGTGGTTTGGTACTATTTTGAAGCTACTAGTATAGAGCTATAGTTGTAAGGTCTTTTCTTAACATAGTAGTACTCTTCCCAAGTTGTTTGGTTTGAGGCTTATTTCGTAGTACAACTTTGGTCTATCAGTATCTTGAGTACCAATAGGACCGAGTTGTCTTTAGGTCTCTCCTTATTTGTGTGGGAGGTGTAAGTACATCAAAAATGACGTATAACAACTTGCCTTGACGGATGTTGCGCTTCGAGAGAAGCAAGAAGTGCAATATTCAGAATGAAAATTTTGACGTCGAAGTTCATCTTTTGAATCCTCACAAAGACTTGTTTATTGTCTCTCAACAGACATTTTTCTTCTTGATCACCGATATTAGCGCAATCCTTGAAGGGTAGACTGTGCTAAGCTTTTTCCCTAGGGCGTAACCAAAGTGGTTTGTAGCGGTCTGGAGCCTCGCTTAGGGGCTTTTTCCCCAGTTTGCAGGAGTTTGTTTTCTGAGAGAGCGTGCTGATAGGCTGCCAATGGAGGACTTTCCGTTAAATGTCAACAGATCCTCCTGATGTTTCAGCTAGTGGGTTCCCTTGGAGAGCATTGATCCCAATCTAGCTGGTAAGAAAAGAAAATTTATTTTGGGCCTTGAGGCTGATTATGTTTGTTTTGGCGCTGGGGTTGGAGATTTTGTTTTTGGTGTTGGGGCCGGAGATTTTGTTTTGGCTCTGGGGCCCAGAATTTTGAGCCGACGCTAGGTCAGAGATTTCGTTTTGATGCTAGGGCCGAAGATTTGTTTTGTTGGCACTAGGGCCGGAGATTTTGTTTTGGCACTCGGGCAAGGAATTTTGAGCAGGCGCTGCGGCCGGAGATTTGGTTTGTTGGCACTGGGGCCGGAGATTTTGTTTTGGCATTGAGGCCAGAGATTTTGTTTTGGTGTTGGGGCCGGAGATTTTGTTTTTGAGCTGGGGCCACAGATTTGTTTTGTTGTCACTGGGGCCGAATATTTTGTTTCGGCATTGTGGCAGGAGATTTTGAGCCGGCACTGGGGCTAGAGATTTTGTTTTGGTACTGGGGCAGAAGATTTTGCTTTGGCACTAGGGCTGAAGATTTTGTTTTGGTGATGGGGCCGGAGATTTTTTTTTGGCACTGGGGCCAAAGATTTTGTTTTGGCACTAGAGCCAGAGATTTTGAGCCGGCGTTGGGGCCAGAGATTTTATTTTGGCACTGAGGCCGGAGATTTTGTTTTGGAGCTGGGGCCAGAGATTTTGTTTTGGCACTGGGGCCTGAGATTTTGTTTTGGTGTTGGGGTCTGAGATTTTGTTTTGGTGCTGAGGCCAGGGATTTGTTTTGTTTGGTTCAAGCGCCCTTGCAGGTTTTCACTTCAACCGGGTGGAAGTGGTGCCACGAGGGTGGTTTTCACAAGTCCTTTTTTTTGAGGCATTTTACCTGCGACTTCGAGTTCACATCCGCCCTTTTGATTTCCATTTTTACTCATGACGCCCTTGCAGGCTTTCACCATGCTCGATTTTTTTTATCTCAGAACACTTGTACTCATGGTTTCATGGCCATTCCCGCCTATCGTTTTTACTCGTGACGCCCTTGCAGGTTTTCACCATGCCCATTTTTTTTATCATTTTGGGGATTTTACTCATAACATTAGTGGTTATGACCGCCTAAAGCTCTTTTTCTTTTACTCACGATGATTCTCATCGTGCCCAGCTTCTTCTTTGAAAGGAGGCTCATTGGAGCAGTGAATGTCGAGGATGAAGTATCCGGGGATGGAAGCGGGCGAATGGAGCGTTTGTCTTTGTGGGCCATTGATAGCTAAAAACGGCACTTGGTGGACGCAGAATGGATCTTCAGGGAGGCTCCTTGACATTGGGAAGGCGGGCCATTCTAATGACGGTCTTGCGTACATGGGGAATGTCGTTTGAAAGGTGGGATTTCCGGGGTATTAATGCGTGGATAGGAAGACGGTGCCTGGAAGACAAGGTGTCTAGAGACTGACACGTGGTCAAAGATAGTGACGCTTGGAAGGCGAAGCGGCGAGAGATCCATCTTGTGATCCGTTGATGATTACTCATGAGAGGCGAGGCGGTGGAGGACTTGACCGGTGATTCTTCGAGAATGACGCCTGGAATGACACGTATCCATGTGGTTGGGCAAAGTGTCACTCGGGAAGCGAAGTGCTTTAAGGATGGACCTATGGCCTTTATAAAAATGCTAGATGGTGGGTTTGTGTCTTCATGTCCCTTCTGTTTTCCTGTGCATGAGGTGTTGAGGGTTGTCGGGCCCAAACCCAATCTCGTCTATCTAGCCATGATGGTGGATTGTGATGGCCTTTGCTGGCCCAACATCCTCCTTGTGCTGGTTGACCAATCAGATGATTTGGTCAACTCTGCTACTCGGTGGTTGGGTGAACATTGTTATGGATGGCAGGAGCGTTTTGGTCAGTTTTCGCTCGCGGCTGCTCCTCTTAACCAACATCTGGCTCTTTTCCTCCGAGAGGCCATGTCCTTTGCTGAGGCTGACTCTTGGGTTCCACATCTTGGAGTGCGTCTGAGCATTGAGTTTCTGGGTGAAGGTGTTTGACCCTACGAAAGCGTTGATGGACCCATGCTAGATGGTGGGTCCGTGTCTTCAGGTCCCTTCTTTTTGCCTGTGCTCCAGAGCGTAAGGTCCAAGGCTGTGCGTGAGGTGTTGAGGGTTTTCAGGCCTGAACCCAATCTTGTCCATCTTGCCATGATGGCAGATTGTGATGGCCTTTGCTAGCTCAACATCCTCATTATGTTGGTTGACCAATCGGATGATTTGTTCAACTCTGTTGCTCGGTGCTTGGGTGAACCGTTGTTATGGCTGGCAGGAGCGTTTTGGTCAGGTTTTCACTCATGGTTGCTCCTTTTAACCAGCATCTGGCTCTTTGCCTCCTCCCGGGGATATGCAGGAGGAAGAAGCGCCCTTCTTAAAAAAGAATGACCCCTCGTCCTGGATGACATTGTCGCTCTGAGATGGCAGTGGTGTTTTTCGAAGGTAGTACCAGTAGATGGGAGACTTATTTCGGAATAGATGTACTTTTAGGAGTTACAGATTTGGTTGAAACAATAATCTTTGTTCATGAAATAAATCTTCTTTTGACTTGAATTATGTAGTCACCTTTCTTCTCTCATCCATGGTTTACTCACCCTTTCTTTCCTTGGTTCAGTTCTTACCCCTGCAGATTGTGAGGATATGAAATGGCCTGTAGGACGCTTGTTTTACTTGTGGGGTAATTGCTGCTTGCCTTGGCCTTGATGGTTTGGACGCCCTCACGGGTTTTCGTCCTAACTCTTGGGGTATGCATCATTTATGATTTTCGCAAGGACCTTGCTCCTTTATTTTATTTTATTTTATTGAGCACTTGACTGTAGAGGGTCCTCCATGTGCGGATGGTGTAAGGAACGTGGTTCGCTCGTCCATCCATTATAACAGTGCATGTCACGACCCCGCCCTAGACCACCGTACCTTACGCTGTGACAGGCGATGGAGCGTGGGTTCATGATTCAATGTAACGTTTGTAACTCAAGTACGAGTGGACTCAACGCCTTTATATTCGGAAGTCGAGCAAACCATGGAAGATAGCTAAATCAACATGCTTAACTAGCATAAGAGTAAGGAAAAACTCTACACAAAAAAATTCATAACATAAAAATCTTCCAAATTATTACATTCAACTTGGGGCATCTAAGCCCAATATTACACATATCCACCAAGAACAAAACAAAACCAGGAGACATCAACAAAGTCTAAGCACCTACTTAAAAAACACTAGCTTTGTCTTCCAACCGCCAAACACGAACTTCCAGCCCTGTACCTGCCACGATCAATCTACAAGGAGAGGAGAAATAATGGGATGAGCTATACAGCCCAGTAAGCAGGTATAGTATTATGCATCTGTGGTGGTTCTGTCCATATGTGACAATAGTATAGGTTATCAATATAAAGTCATAATTTAGCATAAATGCATATCAAGTCAAGACAACGAATATGAACATTTCATTTAAACGACAGTCATCACTAAATTAGTGTCATCAGAGCCTTTAATTAGTGAAATCATAAATCATTCCATCATTATAATGCTAAACATTTCTTATAAAGAAATTCAATCATTACACACGCACTCCCTAAATCACCTACTCCCACAGTAAAGGCCCTATCTATCAGGCTAAGCCAATCTCATCACTTAAGACCTCTACCATCACGCAGGAGGGAGGGTATGACAAGTGGGGTATCCACTTCGTAATACCCTCAACACACTCACACATTCCCCAGCGGGCATTGGGGTTTCGATGGACCCTTACCTTGCAAGGCATCAATCACATATAATTTCATAAATCTAGGGTGCGACCCTTTATCCTCTCCCTTAGTTCCTATCATTATGCAAGTTAGGGGATATTCCAACATCTCTTTCCTTACTACCAATGAGTGTCCCATTGCGTAACAGGCAATATCATAGTAGCATCCACTGTCGGTGAGTGTTCCACCGCGTAGTGGCCAATATCAAAATAAATAGTGGCCATTCATCACATCATCATAGCAGTATCCACTACCGGTGAGTGTCCCACCGCGTAGTGGCCAATAACAATATAAGCAGTGGCCATTCATCGCATCATCATAACGCTATCCACTACCGGGGAGTGTCCCACCGTGTAGTGGTTAATAACAATATAAGCAGTGTCTATTCATTGCCTCACTACAAATGAATCATATTTCATCATAACATCATAGCATTTGGCAAAAGACATGCATTTCATAAGCTATCATAGGGTATTTACACATAAGCTTTCTTAGTAGTATTTGGCATTCATTGTTAATTCATTTCATCATTATCGCGCTTGTGGCCCCTTTTTATCACAAAGTGCAGTTTACACGGCATCATTCACATATATTTATGGCATTCTCATGGAAGTTATCATATGACATTCACGTTTATCATATATCAAGATATCTTAGCATCGCATAGTCATACAATGATGCACTGACAAGCAACAGTGACATGCCCCTATTAGTGAGGGCGTAGCTCCCGATGTAGGGGGAGTTCCAAGATACCTCAAGCATGAAACCTTGAGCTAATACACATTTCTTTACAAAAATAGTGATTTGAAGAAATTTGGGTGTCATTTGATGGGTCAATAGCTCAGTACAAAGTTAGACGTAGTTGCGGGAAATTTCCCTGCAACAGTGGGCAGTGATGTGCTTGTGCATTTTGGGTCATAGCTCAAAATCCGTGGGGAGTTTCAAACATCTCAAAACATGAAATTTTTAAGTACATTCATAAACCTTTCCAATGGCAGTAACTTCAAGGTTTTTGGATACCATTAGCTAGGTCAAAAGCATTGCCCAAAGAGGGCCGCAATTGTTGGAAATAGTAGCGATTGTAAACAGTGTCATGCCTCGACATTTTGGGCCATATCTTTCTATCCATGCAAAATATTATCATGACAAAAAATTAAACTTAGAGTATGCACATGTCTTTCATTTGGGATTGATTTATTCCTATTTGGACGCCATTTAATTATCGAACATATGGATGCAAAAATATTCACAGTTCTGGAAATTCACATTCGCAAGTTAATATACTTTTAAAGAACACTTAATATTTCCTAGCCAAGCTACACTTTGGGCTTGGAACCTTATTCGTGATAAGGAGTCTCACAGTGAGGATTTCATGAGTTTCCATAAATAAAAAGATCAAACATGTGGTAGACACATTCATGGCATTGAGAAGCACAAACTGAAACTTCAACCTCATGTTAACCCATTCATTATTCATTCATTTTCCTTTATATCTTATAATCCATTTCAACATTTTTACAGCACTCATGGATGCATAAAGCTAAACCCACTTACCTTGACCTCTCACGGTATCACAAATCCTCACTCATGGCCTTCATGGGCTTTCCTTAGCTTCACTAGTGGGCTGTCTTGAAAGGGTAGTAGTGAACTTCAAGAGAGAGGGAAAAGTTGAGAAAAATGGGAGAGAGTCGTGTTTCCCAAGGCGTAAAAGGAGAGGGTGGTTGGAAAGCACTGTGGTTGACACAATCAATCATTGCTTTGACACGTAAGGGGTGGCTCTGACATGTACAGAGGCTGTACGTTTGACTAAGACACTCTTGACACTGCACTATAAAACATCCAACTGAACTCTCTTCTCTTCCAATCGGCGTTGTTCCAACCGGCGTGCTACTCTCTTCTTATCCAACCGGTGTTGCTCCAACCAGTGCTACTCTCTTCTTAACCCACCGACACTGTCCAACCGGTGCTACTCTCGTCTTATCCCACCGGCACTACTCCAACTGGTGCTAGTCTTTTCTTATCCCACCGGTGTTGCTCCACTGGTGCTGCTCCAATCGACGCTACTCTCTTTTTATCCCACCGGCACTACTCTCTTCTTATCCAACCAGCACTGCTCAAACTGGTGCTGCTCCACCCGATGCTGCTCCTTCAATACACACAAAAATGCCTCAGATGACAATACTCCATAGGCCTTTCGCACGTGGCGAAAATCCTTACGCCTTCTCGCTCGACATTACATCTCTCTTCTCATGCGACGATACTGGCTTGGGAGAAAATTGTGGCCCTTACATCATCTCCCGTTTTAAAGGGATTTTGTTTTCAAAATCATATTAACATTAACTAAAAAGTTTGGGGTATTTCTCCCTAATTTCATCCTCCTGTTCCCATGTCGATTCTTCCCTTGAATGATATTGCCATTGTACCTGGACTAGGGGAACTTCTTTATTGCGCAACAGTTATACTCTTCTATCTAAAATCCCAATTGGTTGCTCAAAATAGGTCACATCTTCCTTGAGCGGGATTGGTTTATACTCCAAGACATAAGACGGGTCAGGTTGATATTTCCTTTGCAGTGATATATGGAAGACATTTTGGATGCTGACCAGTTCAGGTGACATGGCAAGTCGGTAAGCCACGCTTCCAATTCTTTCCAGGACTTCAAAAGGTCCAATGAATCATGGGCTCAATTTCCCATTTTTACCAAATCTCGCAACACCCTTGGTTGGTGATACCTTTAGGAAGACTCAATCCCCTACTTCAAACTCGAGGTCTCTCCGGCGATTATCGACGTAGCTCTTTTGCCGACTTTGAGTTATCTTGAGCCGCTCTCTAATCAAAGCAATCTTCTCAGAAGTCATCTCAACCATTTTGGGCCCTAATAATCTTGTTTCACCCACCTCATCCCAATAGACGGGCGACCTACACTTCCTTCGATACAGGGCCTCATAAGGTGCTATTTGAATACTGGCTTGGAAGCTGTTATTATAAGCAAATGCTATCAGGGGTAGATGGTCTTCCCAGCTTCCTTTAAAGTTAGTGACACACACCCTTAATATGTCCTCCAAGGTCTGTTTGGTTCTCTTTGACTATCCATCTGTTTGGGGGTGAAAGGCGGTGCTAAATGTAAGTCTGGTTCCCAATGTTGACTGCAAACTTGCCCAAAATATGAAGGTGAATCTAGTGTCCCTATCTAACACAATGCTGATAAGCACTTTGTGTGATCTCACAATTTCTTTGATGTACAAATGGGCCAGTTTATCTAGAGTATAGGTCATGTGAACCTGTAAGAAGTGAGCAGCCTTAGTTAATCGGTCCACCATGACCCAGATTCTATCATGCCCTGCACTTGATCTCGGTAATCCAGAAACGAAGTCCATCGTGATGTGTTCCCATTTCCATTTTGGTATGGGTAGGGGCTGTAATAGTCCTGTAGGTCTCTGATGTTCCGGCTTCACTTGCTGACATGTCAAACACTTAGCGACAAACTGTGCTGCATCTCGCTTCATGTTGTTCCACCAGAAGGTCTTTTTCAAATCTTGGTACATTTTTGTACTCCCTGGGTGTACTGTGTAGCGGGAGTGGTGTGCTTTCTCTAGGACAGCCCTTTTTATCTTCTCATCATTAGGAACACACACTCGACCTCTAAACCTTAACAAGTCACCACTGCTCATAAAGAAATCTCCTTTTACTGGTCATAAAGAAACCTTAACAAGGAATTTTGTCAGCCGGGGATCTCCTTTTTGGGCCGCTCAGATTTGTTGGAGGAGTTAGGGTTCCATTCTTAAACATGACAGCATTCCTTCCCCCTTGCTACGGGCCTGAGATGGGTGCCACTCCACCACATCTTCTAATAGCTTCATTTCTCGAACCATCAAATGTGCCACAGAGGCCACAACTTTTCGACTTAAAGTGTCGGCTACTACATTAGTCTTGCCCGGTTGGTAATCAATTGTACAGTCATAATCATTCAATAAGTCCATCTATCTTCTTTGCCTCATGTTTAGCTCTTTCTTAAAAACTAGGTACTTGACACTCTTGTGGTCCATGAACACCTTAAACTGGGCCCCATAGAGTTAGTGTCGCCAGATTTTTAACGCGAACACTACTGCCACGAGCTCCAAGTCATGAGTGGGATAGTTTTGTTCATGCGGCTTTAACTGTCTGGAGATGTAAGCAATAACTTTTCCTCTCTGCATAAGTACACATCCGAGCCCTTTGTGAGATGCATCGGTATAAACCACAAGGTCTTCATTTCCTTCGGGTAAGGCTAATATTGGGGCCGTGACTAGTCCTTCTTAAATTATTGGAAACCACACACTCCTTTGACCATACAAATTTTTCATTCTTTTGGTTCAACCGAGTTAAGGGGAGCGCTATATTTGGAAATCCTTCTACAAGGAGCCTATAGTAACCTATCAGTCCCAGGAAGCTACGAACCTCAGTCACATTTGTTGGCTTTTCCCACTTAAGTACGGCTTCGATCTTAGAGGGGTCGACCGTGATCCCATCCTTAGAAAATAATGTGTCCAAAGAAGGCCACACTGGGGAGCCAAAATTCGCTCTTGCTCAACTTAGCATACAATCTCTTTGACTTCAAAGTTTGCAAGACCATCCTTAGATGTTGTTCATATAGTTCCCGATTATTTGAATATATCAATATATCATCGATAAACACCACTACAAGGTCATCTAGGAAGGGTCTGAACACCCTATTCATCAAATCCATGAACACAGCAGGGGCATTGGTTAACCTAAACGGCATCACAAGAAACTCATAGTGACCGTATCGAGTTCTGAAAGCTGTTTTTGGGATGTCTCCCTCCTTGACTCGCAATTGGTGATAACTTGATCTGAAGTCAATCTTCGAAAACACTTGGGCTCTTGGAGTTTGTGAAAGAGGTTATCAATCCTAGGGAAAGGGTACTTATTTTTTACCGTCACTTGGTTCAACTACCTATAGTCACTACATAATCTCAAGGACCCATCCTTTTTCTTGGCAAACAGGACCGGTGCACCCCAGGGCGACACACTAGGTCGGATAAATCCCTTCTCCAATAATTCTTGCAACTGCTCTTTTAAGTCTTTCAATTCTGCTGGAGCCATTCTACAAGGGGCTTTAGAACTAGGAGCGGTGCCAGGTACTACCTTTATCTCGAACTCAATTTCTCTTTCTGGAGGTAGGGATGACAATTCTTCTGGGAACACCTCAGGGTATTCTTTTACTACGGGTATCTCTACTAACTGGGTCTGAACATCCCGATTCTCTACTACATATGCCAAATAACCTACACATATCTTAGCCAAGAGGCGAGAGGCTCGGAGGGCAAAGATAAAGTGTAGAGGAGAAGTATACCTAATGCCCTCAAGGTGTAACTTCCATTTGGGCCGGATGTTTAAAGGTTACCATCTTTTCATGGCAGTCGACAGTGGCCTGGTGTGTAAATAACCAATTCATGCCTAGAATTACATCAATCTTGAATATTTAGGTGGATCAGATCTACTGGCAGGTCACACCCATCAATTGTAATCTTACATTGTTTATTTTATCTATCAGCTTCCATAGAGCCTCCCACTAGTGTACATACTATTAAAGTGTAATTGAGACATGCAGGTCCAACATTCATGTAACGAGTAAAATGGGGTGCAACAAATGAATGAGAGGATCCAGGATCAATTAAGACTTTAGCATTAATATCACAAATTGAGAGCATACCTCGGATCACCGAGGTGGATGCCTTAGCCTCTTGTTCAGTGAGTGCGAATACTCATCCTTAGGTCTTCGGGCGATCATCGATCTTCCTCATTGGGCAGTCCTTCGCCCAGTAGCCGGGCTTGTCGCATTTCAGACATACATTCTTCTTCCGGTAGCATTCCGTGGTAGTGTGGTTGCCTCTCCAACAATAAGTACAAATCGGGCGTCAGTCATTGCCTATGTTGCCCAGAAGACTCCTTGGAATTCTGGGGTTAGGTGGGTATGATCTCCCTCTGGCGTTTCTTCCAGAGGACTGCCAGGGTTTTTTCCCAAACTTTTCCTATGACACTACTTTCCTCTTTCCTTCCTCCCTTAACTTACGATCCTCGCAGTCTTTTTCCATCTTCAGAGCATGGTCTACCATCGGGGCGTTCGACTTTATGTTGCCGACATCACCCTACTCCTGATCTCTGGTCGCAAGCCCCTCTCAAATTTAGCCTCTTTTTGCGCCTTGGTATTTATGATGTGGGGTGCATCCCTAGAGAGCTCTGTGAATAAGGCGGCGTATTGTTCAACAGTCATGCCCCTTCCTGGAGTTTAATGAATTCTACTTCCTTCCTTTTTTTGACTGAATCAAGGAAGTACTTCTCGTCAAACGCTATCAAGACGTTTTCCTAGGTGACCTTGGTCCCTGTCTCTCTCCAAGCCTGCCTCACCGAGTCCCACCAGTATTCTGCTTCCCTTCCAGCATAAAGGCCCCAAGCCTGACTTTTTGCTCATTTGAGCAGTGTAGCACCTCTAAGATCTTCTATATCTGTTTTTTCTACCTCTCAACCTTCTCCACTCCTCCATGCCTCAAAAAGGTCGGGGGTGCCATTCTCCTAAACCTCTCCATGATGCTAGTGTCATTCTGGTCTGGTGTAGGGGTAGACTGGTTCATCATTTGGGTCATCGCCCCCAGAGTCCTATGAAACTCATCGAGTGCTTCGGTATTTTCATTACTGGAAATCGTGTCGTGGTTACGAGCTTCGGCATCCTTTAACCTAGTCACAAGAACACCCAGTCACCTGACTACCCCAAAATTAATCTAAGGACTCTCATAAACTTCCTAGGCCAAGAATCCTCTTCTGGCTACTCTGATACCATATCTGTCATGACCCCGCCCCCGACCACCGTACCTTACTCTATGACGGGTGATCAGGCGTGGGTTCGTAATTCAATGTAACATTTGTCACGCATGTAGGAGTGGACTTAACACCTTTATATTCGAAAATCGAGAAAACCATGGAAGAGAGCTAAAGCAACAAGTTCAACTAGTAGGAGAGTAAGGAAAAACTCCTCACATCAAAATTCATAATATAAAAATCTTCCAAAATATTACATTTAGTTCGGGGCATCTAGGACCAATATTACACATATCCACCAAGAACAAAACAAAATTAGGGCCAAACAGCCAAGACATAAACAAGGTCTAAGCACCTTCTTCAAAAACACTAGCTTTGTCTTCCAGCCGCCAAACACTAACTTCCAACTCTGTACCTGCTGCTATCAATCTACAAGGATAGGAGAAATAATGGGATGAGCTATACAACCTAGTAAATAGGCCTAGTGTTATGCATCTGTAGTGCTTCTATCCATATGTGACAACAGTACAACTTATCAATATAAAGTCATAATTTAGCATAACTACATATCAAGTCAAGACTGCGAATATGAACATTTCATTTAAACGACAGTCATCACTAAATCAGTGTGATCAGAGCCTTCAATTAGTGAAACGATTAATCATTTCACCATTATAATGCAAACATTTCTTATAAAGAAATTCAATCATTACTCACGCACTCCCTAAATCACCTACTCCCGCAGTAGAGGCCCCGTCCATCAGGCTAAGCCAATCCCATTGCTTAAGACCTCTACCATCACACAAGAGGGAGGGTAATGACAAGTGGGGTATCCACTTCATAATACCCTCAACACGCTCACACAGTCCCCAACGCACATTGGGGTTTTGATAGACCCTTACCTTGTAAGGAATCAATCATATATCATTTCATAAATCAAGGGTGCGACCTTTTATCCTCTCCCTTAACCCGTTCCTATCATTATGCAGGTTAGGGGATATGCCGGTGCCTCTTTCCTTACTACCGATGAGTGTCCCATCGCATAGCAGGCAATATCGTAGTAGCATCCCTCTACTGGTGAGTGTCCCACCACGTAGTGGCCAATATCAATATAAACAGTGGCCATTCATCACATCATCATAACAATATCCACTACCAGGTGAGTGTCCCACCCCGTAATGGCCAATAACAATATAAGAAGCGGCCATTCATCGCATCATCATAATAGTATCCACTATCGGTGAGTGTCCCACATCGTAGTGGTCAATAACAATATAAGTAGTGGCCATTCATTGCCTCATAATAGATGAATCATATTTCATCATAATGTCATAGCATTTAGCAAAAGACATGCATTTCATAAGCTATCACAGGGCATTTACACATAACCTTTCTCAGTAGCATTTGGCATTCATTGTTAATTCATTTCATCATTATCGCACTCGTGGCCCCTTTTTCTCACAAAGTGTAGTTTACACGGCATCATTCACATATCTTTATGGAATTCTCATGGAATTTATCATATGTCATTCACATTTATTATATATCAAGATAATTTAGCGTCGCTTGGTCATACAATGATGCAGTGACAAGTAACAGTGACATGCCCCTGTTAGCGAGGGCATAGCTCCCGATGTAGGGGGAGTTCCAGGATGCCTCAGACATTAAACATTGAGCTAATACACATTTCTTTATAAAAAAAATGATTTGAAGAAATTTGGGTGTCATTTGATGGGTCAATAGCTCAGTACAAAGTGAGCCTTAGTGGCTAGAAATTTCCCTGCAAAAGTCCGCAGTGACGTGTTCATGCATTTCGGGTCATAGCTCGAAATACGTCGGGAGTTTCAAACATCTCAAAATATGAAAATTTAAGTACATTCATAAAAATTTCCAGTGGTGATAATTTCAAGGTTTTTGGATACTATTAGCTAGGTCAAAAGCATTACCCAAAGAGGGTCACAGTTGCTAGAAAGCGCAGCAACTGTGAACAGTGTCATGCCTCCACATTTAGGGCCATATCGTTTTATCCATGCAGAATATTATCATGACAAAAAAAGTAAACTTGGAGTATACACACATGTATTTCATTTGGGACTGATTTGGTCCTATTTGGATGCCATTTGGTCATCGAACATATAGATGCAAAAACATTCACAGTTCTGGATATTCACATTCTCAAGTTAATATACTTTTAAAGAATACTTAACATTTCCTAGCCAAGTTACACTTTGGGCTTGGCACCTTATTCGTGATAAGGAGTCTCACAGTGAGCGATTTCATGAAGCTGGATGGTGCTCCTACTACCATCAAGGGGCTCATGTTTATCTTGAGTATTAGAGGCGGAGTTTTGTCCTATCGGACCCCCTATAGCGCCAGGCTCGAAGGGTACTCCCCCCATCGTTTCGCTTGTCAGCACGGGCTCGATCAAGGTTGCCCCTTCTATGTATTATTCGAGAAGAGCCATGGCAAGGTGAACACAGGAAAGAAGGAAGAGGTAGGGACTCTTCGTGAATCGTGGCTGCCAGAACATATTCGCACCGCATGGTCCAAATGTTTAGAAATGACAGAGCTCAGCAAATATGTGGTACCGCACTTTGGCAGAAGGGTCCGACAACCGAGGCTTATGCGTGTTGGTGGAGGATCACCAACTGGGGTTATTCGGAGGTTGATCACCCCTAGAAAGGGGACAACTGCAACTGACATCAAGATACTAGGCAAAAGAAGATCTTCAAGACTCCTCCTTTAGGAAAGGGTTTTATTCTTCTCGTTTGAGTGCTCCTTTTGGTCGTTCCGCGGTTGATTTTAAGGCCATACAAGCATAAAGGCCATACTAGTTAAAAGGAGGTTAGTGAAAATCGTCTCTATGGTGCCACTTTCCAAGTCCAAGTAAAAGCCCACAAAGGGAGCTTGGACTAAGAGAGCAGGTTGATGCAACGCTCGCCTCCATAGGTGGCTTTGTTGGAAGATATTTTTCATCATCATGAGGCCCTTTCTCGATAAGCCTAGCAAAACAGTGGAAATTTTGACATTCTCATAATAGTCCCAGAACTGGTTAAGATCTTCATGAGGTCTCTCAAAAGTCTCCCGTCGATTTTCATCGTATTTCGACATGTCCAAGGCAGTGCAGACTAAGAAACAGATATGAACAAATCGGTCTTTAGCAAGCTGAAACGGACTTTATAACTAGAGCTACATTCTTGGGGTCTCAATTTACTGTGAGACCACCACCATTGGATCCGGCATGGTTGAAAACCCCAAGGGTCAAATTTCAACTCGAACAGACACTTCAGGAAGACGTTATAGGCTAAAGAGGGAAACAGGAGGAGCCGCACGCTATTCTTGTGAGGCCACCCGACAACTCTACACCATTGAAGGGACAGTCACAAGCAGTACTTTCGACGATCATATCTCACCCATCTCAAGTAGGATCGCACTCAAATTTGGTGAGCATATTCTTTGCATCAAGAGGGGCGATTCGATATGTGGCACACCCTGTGAGGATACCCAAGCATGAAGAAAAGCTACAGAGAAGTTGTTGATCCATGAAGAAAGTAAGGGAAATTCAGCAGCATCATGCCTCTCTCGAGCGGCCAAATCATGCCGCTCGTGAGCCCGATTGACGCGAGACCAATTCTATTGAGTGCGTAAGGTCTCAAGCCACCTCTGACCTGAACCCTGTACATGATGAACTGTCGGATTCCTCACACGAAGCCGACGAAACCACTGTAAATTTCGTTGCCAAAATTCGAGATTTCGGCCAAAATTCCAAAGTTGGAAAATCTTCATTTGGGCACAGAATTTAGCAGCGTTTGTTGCCCTGTGATCGTAACAGCATGGTCAGTGCTATCTACAGGGGCTTCACCTTGACGCAAGACCATTGTAGCCAGCGATGTCCATCCCCATCTGCAAAGGGGTCGTTGCAATACCCGTCGCCGTGGGCAGGTTTCTTCTGTGCCTCTTTGTGCCCATCATTGTGCACCTCACGGGAAGTTATCGCTGTGCGCCTCGTCAAGAGTCATCACCGTCCGCAAGGGACATGTTTCTTCCTCGCATTGCCAATGGAGACACTCATTGCCGTCCGCGGGCTTCCTCTCGTATTCCATGGTTGGCACCGTGCGCCTCACTGGAAGCTATCATAGTGAGCCTCACTAGAAGCCATAGCCGCCCGCAAGGGATGCGACATCTTCTCATGATGCCAACGGCGATACCCATTGTCGTATGGGTCCTTCCCCTTCCGCCGTCTCGCTCTCTCCTTACTTGATTGAGGGTAGGCTTAGCTTAGCACTGCCATATCGATCTTGGTTTAGAATACCCGTGCTGGTCATGAGAACCATGCTCATCTTGCTACCAGTCCGAGTCGGTAGCTTTCCGACCGTCATGCTAGTCTCGCCCCTTTGTCAAGTTTTGTCTCGCCCCTTTGTCAAGTTTTCTTCTCCTTTCTCTCTTTATTGGAAGCCTTTTGTTTCATCACTCCCTCATATGAGCATGCGGTGCCTTAAGACAAGGGTGGGTCCTTTCAACCCACTTGTCTCACCAATTAACCATAGAAGTGTTGTGCAGAAAACAAGAGGATTGCGGGCAAGGGAAGCGATTCCGAACCAGCTAAAGCAGCTGGGGGTTTTTCTTCGTGATCTAAGAGGGCATCCACGTGAGCTAGCCCAATTAAGTTCTGCTCTTAAATTCCTCTCTCATCGATCCCTTGCTCTTGAGCAAGGTTCTAAGAGAGCAATCTCAAATCTCGGGTTCGTTAAAAACCTGAGATACGTGCTGCTAGATCATCTAAATCTGGAAGGTGAGATCGAGACACCTAACTAGCTTGGCGACTCCACTAGGGACTTACTAACCCTTAGTCAGTTCGCTCTTGTTTGATCAATATCCTCTTTTACTTTCTGCATTAATTTCTATGGCACCTGGGTTGTTCAACCTGTTCATCCAAGTCGGGGACTTCCTCATCCCCGCACTTGTGACTGTCCCAAGGATGCAAACTGCTCATGCTTCCTTCCCTACTCTCCTTCTGAGTTAGGACTCACGGTCCAGCTCCCAGGTTCGTGCCTGGTTAGCGTGAGAGGGGACTTAAAAGTCCCTGACTCCCCTCTTCCCCGTTCTGGTGGACCCTCCACCAAGGCCCCTTGCATCTGTGACATGTCTGCCACCGCACACAGCATGCACCGTACTACTGACAAGTCTTTTGCCGATCATATTGCTGGGGCATGCCGGAAGGCTGCCCTAACTGCTTTTGTGGGAGGCAAGCAAGGTGTCGTTGCTCCTGAGGTTTGTCGCAAGGCAATCCCCAATACTCTCTCACCTCATCGAACCTCTAGATTTAGAGGCTCGGCACACCAAGGCCGAGACCTTGCAGCCTCCACGTCTTGCACACACCCAAGGGTTAGTGGTCCATCCACGAGAGCCACACCTCGGGGCAACCCCCATGTTGCCTTGAGCTCACATCAAGGGCTAGGCCTTCTTAGGCCGATCCTTGCATGCACCATGCATTCGCTTCCACAACTCGAGTCAATGCTAGCTCTATGCCACCTCGAGCACATGAGGGTTGATCGCTTCGCCCTCCCTCCCAGCATACATGGCTCCACTCTGTGAGTGGTGAGCTTCCACCTCGTTTCACAAATACAACCTCGTGGATCTCGATCTCCCAAGGTGGAACCAACTGAGCGAGTCCGGGTTGACCCCAAGTCACCCGGACGGCTAACCTTAAAGGTGCACACGCACCACTTTCGTAGGTTCCTCCATGGTCCAGACTCAGGTGGATTCATGAACCAGCTACTTCCTCTATCGCTCACCCAACACCAATCAAGCACCTCTAGCGTTGGTACTCAAAGGCCTTCCCTAAGAGTACTATCTTGAGCCAGCCTCAGGTCAGCCACGCACATGGGCCCCACAAAGGAACTCGGGTCAATGGGTTGATGTCAAACAAAGGCCTCCAACCTACAAGGTAGAAACCTAAGCTACCTTCATTCCTTGGACCTCACTCCTTGCTCCAACTCATAGACACAACCCTTGCATGTTCAAAGAAGGCGGGGCAGTCCCGGTCTCAGGCTTGGTTTTGGAATAAAGGCCACAGCCATCTCAGAGTTAAGCAAAAGAGAGATCCTTAGATCCTGACCAAGGAAGCCTCCAAGGTAGCTGAGGTCACCACCCTTGATGATCTTCTGCCTCGTAACCCCTTTTTCCCTCTTCAAACTCTAGAACCTGAGCGAGTCCAAGAGTATTGCTAGCTCATCACTGCCCAGAAGCCACTGTCCCAAGATCGTCAAGAATTGGTCCTCACAAGATCGGCATACAAAGCTCGAGTCCAGTCGAGGCAAGCTGAGCCCCTGCAGACTGACTTGCCACCCATGACTCGCCGACCCCGGCGGTCCTCTCCCGCTCCTGGCTCTGACCTCCCAGAGGAGACGGTCAGTTTCATGGTGATCAATGACCTGGACAAAGCTTAGGAGGACAAAATTACCAAGTTCGTGGTAATGATGCAATCCATCCTTGAAAAGATGGAATTGCCTAGAAGCCTCCAGGCCCACTTCCTCTCACCATGTGACTGATTCCCTAATCGGTGAGGACACAGTTCCTAGACAAACTCCCCTACCGGTCTCCCAAGACAGTTCTGCCTCCCACAGGATCTCCCAAACTAACATAGATGCTATGATGGTCCATAGCCTCAAAAACAAGGTCCCATGCATGCAAGAGGCACCGTTCTACCAGAAGCCATACCCTTCGCACATTGACCAAGTACCCTTCCCTCCGAACTATCAAAGAGGGAAGCTTCCCTTGTTCAATGGTACTACGTCTCCGCTCCAACATACTGGTCACTTCCAAGTGGCCTGTTGAGAGACGGCAATTGACGAACGACTCCTCCTCCACCAGTTCGTCGAGACTCTTGAAGGGCCAGCCTTCTAGTGGTATGCTCGGCTGCCTCCCAACTCGATACACACATGGCAAGAGATGGAGTAGTTGTTTTACCAACACTTCTACGAAGTCCAAAGAAATGTGGAGACCATCGAACTCCTCACTCTGATGCAAGACCCTGGTGAGCCGGTTGAAAAATTCATCACCAGATGGAGAGAGTTAGCAACCTTCCATGCCACTTCCATGACTGAGAAGGAAGCGATCCAGACCTGCATACGAAACATGCTTCCTGAGATTGCCCTGCATGTTGAGGCATCGAATCCACCCTCCATGTCAGAGCTCATCTCTAAGGCATTTCGTATTGAGGGGTTATTCAAGCACCCTGGCAACCCTCGTAAGTAACCCTCTGGCCCAAACTCTTGCTCCAAGAGTCGGGGCAACTAAAAAGCAGTGATCAGCGCGACAATCACCGTGACTGACTCAAAGAGCGCGACCCCTCAAACTTTGGACCTCTCCAAGGCACAGACGCCTCAAATTGGAGGCAAGCAGCAGCCATACAATAACATCCCGCCCCCTAAAAATACTAAGAGCAACTATTTCTAGGCCCAACACCAGAATAAGGTTTACCCATTCGACAAGGAGTGGACTCATGCATTGCTTCGATTGCTTCTAGAACAGAACATGATCCAGCTGCTGTAGACCAATATTACAGAGTCAGTTGGGTAGGAGACGAATGAGAAGTACTGCGCCTATCACAGGAGAGTAGGCCACCCTGCTCACGGCTACTATAAGCTCAACGACACTATTGAAGCCCTTATCAGCAAGGATCAGATAAAGCTCAAAGAGTTGAAGAAAGCGTTCGGGGCAACTGAGGCTTCTCACATAGTCACAATACAAGAGGATGACGGGGCACCGACTATTGTCCATGCATTTTTCTCCATAATGTTCAATGAAGGACTCGTCACTCCCAAGCTGACAAGGCAGCTCAAGTTCCTGCCTCCAGGAACCGAGAACCACTAGAGCGCATATCACTAGATACGAGGTCATGACATCAGCGAATGCACTGGCTTCCATGATGCATTGGCAAAAAAGATGCAACAATGTCAAGAAGCTTATGGTAACCCAGAAGGACACCCTCAAGTCCCAGCTCCGTCTGTGCAAGAAGATCTCCCGGTGCAAGACCGGGGAAAGGCCACCCTCTGCAGGCCCTCTTTGAGACAATGCTCCGATAGGGTTTTGTCACTCCCAAGCCTGCGAGGCAGCCGAGGTGTCTTGCCCAGGGCACTCAATGAGTGCTCTGGGTTCGAAGCTATAGTCACGGAGATAGTTCAGCAAGGCCACATCATTTGTGCGGTTCTCCTAGAATGCATCTTGGCCGTCGCGCTCGTTCAAGAGGAAGTCACACTACAAGCCCCTCGTGAGCATACACTGGAGGCTTCAGAGCTCTCGACCTCCCTGAGAAGTCTACCATGGGAGAAGTAGGCTCAAGTCCCTGAAGCGTGAGGCAGTCCATCAGGCTAGGACTACCAACCAGCCAGAGAGGGAGGTCCAAAACACCCCCTCAGGGATCCAAAGGAGACGACGAGCACCTAGGTCAGCTCATCGAAGGAATCCAATCCCTCAGCTACAAGTCC
Source organism: Amborella trichopoda (assembly GCF_054954075.1). NCBI lineage: Eukaryota > Viridiplantae > Streptophyta > Magnoliopsida > Amborellales > Amborellaceae > Amborella > Amborella trichopoda. The sequence goes on from NC_142346.1 coordinate 14,548,983, forward strand.
AGGAAGAATTCCTTAGGCCCCTTCCTCCACTCCCTACCTTGCAAGACTTCATCCCAGGCGCAGCTCGCCTTATCCTTTCGTCCAATCAAGTGGACATCCCTGAGCCACCAGCAGCTCGGGATTCCAGCAGCTCGGGATTCCTCTAATATGGGTGATGACGCTAAAAGCACCTCACAACTGTCAAAGTCAGGGCAAGACCTAAAATACCCCCTGCACACGTCCAATTCCAACGACGAAGTAAAAAGCTGCCCAGAACAATCTAACTCTTCTTTTCCTCCCTCCTCTACTATTTTCTCCATAAGTACAGCTCGATGGTGCCCAGACTTCGACACTCTAAATAGAGAGTTCGAAGGCACCGGCCTCACACCCAGCCACAGCAAGAGTGCCTTAAAGAGGAGTTGGCCCAGGTTGCTGTATTCTCGACAGTTGCCAACACCCTGTCCTCCCAAGCCAAAACCGTGTCATTCTCAAGCTCCCGCTCCCATGAGGCCTGCCACATGATCCAAGTGCATGAAGCACCCAGCTCGGGGCAAGCACCAAGTGATCCTAGTCACGAGATCATGAATTGTTCGTTCGAAACTGACCCTTCTGTCGCCTGGACCAGCCAGAGACCGGTCCTCTCCCACACTCGACGCCTCCTAGAAGCCGAGATATCAAGATCATGGGTTTCTACACTTGAGGTTAATTAAAATCCTTGTGAGTCCCCTGATGAGAAACTTCATGAAGCTCCAGAAGAGTGGGAAGAAGGCGGTCAGGCCATGGCTGACGAGCTCGAAGAGGTCAACCTAGGGGATGAGGCCGATCTGAGGCCAACTTTCATCTCAGCAACGATGTCCCTAGAGGAGGAAGAAAATTATATTTCCCTCCTCCGAACAAATCGAGACGTCTTCATCTGGCATTATCATGAGATACCCGGTCTAGACCCTTAGATTGTTGTCCATCGCCTCGGTATTGATCCAGCCATCAAACCCACAAAGTAGAAATCAAGAAAGTTTAGACCTGACCTCGAGATGCAGATCGACGCTGAGGTGAACAAGCTCAAGCAAGCTGGATTCATACGCGAAGTCAAATACCTAAGATGGCTGGCAAATGTTGTCCCAGTCAAGAAGAAAAATGGTCAAGTCAGGGTTTGCATTAAGTTAAAGGATTTGAACACGCCTGCCCCAAGGATGACTTCCCCCTACCGTTTATTGAAATTCTTGTCGACTCCACAGCTCATTGCCAGATCTTCTCCTTTATGGATGGATATTCTGGTTACAATCAAACCAGGATGGCGCTAGAAGATGAGGAGATCACTGCGTTCCTAACCCCCAAAAGGTGTCTTTTGCTACACTGTGATGCCTTTCGGGTTAAAGAATACCGGTGCCATGTACAAAGGATACTTGGTGGTCGACCATCTTTAAGGACATGATCCACAAGGAGGTCGAGTGATATGTGGATGACTTGGTGGTGAAGTCTGAAACAAAGGATACTCTCATACAAGACCTTAAAAAGGTCTTTGAATGGCTGCGTCGTCGCCAACTCAAGCCCTCTGAAATGCGCCTTCGGCATACACCCAGGAAAGTTCTTAGGGTTCATTGTGAGGTACCGTGGACTGGAGAGCGAGCTAGTCAAAATCAAGGTAATTCAGGGCATGCCGCCGCCTATAACCCTCCATGAACTGCAGTCTCTCATAGGATTGCTCACCTACATTTTGAGGTTGATCTCAAACCTTTCAGGGCGATGCAGACCCTTTTCACACCTCTTGAATAGGGACACTCCTTTCATATGGGATGGAGTGTGCCAAGCTATGCTTGATGACATCAAGCAGTACTTGTTGAACCCATCGGTACTCTCCACTCTAGTGTTAGGAAGGCCTCTTATCCTTTATGTGACCACCCTTGATGAGTCACTCGGGGTACTCCTGGTGCAGAACAATGATGGAGGGAACATAATTTCCTTAGCTGTTTATAGTCTCGGAGAAAAAGTTCCAATGAGGAATAAAGTAGGGAAATGATTGATAAAGAAGAAGCTCCCTCTTTTATGGAGGACTTCTATTCTAAAAAAAAAAGAACAACGGTTGTTCTCATAGATTTTTCTAAGGAGAAAAGAGCGATTATATTTATTATTAACACTCTAACCCACGCATCCCAACCAAAAAGTCCAAAGCAACATAAAATGTGCAGCAGAACAAGCCTTAAATTAATCTCATAACTCAACAAAATTAATTTAATAAAAAGTTTCCAAAATTCCCAAAGCATCTATTCATGCTCCCGGCTGCCCATTTGTCCTCCTGTGATAAGTTTGCCCTTTTCACATCTCTAGCATCCTGTGGAGCTCGATTGATATCCGGTGAAGCAAGGGAAATAGTATATAATCAACCAAGAAATGAAGTTGTTGCAAGACCTAAAGAGGATTATCACTCATTGTTTCTCACTTTCTTGATGGATTATTACGGAAATGCCCTACCTGAATGACCATAAAATAGTGAAACCACAGGTAAAAGTAAATCAACAATTATGAAATGCTTGAACAGAAGTAAGACACAGCCTCAAACAACTCATTGCACTGAATTAAATTAGAACACACAAACAAAAAGGAATAGTAATTCTAGAATTTGTTAAGATTTTTGCACTTGAACTTCATTGCGCAGAGTCAAACTCAAGTAGCACCTAGTCGTGCATGTTTGGTTCATTACCTTGACTTGGTTGGTAGGGCTGGCAATGGACCCAGATCTGACCTGGGACCAGCCGGGTATACTCGACACAGGTCCGGGTATGGGTCAGAACTTTGGACTTGCCAGTAGGCTCCGGGTCCTTCAAAATGGACCTGAAGATTTTCGAGTACGGGTCCGGCTACAAGTGGATCCACTCCATACCCGATCCAGGACTCGAAGTTTCCTACCACTTATGTTTTTTCATTCTATCTACCCTTGTTTTTATAGCAAACCCTCTCATTGCCTCTCTAAATATTTCGATGCGGGACTAAATATTTTCCCAAACCCAACCCACGAAGCAACAACACTCTCTTTAACCTCCCACCTACGAAGACCAAAACATAGGAACTCTCTCTCTAACCTGTGACTTCCTTGAGAGTGTTGCACCAATTGCGTACATAGTTATGGGAAGCAGGAAAGACTCCGGTTCTGAGAGTGAGAGCATGCTTGAAGCTTCGGACATAGAGCAAGTTCCGGTAAGAGTAAAAGTTGTGGATTGAGATCCCGTATGAACAGGGAGCGCGTTCCCGATACATTGGGATTGAGATCCTTATTTAACGGGAACGCATTTCGTGTAAAATGGGATCGTGTTCCATTATTCATTAGGATCACGTTCCCATACATTTAAAGTTGAGTCACATCCCCATCTAAGAAAAATGTGTTACTATTTGGAATGGATCGAGCTCCATTCAAGTTTGGATCGTGTTTCGCTCAACTTGGAGCCAATCTCCACCTATCCTCTCTCTCTCTCTCGACCAGACATTCACCACCTCTTCACATTCACTACCTCTTCAACCTCTGCAACCCTGATCCAATGGGCCCATATGCCAAGACGCGACCCTCTCTTTCTAACTTCATGAATACATTCGTCGACTTCACAATGAGTGGACTCTTTCTCTATCTTCAAAAAGTATAATAGAAATAAAAATTCACATAACAACTCAACCTCGCTTGCTAGCAGTTGGGGACCGCCATGGCAATCTCCAAAGGGCCAACCAAGCTATGAAAATGGCTAAAATCTTTAATGAAAACTATCACTGGATTGCAGGCAACTCCATAATTGTGAAGCTTGGTGATATCCTTTATAGAGGAGGAGACAAGCTCAAGCTCGTTTATTTTTTAAAAAACTCAAGTAAGACGCAAAGAAATCAAATAGAAAGATGTTAATTTTATAGGGAAACCATGAAAGCCTGAATATACAAGGAGATTTTAGGTATATTATAAAAGCTGGCCTTGATGAATTCAAGAATTGGGGTGACCGATTTCCTATAGGAATTCAAATGAAAAACCTTTGTAAAGGATTGGAAAAGCAAATTAACATTTTTAATAGGGTACCCAAAAATTACCCATAAGAAATTAGGGCTAGAATAGCTGCTTTGAGTCCTAGATGCCCAATTTCTACATGTTTTTTAGCTGATAACCCTACTATTTTAATGTGGTGGGTGGCTCTGTTTTTGTTCATGGTGGGATCCTCCCTAAGGATGGAGTTTTGGGACCGTAGGGATCACGATCCTAAAACGCTGAGTGCTGGAATCTAATTTGCTCGAGAATGCATTCCGTGGGATAGTGGGAGCGAGATATGTGGGGTAGCAGGAGCAAGCTCCGTTATGAATAGGATCAAGAATCCTAGAATAGGAGCGAGCTCCCAAAAATTTGGAGCAGGTTCCGGATGAGATCCCAGCCACGAAGCACCGGAGCTAGGTTCTGGAGCGGGAGAGCCACCCTACTTGGGCGCTCCTGGAACGCTAGATATAGAAGCCCGCTCAAGAAACAATTCTCTCCTTCCTTTCCCTCTCATTCTCCACCCCAGAACCCTAGATCTAGAAGCCCGCTCAAGAAACCTTTCGACTCAAGCAGATGGAAACCTTAATTGCAGAGGATTGTGTAGTATTTATAATGGGTTTGTTTTTTAAGATTCCATCCAAATCCCCCTGAATTCCAGCAAAAATTTGCCGGAACATTAGTCAAGGGAGAGATGGAATCACATGGAAATTCAAGATCTTGAGGTGTTTGTGGTCATGGATGGGGAGATTTGTAGGGGCTAATAAGCCACCAAATCGCCAAAAAGACCACCGAAATCAACCATAAAATACGCATGGGCGGAGCCTGGCTAAGACTACTGAAATAGGTTAGTGTATGCATGCAACAAGGGCCTGGTATACACATGGAGTTGGGATACACATCTTTATGACAGGGAAAAGGAGCCCCCGCCTTCTCCATGCTCTCAAAGGTCAGAGATCCTCCCTCTCTCTCTCTCTCTCTCTCTGCTTTTGAAAAATGTTTCCTTTTCTTTCTCTCTCTAAATAACAAAAAATTTCCTTTTCTTTCTCTCTTTAAAAAACATTTTGGATTCTAAAGAGAGTGTTTAGGAATTGAGAAAAAAGGGAAAAGGGAATTTTTCATTGTCAAGAAAATGCAAATGTTTTGTAGTAGTTTCGGGTACGAGTCCCGGTCTCGGGTCCAAAATTACCCGCTGGGTAGGGTTCTGGTATGTTCATTTGGACTTGTCTGGTCCAGGTCTGAGTCTGGGACCGGTCCCAGTCTAGGTCCAGCTGGACCCGACCCGTTGCCACCCTTATTGGTTGGCCACCAAACAGTCCTAATCGGGAGGTGCACATGGGGGAGAAAATCCTCTCTCAAACAATCACAGAGGGTCTGCGCGGGTTGCACATTTGCTGGTGCGCGTACGAGGGCTCTCCTTAGTGTAGATAGGAAGCAACAACAAGAAAGATTTTATGGCGGAGATACATTCAGACGCTTACCCCACTTGGGGTTCGGGGGACACACCCGAGCAATACGCCCTTTTAGAACAACAACGAAGCCCTCCAGTAGTCTGTCAGTGTGGTTTGGACAGGGACTCTCTTTAGGCTTTCAAAAGGTCTCTTCTCTCTCTATCTCTCTCTCTCTCTCATGCTTGCAACTACAATGTGGGCTCGATCGTCCCTCTCTGTGACGGCTCCCTCAAGGATGCTGACTGATGAAAAGGATATGATCCCAATAAATGACAGTGAAGCTCTCCCTCTCCGCACGAGTGCTGGGTGGTCGATTGGTTGTGGTAACCGAAGAGTTGGATCCCATTTAGCTACCAGCTCAGGCTGACTCCTCCCGAGTGACTGAGGGATATGCATCTCTCAGCTCAACTTGACTGTAAGAGAGGAAGTTAGAGCGGTGGCTCGAGGGTTAGAACTCTTGGATTTGGTCGTGAACGCGTGTCTGTTGTGGACGAGGTTACTGCACGGGGGTGGCAATTAGAGGAGAAGAGAGAGGGCTCGGGGTGTAGCCTGATTTAGGAAAGAGAGGGAATGAGACCGCGCACTCAGGGTAATTTTCTCTCTCTGAAAGTTTTCTCTCTCCTCTCGATGGGATTATGGGTTTAGAAGCAAAAGACGAGTGAAACCAAGCGTGATGCCTCTATTTACGTGATGAATAATTTGCCCTTATACAATTGACCTAAGCTTGTTTATATATAGAAAACACCAAACAAGGGTGAATGCTAGAAGCCTAAGCTTAATTACAATTTAGAGAAATTAGAATAAAATCCTCAAATTAGGGACAATGACCAAAACATCCCTAAAACCTTTTATGATAATGATGAAACCATCCCTTTCTGAGGGGCCTTCTACCATTACCAGATCTTCGAAGCTTTTTCAGAAACTTGTAGCAATGGTTCATACAATTTTCCATTATAGGCTCTCCTATGCGAGACTTTAGTGTGGGCGGCTCATGAGACTTGCTTAGCCACTTTGAAGGTGAGGTTGGCCAATCAACAAGCTCTCGTGAAGGACCATGAGGAAAAGAAGGAGCGGTTCGCCTCTCTCCAAGCTCGCCTCATAGAGGAAGAGGCGATCATATCTCGAGAGATTCTGAATACGGAAGACGAGATCGCTTTATTGAAAGCCCGCGTGGCTGATTTGAAAGATCGTCGACAGTGGTATCGGGAGGTGATGGCCATGAATTCTCATAGACTGGAGCAGTTGAGCTCTGAGGGGAGGGCAGTCCTTGTTTTGTCCAAGTCAATCGATCAGGATATTTCCTAGAGTGAGGAGTAGGAGTAGGCTGCAATGGAAAGCACGTGGGAGCTGAAGGCGAAGATGAGGGAGGCTCTTAGCCGTTTTTTAGGGTCTTTTATTCTGTCTTGTTGGCTTTCAATGCTCGTCAAAATTTTGTAGCCCTTTGATGTATATATGGAATTATTCTTCTGTTTTTTTCCTTTTTTTGTTTTCTTGTTTCTATGCTCAGTCCATTGATGGATTTTTTCTAGTGCTCCTGCCTCAAACCTTGTCTCTTGCCTTTTTCGAGAAGGAAAATGAGGGGATGAACTCAAAGGCTTAGTGGGAAGGCATTTGAATTCATTTATTATCACCTTGAACGCTCGTTGGGGTTTTCATTCAAGCCCTCAGAATTTTTTTTTTTGGGCGATAGTTTTAAGGTTATATTGCCATGACCATTGGGAGGCATGTTTAAAGTCTTGCCTTCTAGACTGCTAGCACGACATGATTTTAGGGTTTCTCACCCATATGGGGTACACCCTGGGTAGTCCTTGAGGTGATGTATTGACCTCCCTCTGCAAAGAGAATTTTCCTCGAGATGATCGGTTATATGTTTTTCCAACAATAAAACAACATTTTTTCAAAAAATTTTATAGGTGCATCTTAATTCTACATTTTAAAGTGTGAACCTTATACAAACTTTTCCCTATTATAAGAGCTATTTGTGTGCATCTAAAAGCATAGAAGTTAAATAAAAATTTTAAAAATCATTTAAATGGATTTTATAATTTAATAGTGTAATAGAAAAAAAGCAAGCATGTAGTAATAGAATATGTCTAATTTTTATTTTTATTTAATTCTTACTAAAGGAAAAAATAAGTCACCGACTATTTTTAAAACATGAACATTTTAAATTTTTTGACAAAGAATAATTGGTTTTAAATTTTTAGTCAAGATAACATAATTATTTTTGAAGATGTGATAAATTTTAATAAAATGTAAAAATTATTCACATATACTATTTTTGAAAAAACTATAAATATAAAATTTAAAAATTAAAAAGAATCACTAAATCACTCTTATGAAATTGCGAAGATAAAACAATATGGTAAACTACTTTCATGGTGAGCTTCTCCAAAAAATATATATATATATTGAAGCTCCTTAATAAAATATGTTCATGAGCCATCTAAAGTTGGAATCATTTAAAATTTATAAATTAAATTTTGAAAGGATTTTAAAACTACTTCATAGTTCAAATATTATAATTTGAAAGGAAAATTTGAAAATATTGCAAAGTAAAATAGAATGGACATAAAAATATAAAAATAATTTAAAATTAGAAAATCATTTATGAACTAGTTTTTAAGCATAGCTAAAAGATTTTATATTCCCGCATGAGTATACTTTACTCCTTTGGGTAAAATCCAATGCAATCTAACATCTTATCCATAGACCAGCCTCAATAAACAAAGGTTTTCCTAATTGCACTATCTATGCACTTACAAAAAAAAATAATGTCTCAGATTGAACACATACGATCTAATTTTTGAAGGGTAAGTATTAGAAATATCAAAACTCAAAATTTTCTTTTAAGGATAAGTATCTAGTGTTTCTTATGTGGATCTAAAAATTTCAGATTAAAAAAATCTTTCCAAATAGGTCTTATAATTGAGGCAATAGGTGCACAATTTGCTTTCGCGGGAGTTGAATATATGTGCTTTTAAGCATAAAAGTACACACTAAAAAATTTTAATTTTCAAAAAACTAATGAAAGAAGAAAATTGGTTTCCTATTTTTTAGGTTTGGCATGTTTGTATTTCATACAACAAAATCTTTTAATATTTATTGAAGTGGTAATATAAAATTTTTAAAAGTAAAAATTATTTCAAATACCAAAAGTTTATTATTAAAAAATTATAATATTAGAAATTGGTTTCGTTTTTTGAACCGTTTGCAATATTTAACAAAATAATAAAAATAGAAAATAAATAAAATTTAGAAGCTCGAAATATACTAATAAAGTTTTCGTGAAAAGACTTCTAAAATTTTTAGAAAAAATAAAATGGAGGATGGTGGAGTTACCCTCTAAAATTTCTCTCTTGGGTTTCGAGATCCATTCATGCTTCATAAATATGATATTAAAAAAAAGTACTCCACACAAAAATTTTATATACTATTAACAAAAAAAGACTTTATCTGGTACGTTCAACTTATGTTCTAAACTTCTTATAAAATTCTAGTTTCTAAAATATCTATAAATTCACCGATATCCTAAACTTCAATTTACCGTCATTAATCAATAGCATTTTATATACTTGTAAAATATATTATATTAAAAATAATGGATAATTAAATGCAAGTTAAATATCATACATATCTGACCATTCACCGTTGGTTACCTTTCAAAAATCTACAAGTTTCTAGTTTAGATGCACTTGAAACCAGCGTGATTCCATGCGTAGCACGTAAGTGAAGAGAGATATAGATTAGAAAAACACTGAGACAAAATTTCTATATAATAGGACTCTATCTTTTCTCTAAGTAGTTCTCAGAGAAACAAAAAACTTTAGGAGAGAGTGTCGCGTGTGGATGAAATAGAGGCGGTATGGTACATATATATAAATGGTAGGGGAACTGACTTTATAAACAAAAAGAAGGTAAGGTGGGACTCCTTAAAATTTAGGAAATAGATAAATTTTAAGATGTCCTTTATATCCTAAGAGAGTGGAATCCATGACTCTTCAATATCTCCTACCTTCTTTATTTTAAAAGTCTTTTACCCTATATCCTCTCCAAAAATAAGATCTCATTTTGTTCTTGTGACACTGTTTACCTTTAACTCTGGCTTAATAATATAGTAGAGATACAAGAAATGTTTTAATGAGACACATTGGAATTATAATCATATAAAAGAACCACTCATGGGTTTCACACCATGATCTTTCAATATGACATTAAAAGTATTGTTGGCTATAGGTTGTGCCTAGGCATAGCCACATTGGCTCAAGCCCAACATGGGCCTTGACTGGTCTAAAGGGCCTCTGCCTAGGTCCACACCGGGTCTGTCCGGTCTGCTCTTGCTTGTGCTTAGCCTAATATATTAAATAAAAAGACTAAGAAACAAAGAAGGGAAAGCATAGGGCTGCCTAGGTTGAGCTGGCTATACCCCGGCTCAACCTGTGGTCCATATTTCGTGGCCCTAGCTCAATTTTTAAAAGTAGGGTGTAATGGACCAGGCTAGGCCATTCTAGCTTATTACCAGTCCTAGTTAGAAGGACTTACCACCTCACACTCGATAGTCCTAGTTAGAAGGACTAACCACCTCACACACGATTGCATTAGTTTATTGTGTATTCAAATTAAGATAATCCAATGCAGATTTCGTAGTCCGTTGACCCCTCTAGAACCTTTAAGCTTAATATTGATGGAGCCTCTTTCCAAAATCTGTATCAGAGATGAGACTGGGCAGTTCATGGCCACATTTGCAAGGCCTCCAAGAACCGCATCGTATCCAATAATGTTGCTGAATTCAAAGCCCCGGAAGCTGGTATGAGTTAGCCATTGAAATGCAATCCTTCCTCCTATGCATCGAAAGCGACTCCCAAAACCTCGCTGAATTGATTCATGGTAACCATCAAATGCTACCATATGCTTTCCTCCATTAGCTTCAGATGGGCAATTTCTCTGTAGTCTAATATGGTTGCTTACTGCTTAGCTACTGTATGAAGGGCACACCTCCTAGATTGTTTGCCGTCATTGTTTTTATACTATGCGGCCTCAGTCCTTATAATACGGTTGTAGCATGTTCTGCTTTCTACTTATTTTCTTTTTTTTTTTATTAATGAAAATGAGTAGTTTTCTAGTTTTTAACCAAAAATTATAATAAGGAAAATTGTTTCATGCGGCCTGGACCGCATTTCTAGCCGTCCAGAAAGTGTAAAGCATCCATCTTAAAGATGGATACAAGGAGGCGTTCCATCTAAAATCTATAGAAACTAACGGTCCAAATATTTTTTTACTTGAATTAATATTTTTGGTTTTTAAAATTTATTTATCTTTTGATATTCATGATCTCCATGTTAGAGATTATAAGTCCTAAAACATTAAGTCTTAAGATCTATCCTCAAAATAAATTTATTAAGAGGCCTGCTGCATCTGAGCTGAAGCATGAATGCCTTTTTGACAAACGCACATTACAGTAACTTCTTTTTTTCTGGCTCCTATAGGGCACAAATTGTATATTTGCTCCTCGAGTATGTGTATTTTTTTATCTAAATTTTTTTGTTCAAATAGAATCATCGGATGGTTATTTTCAAGGAAAATGCAGTTTGGGTTTTGCAACTAGTATTTATTCTCGGAAAGGGGCGGGGTTGTGGTGGTAGTATCCCCACATCTGGTCACTACAGTGTGGTTTTTATTCCTATCACGGACACCACCTCACTAATGCTTTTAAAAAATCTAACTCATAATCTACTTAAGAAAATTAGGTAAAAATCTAACTCATAATCTACTTAAGAAAATTAGGTAGGGGTATGTCTTCCCCACTGAATTACCATAAAAACTATCTACTTATTCTAAGAACTAAATGTTCGATGCACTCTAGCAAGAGTACACTATACCTTCTAATTTTAAGCTTTAAAAATATTTGATGCACTATAATTTAAATTTCCTATTGAAGATAGACCAACTTGAGGGGGAGTGTTGAAAATAGACCAAGTCAAATTGCTTAGTCCAAGACTCATTGTGATTGTCCCCTATATATAGAAGCACGTATTTGTGTAATCTTTTATCCAAAAAAATAATTTAAAGTTCCTGTTGAAGATAGACCAACTTGAAGGGGAGTGTTGAAAATAGACCAAGTCAAATTGCTTAGTCCAAGATTCATTGTGATTGTCCCTATATATAGAAGTAGATGTAGCTATTGGGCTTTGGATCCGTGGACATAAGGATTTGGCCTGAACCACGTAAATAGTGTGTTATCTCTCTTCTTCTCTCTCCATAATCTTGTGTTATCTCTCTTCTTCTCTTTGCATTCAATGTCTGTGCTCCTGCTCTCTTGAACTTTAACATGGTATCAGAGCAAAAGAAGAACTTTAACAGTTCCAAACCAGTTGCTTGATGGGATGCTTAGCACTATGTGTTTGATAATGGGAAGTATGGAAGTTGCCAATTCCTGAGGCTTCTAGAATAATGTACAGAAGGAAGCAAGGGCTTCCATGCTCCCCATGGAAGCATCGCTTTGGAAGCTCAGAAGAAAGCTAGAATCTTACACCAATCGAATACGCTGAGTGAGGGAACTTCAAGTTCCATAACACCCCAGTTGCAAAAATAATCAATTCGGAGCTTCAAAGTTCTTAATAGGGACTATTTATTGGGGGGGGGGGGGGGGGGGGGGGGGACACATGATTGTAAAATATTAAATACTCCTATTTTTTGCATATTTTTTAAATTCCACATGGTATAAGGATATTAGCACAAATTTCCCTTTAATTATATATTTTTTAGGTTTTAAATTTCATTTATTATTTTTTATATGTATAAAAAGTTGTACATACATGTCGAATCTGGTTTTTAAGTCGAATCTATCTGTCTATTTGTAGCTACAAAATCTATACCATGAGCATATGTTTTGGCTATAGATTCTGGGAAAAATATCATTTGAATTATTGAAATTCTTTCAAAAATCATTAAAATGATCCCAATAATATTTGGTAGGGCTAATAATTTACCTGATTTGGATCGAAAACCCAAATTTTGGACGTTGCCTAGATCTAAGTATGGATCTGAATAGTAATTAAGATCGGTTCTGTGTACAGGTGGATCCGAGTTAGATCCAACCCATTTATTATAATATTATAAATTATTTTATATATACATATAAGTTATATAGTACTTTTTAGTTATATATTATTTGATATTATTTTATAGATATAAAATAATTTTATGGAACAAATTGTGTCTGGATCTAGATCTAGATCTCATGTATACTTTTCATATCCGAATATTCTGGATCCGATCGGATCCAGATCCCATGTATACTTTTTGAATCCGAATCCGGATCCCTGTGGACAGGGACCCAATTCGACCCCCTAACATTTGGGGTTACTTTTTTTTTTTTTCAGTTTACTTTGGAACCTAGTTGGGATAAGGCTTAGATGATGATAATTTCACTTTGGAAGCTCCTAAAAAAATTACATATATCTGTTATAAATATCTGTTATACTTTGCGTTATTATGGATTTACCAAATAGTTTCTGTTATTACATGTATTTATATTTTTCTACCTTTTATAATGCAAGTTTTTTTAAAAAATGACTTTATCCTTTTTTAGATGTTGAACAACCGAATTGGAGGCTTTTTCAGATGTTCAACATCCGAAAATAGACCGAAAGTTTAACGTTCACATTCCCATTTTCATGTGTTGAACAACTGAATTGAAGGGTTATGTCGATACATTGTATTCCCTGTGAAAGTGGTTTTGGATGTTGGACGTCCGAAAATATCACATTTTCGGATGTTGAACATCCTAAAATAGGACATTTTCGGATGTTGGACATCCTAAAATATCATATTTTCAGATGTTCATCATCCGAAAATGATTGCAAAATTCCAGAGACTTTCTAGAAATTCGAACTCATATTTTCGGATGTCCAACATTCGAAACCATTTTCGGATGTTGAACATCCGAAATACCCTTCAATTCAGATGTTCAAAACCCGAAAATGAGAATGTAAACCTTAAACTTTCAGCGTATTTTCGGATGTTGAGCATCTGAAAAACCCTCCAATTTGGTTATTCAACATCCGAAAAAGGGTAAAGTAAATTTTTTTTTTAAAATTACATTATAAAAGGTTAAAAATGGATATACATGTAATAACAGAAACTATTTGGTACATTTGTAATAACGCAATATATAACGGATATGTATGTAAATTTTCTTACATTATATATATATAGAGGAAGATACTACAAAACGCCTAGAGGCGAAAATGAATAGTGATTTCACTAACCCTCATCACCATCTAAACTTCATCATACGGTCACGATTGTCCGGTAGTAGTTCAATTTTTATTTATTTTTACTAATCAGAATGATTTGATACTTGATTTTAACATTTTTTGGAGTTCAAACTTTTAGATTCTCGCACAATCTTAAGAATTTTCGACAACATCATGCAGCATTTCTGTATAACCATACCCAACCGTCACATACTCAACCAAAAGCCTGCGCTAAACAGGAACCGAACAACAGCATAGCATGGAGCCTCTTTAGGCTAACTTGGCGGGCGGACCCCGCATTCGACGGGGCTGCCTGACCGATAGATCCAGAAGCCGGCATCTTCTGACAAAGTTTGGGGGTGCCCCGTAATTTGATTGTTTTAAGGTTGCAAATACACCCTTTATTTACTACAAAAATAAAAATTAGTTTTATGACCACTTTTTTAAAAAAATGTTACAAATACTGAATTTTTGTTACTTTTCTTTTTAATTATAATTTCTTGTCCATATTATAATGGATCTCTTTGGTCATTGAATATTTAGTTAAGAGTGTGGTTTCAATAAGGTTGCGACCTTAAATAATCCAATTAAGGTGCACCTTCAAATTTTATCACAACATGTATTTTTGGCATAAAAAATTCTCAAGATTATCTGAAAATATATTTTCATATCTAATTGTAAAATTTTAAATTCCCAAAATGGTTAAAATTAAGTAAAACTATAAACATACGAAAATATTGAAAAAGGATGGTCTAGATAATGTGTTGCAAGATGCACTATTTGTGAGACTCAAAATCTTTTTCTTTTTCATATTCATACATCTCGATGTCGAGATGATCAATTAAAAAGAATTTTAACATTAAAGCAACTTTTTTTGATGGATTTTTTATGTGCATCTGTAATTCTACATTTTAAAGTTGCAACCTTATGAACTTTTTCTTTTAGTTAATCTTTAATAAGTAATTGTATAGTTACATGCAACACACGTAATTCAACTAATGGCTAATCTGCATGTTGGGTCAAATATTTTTTTGACACATACATACCACGTGCGATATGGTATCTAGGCTTATCGATGCATGTATATTATTAACACAAATTAACATGCAACATAATAGGGAAAATTAACTGCGAGGGTAATATTGCTTGTAAACACCCAATGGAATTAGAAAAGAAGAAAGTTGTATGGCACATCTCAAAAACCTATTGGGGAAGGTTGTTTTAATTTTGAAAAACCCTCCAATTGATCATCCTGACCTTGATATATAAGAATATGAAAAAACATAAGCTTTTTAAAAGTATTAAAACTAGTACTCTTGTAACATAATAACCCTCTAATTAATCATCTAGACCTTAATCCGCATTATTTTTAGTGCTCTAAATTTCATAATTACGTGAAAACATATTTAAGCTATTGTAAGAGTTTTCGGCACTATAATTGCATCTTTTGGCAAGGGTTGGAACTGCGCCTTACTTTGTTTACCTAAGGTGAGTACCTTTGAATATAAGATAATAGGTGTGATTTGTATAAGGCCTCAACCTTAAATAATCAAAGTCGGCGCACCTCCAAACCAGCTTGCAAGATATAGTTTTAGTGTCATAATACTTACAGTGTCTTGAAACCTATTTTTACCCTTCTTGTCAAAACGAAATCTAGTTTTACCCTTAACTATTTAACTTAAAGCTACTCTAAACATAGTATAGAGGGAGTAAATGTATAAGTACTTGAATATCTTAAAACAACACAATCCAGATAAGAGGTTACAAGATGCATTATTATTCGGATTTAAAATATTTTTCTTTATATGGATACACTGAGAAGTAGACATATCAATTTGAGGGTTTTCTAGTATTAAAGCAAGATTTTTTAATAGATATTTGCAATGCACCAACTTCTGTAGTACAAGATTAATAAACCATATAAAATTTATCCTTGGATAATATCACAATACCAATCAACTTTTTAGTAACTACATAGGTGCAATCTCGCAAGTACAACAAATGAAATTATGTAATCATTTTAAACAAAATTATTTAAATAAACATAAACTATTTCTCAAAGATAAGAATTTATTATGTCTAATTATTCTTAAAAACATAAAAGAAGGATTTCATAATTCGAAAATTCATTTCATCATGTAAACGGAAGGAAACTTATTTAATTGAATCAATTATTTAACTAAAATTGGTAAATAATACACAATGAAAAATTTTAATTAAGAATAAACATTATATATTGTATTATTTTAATTATTATAGGAATAAAAATAATAAAATTTGCTAAAAAAATTTCTCAACCAAAGTTTTTATATAACGTAAGATTTTTTGAGAATGAACGGTTACCATTCTTTTAGGATAAAAAAATAATGCAATGAAATACATTGGCTACGGGGTAACTTTTTAATTTGTATACTACTTCTTATTGATTTAATAAAATTTGAAAATATGTCCAATGAGACTTTTTACTTTTGATATAAGGAAGTAACAATCATCATTGACTGTTAAATTTAAAATCAAGTGGTTGAGAATGTGTCATTGATTGGATAAAAGTCCAAAATTTTTCAATTAGTGTGACACATTTTTATCTATTAGATTTCACATTCAATGACTAAAAATGATTGTGTTCACGAACCATACACCATACTTTATTGTAGTTGTAATTACGTACCATAAATCCTCATAAGTTTAGGATTAGTATAAACAAAAATTGTCTTATGCCGATTGGACCGCATGACTACATATGCGGTCCAAAAAATGTAAAGCATCCATCTTAAAGATTGATGCAAGTAGGTGTTTCATTTGAAAACAATAGAAACTAATAATCCAAATGTTTTCTTACTAGAATTATTATTTCTAGTTTTTAAAATTTACTTGTTTTTTCATATTCATGATCTCCATGTTAGAGATCACATGTCCTTAAAAATTAAGTCCAAAATTCCATCTCAAAAATATATTTATTAATAGGCCCGCATTTCTACATATGTGGGCTTCGCCGCATAGAAACCGCATCCTTTAGTATAAATTATACGATAAAAGACTATAGGATATTTAACCACTATTTTCCATTCAAATTTTTATGAAAGTTTTGCAAATATCTATTTTTGTTGTATTAAAGGAATCCCTATATTTTATATTCATGCTATTTTTTCAATATTTTTTATATCTAAAGACGCCAAAAATCTAAGTTATGACCTGGCGTTTTTCTTTTTTAGCCTAGTTAAGTTTCAAACCAAAATTTTGAAACAAAAAAAAAAAAAAATGTTGGAAACTTCAAGTTATGAACTGGTTTTTAGCCAAATAACAATTTAACCTGTTCGAAACTTGGAGCTATGAAATGTTTGAAATGTATTATCATTATTATTATTATTATTATTATTATTATTATTATTATTATTATTATTATTATTATTATTATTATTATTATTATTATTATTATTATTATTATTATTATTATTATTATTATTATTATTATTATTATTATTATTATTATTATTATTATTATTATTATTATCATCAATATTATTATTGTTGTTGTTGTTGTTATTAGGGAAAAGTTCATATAGAGCCTAGGCTCTAAACAATCAAATTAGAGCCTACCTGAAAAATATCTCAACATCAAGATGCATGAACTTGAGAAAAACATGGATTTCACGTTTTGGAAATAGTGGATCTCTTAACGCATTCTTGGACCGTCAATTTTTAAGTTATTCATGTTTTCATACATATGTTAGATCTATACTATTTTTTAATCTTTAAATTTTATAATTAAAGGTAAAAATATATTTTAAGGCTATTACAAAGGTTTCCAGCATTGAAACCACATTTCTCAACACTATTTGAAGGTGGGCTCTAATTTCATTGTTTAGAGCCTCGGCTCTATACAACTGCATCCTTAAACAATGCAATAAGGCGCACCACCAAATTTTATCATAAGAAATAATTTTGGCATAAAACATTCCTAAGATTATCTGAAAATCTATTTTCATATCTAATTATAAAATTTTAAACTTCAAAAATGGTTAAAATCAAGTAGATTTTCAAACATATGAAAATCTTGAAAATGGACGGTGTACATAATGTGTTGCAAGATGCGTTATTTCTGGGACTCAAAATATTTTTTTTTTTTCATATTCATGTATCTTGATGTCAAGATGATCAATTCAGAGGTTTTTCAACATTAAAACGAACTTTTCCAATGGGTTTTTGAGTTGCATCTTTAATTTTACATTTTAAAGTTGCAACCTTATATAAACCTTTTCCAAATGTAAAATATAGGAGATACTTTTAAGAAAAGTATATAATATGCCTATTTGGTACAAGAAGGTCAAAATTAACTACGACTTTGTGAAATCGAATTGCGGACCGGAGGTGTCACATGGGCTTGATTCAATGTCCAAAGGAAATTCTTTTGAACGTTATGACATATTCTAAGTTGTCGGATTGCACATTTGATGACAATAGCTAATCTTTGGATCATGGCTAGACGGTTTTATAGTGGTAAAATTATGTAAATATCCGATTTAGTTTTTGTTATTATCAAAATACCGAATACTTTCCGTTATTACTGATATGTCTGTTTTTTAGACATCATAACAATTTTTTTTTAAAAAATGATGAAACTACCCTTTTCGATTTTTAAAAAACCGAAATCAAGCCAATTTTGGTTTTTGTTTAACATAAAATTTTAAATTTTCGGTTCTTCTTCACGAACCGAAATTTTTTCTCTCTCTTGTGGGTCCTTTGCGTATTCTCTCTCTCCATTACACGAGTAAAAATGGTTTTTTTTTAACTGTCTCTCTCCCCTTCACTTATCATCTTGGGTAAGTTTCACCCCAGCGTATTGAGAGAGGAATTCGGTCTGGTCTGGATATTCCCATAGCTTGAAGAGGTTGAATTGACGATTTCTTCTTGAAGGTAGGGCATCATGGGCTAGGTCATCAGGTTTCCGTTCTCCTCTGGTGTATACAAGCGAAAACTGAGTCATATTGAGAGGGCCTATCGAAACCAATCAAAGGCGAGAGCATAGAAGGTTTATAATGGCATTTTGCAGCTGTGAATTCGCCTTTGAACCAGGCCAAGATAGCATCGTTGGGAGCAAAAGTGTTGGGAAATTGAGTTGGGGTAGGATTGGGTTCTTGTAAAATCGAGATAACCCAATCACCCCTTTTAAACAAATTTGGATATCTCAAATCCCACTAGATGTAGTGCCCCTATGATTTCAATACTCAAATAACATGCCCAAGATGCAATAATAAGTGCAATATGATTGGAAAAATCTATAAAAAAAAACAAGCAATATGGAAAATCTTCAAAGCACAACACAACTGAAAGTAGAGAGGGATACACACATATACGTGGTTCACCCAGGATGGGCTACGTCCACGAGCAAGAAGACAAAAGTGTATTCCCTATCAAGAGGAAAACTTACAAGATTGAGGTTATGTAGAGCTACCTCATACAAGCTCAAGGAAAGCTCAAACAAAAGAACTTCATACCACAAAACCACCTACAATCGACTCCTTTCTTCAATTCACCGATGCCATGAAGAAATGCCGATAAAATGGTTCAACCCGAACCCAAATGGTGGCGCTAGGGTCTTTTAGTAAAAACCACCAAATTTTCTCCCCAATCTTCTCTCTACGTTTTCACCCTTTTTCTTTCTTTTCTTCTCACGCCCGCGCGCTCCTCTATCTCTTTACTCATCCACGCATCTCTTTCTCTCTCTCTCTCTATAAAGCCCCTTTTAAGAGCCTCAACCTAAAAGGTATATTTTCAGTGACGAAAATGCCTTTTAACAAGAGGGAGAATCTCATAGCGGTGGTGATTTGACATCACGCCCCAACAATCTCCACCTTGATAGAAAATCATACCCTTGTCTTGTCAATCCATCACTTCTTTTCTTTCTTGAAACCTAGAGAAGTCAAGCTTCATTCTAACTTTTCTACTTGGATGATCTTTGTAAGCATATCCGCAAGGTTATATTTGATCTTGATCTTGAGCAATCGAACTCTTCCATTGTCAACAAACTTGCCGGATATAGTGATATTGAACCAATATGTGTCTTGACCTCCTGTGGTGAACCAGGTTCTTGGCCAAATGAATAACACTCATATTGTCACAAAATATTTCCATTGGCTTGCACATAATGCCCTTCTCACCTATCAACTCTTGAAGCCACACGACTTCTTTTAATGCTTTCGTTGCCGCCATGTACTCGGCTTCGGTAGTTGACAATGCTACCGTGTCTTGGAGCATTGACATCCAACTAACCGGTCCATTTACAAACCGAAAAACAAATGCGGTAGTCGACCTACCTCTATCAAGATCATCGGCAAAATTTCCATCTACAAAACCTTGTATTGGAATTGAGCCCTTGTCAAATGTGCTTGCATAACAAGTTGTACATCTCAAGTACCGAAGCAGCCATTTTATTGCTTCCCAATGAACCTTTCCGAGGTTTTTCCATAAATCGACTTAGAATACCAACCTCATGTGCGATATCCAATCTTGTACATACCATGACAAACATTAAACTTCCAATCGCATTTGCATAAAGAATATCAGTCATGCTTCTTCTTTCTTCTTCCATCTTCAGACTTTGCATTAAAGACAATTTGAAGTGAGGCGTGTCTTTACCGGCTTTGCATCTTTCATGCTAAATTTTTCAAGCACCCTTAGATAATTACAAAATTCCATTTTGTCTATCCCTATCAATTTCAATCCCAAGGATTTGCCTTGTCGGCCCGAAATCTTTTATCTCAAATCTTTTGCTCAAAGAAGTTTTGAGCTCATCAATTTTTATCTTATCTTTGCACACCAAAAGCATGTCATCCACATATAAGACTAAAATCAAGTATGTACCATCATCAAAGAACTTTAAATAGATGCAATGGTTATACTTACTTCTTGTGTACCCAAGGCTCATCATGAACATATTAAATGTTCTATACCATTGTCTTGATGCTTACTTGAGCCCATACAAGGAGTTCTTCAATTTGCACATAAGTCCTTCTTTGCTCTTCTCTATGAAGCCCTCCAGTTGTTGTATGTATACTTCCTCTTCAAGTTCTCTATACAGAAAAGTTATTTTCACATCCATTTGCTCAAGCTCTAAATCATGCATAGCAACTAAATTAAACAACAAGCGAATTGAGACCAACTTGACAATCAATATAAAAATTTTATCAAAGTCAATCCCTTCCTTTTGCAAAAAAGCTTTTGTCACCAATCTTGCTCTATAACTTTCGAGCTTATCATCAAACCCCTTCTTTATCTTGAACACTCATTTACAACCAACGGCCTTTCTACATTTTGGTAGCTCTACCAAATCCCAAGTCTTGTTTCTTTGAAGGGCCAATATCCCTTCTTTCATAGCTCTTTTCCAATAATCGATACCATTGCTATCAATGGCTTCACAGAATGATGTTGGCTCTTCATATTTGGTTATCAAAGCATGCAAAGCATTTGGATCCACATAATCTTTGTACCACTAGGGTGCACGAGTTTTTCTAGTAAAGCACATATGTACCAAAGGCACAACTTCATCATGATGGCCATGTGGTTTTTCATCTTGACATTCTAGTTCTTTATGTTCTTCGCCACGATCAATGGGTATATTCTCATAATTGTACTTGATGGAAGTGTTTCGGGGTTGCTTTGAAATTCTTGGATCTCCTGTTGCACTTCTTGATCATCGTCCTTCATCTTCATCCCTTTTGCCAATACATTTGATGCATCAAAATGCACATCACGGCTAGTGATTATTTTTCGAGTACTTAGATCCCATAACCGGTACCCCTTCATACTCTTGTTATAACCCACAAAGAGGCACTTCTTTGACCTTGGATACAATTTGTTTCTTTGGCATTTTGGAATAAGTGCATATGCATCACAATAAAAATTTTTAAATCGGAGTAGTCACTCAGAGTTCCATACCATATCTCATTAGGACTCTTACTTCCCAATGCAGCCGAAGGCTATCGGTTGATAAGATAACAAGTCATTGATACGGCTTTCGCCCATAATTCTTGTTCTATGAAGACATTGCTTAATATGCACCTCATACGTTCCATCAAAGTGTGATTCATCCTTTCAGCGACACCATTTTGTTGAGGATTGTAGGCATTTGTGTAATGGCTAGTAATTCCCTCGACCTTACAAAATTTTTCGAACTTCTTTGATACAAATCCTCCACCACTATCAGTCCGAAGAACTTAGATGTGAAGCCCCGTAGATTTTTCAACTTCGGCTTTAAAATTTTTGAATGCATAAAATACATCACTTTTGGACTTGAGAGTTTTGATCCATACTTTTTTGTAGAAGTCATCAACAAATGAAACCAAATATAATGCACATCATAAGATGTAGCTGGTGAAGGGCCCCATACATCCGAGTGAATGTAATCAAGTTTGCACTTGCTTGTATGCTTCCCAGTCTTGAAAGGTTGTTTATGTTGTTTCCCGTAGAAACAATGCTCACAAAATTCAGATCCATCAATTTTAATTGTAGGAGTAAAATTCCTCTTCATCAAGACCTTCATACCCTTATCACTCATATGCTCTAATCTTTTTTGCCATAGGAGAAATGGAACTTCATAATCTTCGACCACGGGATTCACTTCATCATTTATTATTATGCTTCCCAATAACTTGTACAAGCTCCCAACTAGGACTCCTTTCATCACAATTAGAGCTTCTTTTGATACTTTGATTAGTCCACATTGACCAGTGAACTTATAACCTTTCAAATCTAGAGAAGAGAGAGAAATGAAGCTCTTTTTTAGTTCTGGCACATGCTTAGAATAGTCCCATCAAACATTCTTAAGCGAATCGAACTCATTCCAACCACCTTGCTAGTGGAATTATTACCCATGGATACCGATCCTTCTTCACATGACTCATATGAGTCAAACCATGATTTATGTAGGCACATGTGATGGGTGGCTCCACTATCAAGAATCCAATTTTCATAGAATATTGAATTATATGTCACCATCAATACTTCATCTTTAATGAACCTGGATGTAGACTCTTCAACTTGATTTACTTCATTCTTAGATTCATTTGGCTTTTCACCTTCTGCATTAGGAGCTTTGGAAGAATTCACTCTATTTTTTAAAAAACAATTCTTCCTTATATGAGCGGGCTTCCTACAATGCCAACACACATTCTTATCATTGGGCCCTCTAAAATATTGAGTTACTTCTTGAATGATTCATCAATGAATCACCATGTTCATTCGTTCGACCTCTTGTGACAAGAACTTCCGTCTTTGATACCACCAAACTTCCCAAAGATGCCTTCTTTCAAAGTTTATCGGTAAGCAAAGCACTACACGCCCAGCCCAAATCAATAGAATCATCTTTACTACAAGGTTATCATAGGATTCTGGCAATGAACAAAGTAAGGTGACTGCCTTATCTTCATCGTTCATTCTCACACCAATACTCTCAAGTGGACAAATGATGTTATTAAACTCATTCAAGTGTTGAGACATATTTTCACATTCTTTCATTATCAAATAATACAATTTTTTTTTTAAAAAAATTAAGTTTGTGAGATATTTTGTTTGATACAAACTTTTCAATTTTTCCCACAAATCTTTTGTCATCTTTTCACCAACAATATTAAACAAAATTTCATTCGCTAAACATAAGTGAATAGTAGTTCATGCCTTCATATCGAGTTCCTCTCAATTATCATCGGTCATATTTATCGGTTTCTTATCTTTTCCAAGTAATGCTTTGTGTTACCCTTTCGAAGTTCTCACTAAACTTCCCAAATATACCTTCTTTCGAAGTTTATCGGTAAGTAGAGCACTACATACCGAGCCCTAATTAAGAAAATCTTCTTTACTACAACTCAATGTAGTAATAAGGTTATCATAGGATTCCGGTAATGAACAACGTGAGGTAACCGCCTTATCTTCATCATCCATTCTCACACCAATACTCTCAAGTTGACAAATGATATTATTAAACTCATTCAAGTATTGCGACACATTTGAACGTTCTTTTATTCTCAAGGAATACAATTTTCTTTTTAAAAAAATTCGGTTTGTGAGAGATTCTGTTTGATACAAACTTTTCAATTTTTCCATCAAATCTTTTGTCGTCTTTCGTCAACAATATTAAACAAAACTTCATTCCCTAAACACAAGCAAATAGTGGCCCGTGGAGTTCATCCCAATCATCATCGGCATATTTACCGATATCTTATCTTTTCTAAGTAATACTTTGTGTTACCCTTGATGTACCAATAAATCTTGTATTTTTAATTTCCAAATTTCAAAATTATCTTTTCCATTAAACTTCTCCACCTTAAACTTGTGAGATGTCATTGTCCCAAAAATATTGCACTAATTCTTTGAGCACTGATACCACTTGTTGTAAAATGAAGATAACCCAATCACCCCATTTGAGAAAACCGGGATATCGCAAATCCTATTACATGTAGTGAGAACTACACCCCTATAATTTCAATACTCAAATAACATGTCCAAGATGCAATAACAAGTGCAATATAATTGAAAAAAATATAAAAATAATAAAACTAGGAATATGAAAAATCTTCAAAGAACATCACAAATGAAAGTAGAGATGGACACACACATATACGTGGTTAACCCAACATGGGCCACGTCCACAGGTAAGATGGCAAATGTGTATTCACTATCAAGATAAAAACTTACAAGACTGGGGTTATGTAGAGTTATCTCATACAAGCTCAAAGAAAGCTCAAACAAAAGAACTTCCTACCAAAAACTACCTACAATCGACTCTTTTTTTCGATTCACCGATGGCATGAAGAAATACCGACAAAATGGTGCAACCTGAACCCAAATGGTGGCGTTAAGGTTTTGTAGCGAAAACCCCCAAATTTTCTCCCTAACCTTCTCTCTACGTTTTAATACTTTTTCTTTCTTTTCTTCCCACGCCAGCGTGTTCTTCTATCTCTTTACTCATCCATGCATCTCTCTCTCTCTATAAAGCCCCATTTAAGAGCCTCCACCTAAAATGTATATTTTTAGTGACAAAAATACCCTTTAACAAGAGGGAAAATCCCATAGGGGTTACAACATGGGTGGTTACAAAAGTGTTGGGAGATTGAGTTGGGGCAGGATTGGGTCGTTGCAGAAGTGTTGGGAGATTGAGTTTTTAACTTGGAAGGAAAGGAAGGGGACTGACACGAAGGCTATTTCCCGTAATGGGGGTAGAGAGAGAAGTTGTAAGAGAGAGAAAGGATGAGAGAGAGGAGCCTATGATGTGGGGTAGAGAGAAAAAGAACGTTGTTTCGAGATGGATTAAAGAGAGAAAAAAGGCCCTTGGGGTAGAGAGAGATAGAGATCTTTGTCGGGATTCTAGAGAGAGGGGTCGGTTTTAGAGAGAGAGAGTAGGTGGAGAATACTAGAGGTCTCAGAGAAAGGGATCATTTTTTGGAGAGTTGACAAGATCATCTTGTCTCTGCCTATTGAAGGGATATAGGTGGTGTTTAGGGCCTCCAATAGAGATCTCTAATCTCGTAATCCCTCATATTTTTCCTATAGTTAAGGGATCAAACTAGATGTTCCCCTTGATTTTATCGGATAACTATGACTTCAGAGAGGTAGAGAGAGAATACGTCACAAGAGAAAGAAAACATTTTTCGGTTCTTGAAAAACCAAAAATTGGTAATTTCGTTTTTTTTTTTTAAAAAAAAATGTTATGAAGTCCAAAAAACGGATATATCAGTAATAACATAAAGTATTTGATATTTTAATAATAACATAACCTAAAACAGATATTTATATAATTTTCCTATTTTATTGTACATAATACCTTTTGTTAATACTTAATACCAAAAGTTGACCCTTTTTTAAGTGTTACATATTTTTAACTTTCCTTTCAAAGTTTTCCTCCTGGATTTTCAAGTAAAATAATGAATTCAATGTTTTAGTCGTCCAAAACTTTTGGACACCAAAAAGGGAACGTTTACAAAAATTTATTTTTTTAATGTTTTATCATAAATGTTAAAGAAAACGAAACGGGGACAAATCATCCATCTAAAAAAGGGTCCGGATCAACAGCCCGGTGAATCGGTCGGATCTAACCTTTAAAAGATTTTAAAAAATTACTAAGATTTCTTAAAAAAACTAGTTATTGTGTTTCCAAAGAAATTAGGGTTATTGCATGGTAAATTTTTATTATCTTATCGAAAAACATGTAAATATTGAAAACATGTTTATGCCAGAGCGTTTGTTGACCGTTACATTCATTTAGTAGTACAAATGTTATTTAAAATGCAACTCATTGCAAAAAAATGAATATCTCTACTACCACTTGAGCTCGTAAAAATAAGGGATCTTTCCTACTCATTTCATATTTTTTCCTTTTTATGAAAATTAATTTGTTGAATCATTTATTTATTTCCATTTGCTATTTTATTACAATGAAGTTGCATAAATCTAAGACTAACACTTTTTTTGCTGAAGTTTTTCTCATCTTTATTTCATGAAACTCTGTTATTTGCAACATTGTTGTCTTAGTTTTTTATAAATTTTCTTCAGCTTCATTTTAACTTGATCGTTAGTTAAAATTTCCTTTTGTTATTATTGTTCTAAATAGTTTATTTCTTTTCCCATTGCCACTCTAAACTTTTTGTCGGGCCCAATTTTGATTCGGCATGCCAAGATTTGCATTGCAAGTAAATGTGATGGCTCTTGACTAATTTTCGCAGTGTAAACATATCGGAATAAAACAAAGGAAGCTTTTATTTGATTTTAAAGCAAATGAATATGATGGCTCAATTCTATTTCAGCTAGCTTTTATTTGATTTGGGTGTTATAAAAGGATGATAACTTTTATCTTCTCTCCACCCTTATTCTGTCGCAACATTTTTCTCCTAACTTGCCTGTCTCTTTTTCTCTTTGCTTTATTGAAAAAATTAATGGAAAAATATCTCTATATCTTCTATTTTTACATTTTATTTCTTAATGTAAAATGTCCGTATCCCAAGGTTTCAAACAACATCTTCCAATCCCTCGACCACTTTTTCTCTCTCTCTCCATATGCTTATCCAAACACCTTTCTCTCTCCTCAAGGTAACCTCTCACCACCAAGCATCTCTCTTATCCGGTGTTTATCCAAACACCTCTCTCCCTTCTTGAGTTTATTCAAACATCTCTCTCACTCCTCCCTAGAACATGTAACAAACAAACACTTCTCTCTTCCCGTGTTTATCGAAACACATATATTTCTCGTAGTATACTTAATGTGTATTTGGGAGGAGAGAGAGTGAGAGAAGGATAGGAAATGTGAAGAGAGAGAACGGGAGGAGAGAGGGTGAGGGGTTAGAGATGGAAAAAGAGGGAGAGAGATAAGGGTGCGGCGAGAGAAAAAGAAAGAACTTTGGGAGGATGACTTCTAGAAAAAAACATATCTTTTTAAATTTGTTTGACCTAAAAAAACGGGTAGCTCAAGGGGTTAGAAAAAATAAAATCTACAATTTTTATGCTTCAAGATATCTTTTAAAACTTTAGGTCTATTGTAAAATGAAACTTAAAAAAAAGAGGTATCGATATATTTTCCTAAAATTAATAGATTATATGATCCTTAGGTACATGTTTTATCATAAAATATTATATTTAGAATGTTTAAAACTTTTAAATTAAATTTTTTCATTTTAAATATACTCTGAGATGAGGTGCCTAAATTTTCTATCAGAAAAATAAAGCTGAGTAAGTCTCTCGAGAGTATCGTGTCTTAACTCTAATATCAATTATTGACTTTTTTCAAATATAGCTGTATCTTAAAACCAAGTAGTAAGAAAGTCCACTATCAATTACAGTTAATGTCTTACAATTAAGTCTGGCGTAGCTCTAAATAACGTCGAAAGAAAAAAATCATTGTGATTGTCTAAAAATTTATTTTCATATCTAATTATAAAATTTAAAGCTTCAAAAACAAAATAGATTGAACGAATCTATAAACACTAGAAAATGTTAAAGATTGATGGCACATATAATACATTACAAGATGAACTATTTTCCAAACTTGAAATCTATTTTTTTTCGTGTCTATACATCTCGAGGTCAAGATGATCGATTTGATGGATTTTCAACATTAAAACAACCTATTCTAGTGAATTTTTGAGGTGCGCCTTAACTTGATTGTTTAGGGCCTCAACCTTATATAAACTTTTCCTATTAAAATATATCACTAATTTCATAATTCTTAAAAAGCCACACATTAGAAAAGAATTTGAATTTGTACAGTGAAAAAACATGTTTAATTTAGGGTAAATTTCACATTCATTTTATTTATCAATGTTTATTTTAAAGGATAGAAATTTATATATTGAGAACTTAAGTCACAAATGGAATAATTTTGTTTTGTGAGCATAACTTTAAAAACTCAATTTATAAATTTTGATTAATAAATCTAAATCATTCAAATTTGCGTTATAAAATAAAAATTGTATTCGACAACGTTATCAACTAAAATACAAAAATAAATCACATCTATAAATAGTTTTAATCGCAAATACAGTCAATATCATGTTCTTAATTATATACGTCGTACAAGAAGCGATCAAATCAGTTGTTTAGTCTGAAATCAATGTTGTCTAAGTTAGACTAGACTTGTCAGTACTCGGCGGTCATTCCGATCAGGTTGAACTCCGTTTTAAAAATTAAAAGGACAATAGCTTTTGACCGTATTTAATTATTATAAATATCTTAACAATTTCTCATGCATTTATATTTCATATAAGTACTTTCATGACATATAAATATAAATAGAATGTTACAATAATATATTATTGATATAAATATTATATGAAGTATATTATTGTTTATATTAATACAAATAATAAATTAAAATATATTAACACATATTATAATAATATAAATAAATATGTTATCACTAAATATATTACAAAAAATATCTTATTGTACATTAAGATACAAGTAATATCTTAATATTTTATATTAATATTTAAGATATTATTTCTAATATTAAGATATAATTATTATATAATAATTATACATATTATATATACTTTATTTGTATATTAAGATGTATTATATAACTATTATTTACAAAATAAAAATATCTATAATACATAAAAAGTAAGATATTATGTATATTACTTGTGTATTATTATAAATCTTATTATTTGTATTATAATCACATCTTAACATAACCATTAATCCTGGGCTATTTTGGTTTTGCAATGAGCAGTTCAGAACTATTAATTTTGGATCACTTTGATTTCTCACAATGACTATTTCGTAATTCCATGCTACTTTAATTCTTTACAATGAGCGATGTAGAACTATTGGTTTCATACCATTTGTATTCGTTTTAATTAGTTGTTTGGAACTAATTATTCCAAACTATTTTGATTTTTTACCATGAGCGGTTGGAAATTATTTATCGAAATATTATCCATAAAAGAAAATACCCATAGAACCGATCACAAGAATACCTTTTATGATACCTATAAGCCAAAAAGGAATCTTTCCGGTAGTATTGGCCCTTTAGCCCACTTCCTTCCACATTTCATGAAGTGGTCGTGCGAGGGACATAACCAGCCAGCGATAATTAAGAGTGATATCCTTCCAAATGGAATAAGAGAATTTATTTTTCTCTCATTCAATTGAATAAATAATTGAAAAATGAAACAACAAGTACAAATGCTAGCAATAATGGGTGTAAAATGTTCAAACATTTTTAGGTGATATAATTATAAATTTTCCTTTTTGAATTTAAATCAAAATCAATATAATTATGAAGGGTAAACCATTTTATTTATAATATCACCACAATAATAAAATAGTAAAATATTATTTTTATAATTTTATAATTCACATTATAATGATAATTAAAATTTAAATTTCACACACACACACACTTATTATTTTTGTTTAAACATTAGGCATTACAATTATTTCAACTTAATTTCTATTATGTTGTTAATATATTAATTATAATAATAAAAAACATGAAATCTATGAGTTTTTTACTCCATTAAATTAAAATGGATAATTATTTTTATCACACCATTTGAAATAATTTTTTGCTAAAAAGCAAGAAATATAATAAAAATCTAATTTCACCTTGAGCAAAAAATACTTCCTAAATTAATAAATATGTTTAACTTGTGAAATAAAAATTATATTTCTTTAAGTATTTTGATATTTTCACATTTATCAATCCATTATATAAATATGAAATCCCAATTAGGGCAACACATTTGACATTCATTTGGATGAGAGAGCTAACGAACCTCAGGGCCATGGGGTTATAATAAACATATAGGCTAGGTAACATGACTCACAATAGATGTGAGCAGTGATAATCACTATAGAGATTAAAAATATAGAGAACAATACTATATGGTTATATAGCTGGTATCATAGGAGTCATATGATTATAGCCATAATTATGATTGTTAATGTCATTGTTGGACATAGATGGAGAGAGCGGTTTTCACCACATTCAATTAATTGAAGTTTACATCCCTATTTTTCTTTCATGACCGTCTATGATGGTTCATAACATCGCCATTGTAGGGTTGTGATGGAGATGTAAATCATATCACACAAAAGATAATTTATAAAAACTACTTGGTATTGAGAGAGTGTGTGAGTATCTAAGGCAAACAGAGAACGTTAAGAATTTGGAAATCAGAATTTTCCACTCATTCCATCACTATGAATTTTTAGCTATGTAATCCGATAAGTAAGAATTTAGTTTTCTTACTTAAAATTTTGATTTTCAAATTCAAAGTTGACTAAAGATATAGAAAATCCCAATTCATCAAGTGGCTTTGTGATTATGAATTTCGGATATCCCGAGTAAGGGAAAAATTGAAAAAGTAAAATAAAAAGAGTGCTAAAAGGGATAACTCCTAATACACAGAAACTAGGTTAAAATTGTTAGAAATATGGCCTATCCGGCTTTTTTTATTCGGGGGGATATATTTTTCAATAATGATATAAAAGCCATATTGTATAGTATATTTGAAATATCATGTGGTTCATATACCAGGATTCATTTTGGAGCTTTTATAGGATATTGCATCGGAGGGAATACCCAATGTCATTTGAGGGAAAACCCAGTAATGTGTTTACATTCTTTTTAAGAATTTTTTTTTATATTATAGATGTACAAAATTATTTAATTGTTTAAATGTCTCTTATCAAATTGTAGGGATGTTTGGATGACATCCTATTATGTGAGTCATAATTGCACTAATAACATGTTTAGCTTATTATATAGAATTAATAGTTTGGTGACAACTTGTTAAATCCTCATTGGCTGCACTTAAGGGAATTAAGACAGAAATTATACTTGGATCTCAACTCCTACAGATCATGAATATGAGAATTACAAAAGATGGTTCTCTGTAAAAAGATGTTAACTCCTCAAGTAAAAGAATATAGAGAATGATGTAAACTTGGTGAAGGAGATTCACCAAGAGGACTCTCAAGGTAGCTTGCAACCGGATGGCTTGATCTATAGGTTTTGGTATGGAACCTTAAGTCCCTCGTGTGATTTAAGGATAGATCCGAGTAAGTTGTTTACTGATTTTATTTATTTATTTATTTATTTTCATTATTGGGACTAACAATAACAATAAGCAAAGTCCCCTCTCACTTAATGTATGAAATAGACCTTAAAAAATCACATTATAATAAGAATTGTGCACTCTGCTAGTAAAAGTAAAGGTGGGGCTGGTTGGCTGATTTACTAATAGAACCGGTCAATTCATAGGGGAACCCGCTTGCTCCCGATATATGGTAGTAACCAGACCAGCTGTACCGATTCTTTATTCTAATCAAGCTATTTTGATCTAAATCGACTATTTCTAAAGGGCAAGCTTTCTATACTTCCCCTAATGTAAAGTAGTATGCATGTGCGTTACACGTGATATTTAATATTAATCACTAAAACATATTTATCATTGAATAATATTTCAAATAAAATATTTATAGGTTTAATATTATCTATTTTTCTTCTTTTCACGTAGCAAGGTTTTGTGTTTTCTTTTTTTAAGTTTTTCAATTACTTTTTGGGGACAAAAATTAGTTATAATAATAATATAATTACAAAATTCAAACAAAAAATAAATTATTTGTACTAATATCTAAATTTTATAATTATTATAGAAATATATGTGTGTAATCGTACTTAGACTTCAGGGAATCAAGGAAAAATTATAAATGTAATATTCTAATAAGAATAAATTATTCTCACATAAATTTAATTTATTATTTACTATACGTATAGTTACATTACATTATTTTACAATGTATTTATTACAAAATAATAAATATAAATATAATATGTATCATATTTATTCTCCAATCATGAACATAAAGAGGAGAGAGAGTACACATGGAAAAGTAATAATTTTTTAAAGAATAAATTTTTTAAAATAATATTATTTGTAAGTACAATTATAGGATCTAATTATAACGGTAACATTCTAATAAAAATAAATTACTTTTACTAATACTTACTTTTTATAATTATTATATAATCTTTCACACAGCAAGGTTTTTTGTTTTATTTTTTTTTATTTTTTGAATTACTTTTTGGGGACAAAAATTAGTTATAATTATAGTATAATTATAAGATTCTAACAAAAATAAATTATTTTTACCAATATCTAATTTTTATAATTATTATAGAAATAATAATTATAAAATTTGTACTTAGACTTGAGGGAATCAAGGAAAATTATAAATATAATATTCTAATAAGAATAAATTATTCTACTTAAATTTAATTTATTATTTATTATAATTATAATAATCTTGAAGATAATAGGGAGAGAGAGAGAGAGAGAGAGTATGCATGAAATAATAATAAATTAAAAATTTTAAAATAATAAAATTTGTAATTACAATTCTAGAATCTAATTATAATGGTATCATTCTAATAAAAATAAACTATTCTTACTAATACCTACTTTTTACAATTATTATAGAAATACAATACAAGAAACTCATCCAAAACACGATAGCATATTGATTTCTTAAATTCAAATCCTATGCAGATTGAATTTTAAATAACAGGAGTCAGAGATAGAGCAACTCTCTCTCTAAGAGAAGGCCATCATCATTTAGGATTCAAAGTCCTTGACACCCTCATATGATCTAGTAATATAACCATCATTCGTATTACACAATCACATAAAGAAAAAAATTCATTGTCCACAGTAACATGCGAACCAGTCGAGAACAACCAAAACAATAGAAGAACATGCAAAGTCCAAAGTAGCTACCTACACTTAAGATTGCCTACACTTAAGATTTATTTAAGAAACCATTTAAAACAAAATTCTAGGGCATTAGATATGACCAAGATGCTCACAAAGCCAAATGAATAGGAAATATTAAGGAACACAACTTAAATCTTAAATACTTGCAAAAGGACTCTAACAGAAAAAGTTATTGGGTGAAAAAAAAGATTGAACATTAAGAATAATCAAAAAAATTATGCAATACAAGCTGCATTACCTTTGGATGGGTGGGTCGCAATAAAATTAATGGTTTCCCATACAGCAAAGTCTAGTGAGATAGTAACCAAAAAGATTCTTTACCTACAATGAATTACAAATGAGAAATCAGTAGAGTAGGGGAGAATTTGAGAAAACCGCAGAGAGAAGAGAGAAATTTAAGATGATGATATAAATAAGAGGGAGAGTGTGGGAGAGATAAATTTAGAGAGGGAGAGAGACTTCCAATCCTTTGGTTGTTTATCCATTGGTTATTGTGTTGGTTGAGGAGGATGCAGATCGACAGTTGCTGGAAGAAGGAGAAATTGCACCGGATCCTCTGGAGGAGGTGGAAGCAGATGTTCCTATCCTGGAGGAAGGAAAAATTGCACTAGATCCTCTAGAGGAGTTGGAAGCAAATGTTCCTGTCCTGGAGGAGGATCATCAGGAAATGAACATGGCATTGGTGGTTGCTGATGAATATCCTCCTCTCAACATCCTTCCTCAAGATTACCGTCCGCTAATGCTTCATTTTACGGTTGATAAACCGCAGGAGATGGTGGTTGAGGAGAATTCAGTGACGGAGGCTCCTGTTGATCCTGAAGTCCATAAAATTAGTACCTTGAATTTCTGATTGTGGTATGGATTTCAATGTCCCGATTGGAGTGGTTTTTTAGAAAATTATTGCTACGAAGAAATTGGATAAGCTAGAGATGACTGCAAAGAAGAAGCTGGAGCAGAAAGATGTGGAGATTGATCGAAATGTGCAGGCTGAGGATGTCGTGCAAAATACACCTCCTGCTGGACGGGGTAAAGTGAAAAGCAAAGGCAAGGGTGTGGTTAAAGGCATCAGGTCTTCTGCATGTCTGCATGCCCGTGGAAGGATTCCCCTGAATGTTGTGGCTAGAGGTGTCGTTATATCCGATGATCAGGTGATTGAGGCCAGCTCTGATTCCTCAGCTGGAGATGGGATGCTGGGTGATAGCCTTGAAGAAGCAATGCTCATGGAAGAAGACTATTTTGGTTCGTTCAGGGATGGGTCCAGGTTCATCCTCTGTTCCCCCCTTCTAATGAATATTATGTCTTGGAATGTGCGAGGTTTGGGTGACCTCAAATGAAAAAGAGATGTCTTGTTTTTTGTTTCTAAATTTAGACCGTCAATTTTAATTCTATAGGAAACTAAACTTCCTTGTCCCAATTTGTCTGGTATCCGGGAAGTTTGGGGACCTGGCTCTGTCAGTTTTGTGGGGATTTCTGCTGTTGGGGCTGCTGGGGGACTGTGGATTCGCTGGGATCCTACAGTTCTGCAATTTTTTTGTGTGGTGGAAAAGCTAATTTTATGTTAGTTGGTTTTCTGGGCCCCCTTCCCGATTTTAAATGGGGTTTAATGAATGTCTATGGCCCTCATGTTTCTGCTCTTAAAGATATTTTTATCAGTGAGATGTCAGACGTACTTCACTCTTTTTATTATCTGACTTGTTTGGGGAGGGATTTTAATTTTACTAGATAGTCGGATGAAAGTAATAATGGTGGTGTTGTTGTGCATGCTATGCATCTCTTTAATTGGTTCATTGAGGTTCATGCTTTGATTTATCTGCCAATTTCTAGCTCTGCCTTTACTTGGACCAATGGGAGTAGTAAGGACCGAGACTTTTTCAAATTGAAGAGATCGCGCACGACAGTGATGAGACACATGCGGCAATGAAGAGACGAAGAAGCAGTAAGAACGCGTGCGGCGGTAAGAGCGCATGACAGTGAGAGCATGCTGTAGTGAGAGCACGCGACAGTGAGAAACAGTAAGAACGTACACGACGGTAAGAGCGCGCGGCAGTGAGAGCGCACAACAGTAAGAGACAGAAGAAAAAGAGAGCGCCGTCGTGTGCAATGCCGCTGAGCGTGAGGGTCTCAGCTACCGTGTGCAACACTACTGAGCCTATGCTTGTCCCTTGGATGCCATTTGTCTATTGCATGTTGCCTTGCATGCCATTTGTTCAATTTCATGATACTATGAATGCCACTTAACAATTTCGAGCTGCCACCTCCCCCTCTTAGCATACTTAAACCCCTTCTTTTCTCTCCCAAGCCTTTGTTCTTCCTCTCACTCTTGAGGACCCATTCTCAACACTTAGAGTTGCCACCCCTTGGAGCCATTGTTCAAGAGCTTGGGACTTAACTGTGTGGGGAATTTTGGGATACATTTGAGTACAAGTAAGTGGATCTAACACTCATGTTTACTTGATTTTGATTGAAGCATGAAATTATGTATTGAATAGGTATGATTTTGAGGGGGGGATGTGGCTGCATGCTAGTGAGTTTATACTTGTTTTTGCCTTGTTTTTATAGGATTGTAGTCATCATTGGCATGATGAATTGAGCACTAAAATTAATTATGTTGGTTATGAAAATCTATGAAAAGGTAACACTGTGTATCTAATTTAAGATGAAATTTTTTTTATGTTGATGTCCATTTTAGTTTTGAAGTTATTGATCATCCTATGATGTATGCCAAAGTTTTGATGAGAAATTCCAGGAACTCTACATGATTTGTCACTGAACTGTTCACTAATCAAATGGTATCCAAATGACTTCAAACAACTTTTAATTGAAATATGGTTGTGTCTATTTCAAACTTAGTTTTTAAACTCTGCTGAAATTTGATATGGCTTGAGAATTATGCCTCTGTTTGTATGGACACATCACTATTCTCAGTTGCAGTAATTTCCAGAACTGTTGCTCATTTTC
This sequence comes from Amborella trichopoda, assembly GCF_054954075.1. NCBI lineage: Eukaryota > Viridiplantae > Streptophyta > Magnoliopsida > Amborellales > Amborellaceae > Amborella > Amborella trichopoda. The sequence goes on from NC_142346.1 coordinate 14,584,894, forward strand.
CACTAAACTGTTTACTAATCAAATATATCCAAATGACTTTAAACGACTTTTAATTGAAGGATGGATGTGTCTATGTTAAATTTGGTTTGGAAACCATGTCGAAATTCCTAGTAATTTAGACGTTATGCCTCTGTTTGTATAGACATGTCATTGTTATCAGTTGAAGTAGTTTCTAGAGCAGTTGCTCATTTTTGCAATGAAATTTTGACAGTGTGTCCAAATGACTTTAAAATACTTTAATATAGATGTGTCTAATTAATGTTTGGTTTTGGAACCATGTTGAAATTCCTTATAGTTTGGAATTTATGCCCTGTTTGCATGTACATGCCACTGTTATAAGTTGCAGTAAAATTCCAGAATACTTATGTGTTTTATAAGAGACTGTTCACTGACCAATATGTCTCCGATTAAGGCTAAACTACCTTTAAATAAAAGGTATATTAATCTATTTTCAAATTGGTTTTGGGGCCATGACAAAACTCTTCATGGGTTGGAAGTTATGCCAAATTTTCTAACAGGTTATCTTACTGAAATCTCTGTCATGTTATAAATTACTGAATATGCCTAGTTGGAATGAATGAATGCTTATGATATAGTGAATGCTCATGAACTCTTGAATAATTGTACTTAGTCATGCTTGAGCATGAATGAATAAATGCTTATGAGATATGCATGTGCGTGGTTGTAATAAGACATGCCTATGATAAGAATGTGATGTGTAAACACTACGCAATGGTACATCCATCGGTGGTGGATCTGATATGATAAGAATGTGATATGAAACACTATGCAATGGGATATCCATTGGTAGTGAGATATGAGATACGAAGACTACTGAATGAGGCACTACGTAATGAGTCATCTTTTGTGATATAATTTGATTTGATTTTTATGTCGGCAATTAAGATCTTCCCCTGACTCCCAATGATAGGAAAGGAGTTAGGATGTGAATATGAATGTTTGGGAGGATCGCTCCCCCCAAATCTTTATGGGCACTACTCATTAGGTTACCCATTGGTAGTGTAACACCCTCTTGCCAAAAAGGCATAGGGAGATGGTCGTGTCTTGCAAGGCCACTGCCTATCAAAAGCCCCAAAGCATGTCGGGGATTGTGTATGCGAAGACATTACAAAATGGGTCCTCCATTTGTCATTGTCTTATCTCTTGAGTCTGGGTAGAAGTCCCAAGTAGCAAGATTGACTTGAGTTCTACTTCAGAAGTAAGCGACTCTTGAATTGCTTATATGCACTATGTGTTTTGCGTACATTACTAATATCTTATTTTGATGAAAAGATGTGGCAGTCTGTTAGCTCATGTGATGTATTTTATTCTAACATCTGATTTATATTTCTTCCACCATTGCTAGGATTTGTGATACATGGCTCCATGTTGTAACACCTGTATGAATTTTGGACAATGTTTATGAATATCATTGTATAGGCCGGAATACATGGTGTTGATTTATGTTCTGGGCTTTATAGCTCACCCCTTTGACTTTCTCTGTGTAGAGTTATAACCTACGTTTTCTGAGAGTGGGCGGCTAGGCACTCGAGGGGCTGGCAGTTGAAGTTTTGGGCTTGCCGAGAGAAGCTTTATCTAGACTATAGGTGTTGGTTGGCGGTGGTCATCTAGTTGTTTTGCTTGAAGTCTTATATATTTTGATGTTGGGCCCGTAGCGCCTTGGACATGTTTTTAATAAAAGTTTTGGAGCCTGTATTTATATAAGTTGGTTTTTATTTGTCTAGTTTTTTGAACCTATGTGCATGGTTTTTGTTTTTTTTCTTTCGTGATTTGATTTGATTCCGCCTTCTAAAAAGCATTGAGCGCACTTCCACTTGAGTGGCATTCGCTACATCGGGTCGCGATCTCGCACTGTCTCCCTCCGACTAGTATGGTAGGGGTCAAGGGGCAGGGTCGTATCAGTTATAGTATCAGAGCAGTCAGGATAGGATTCTTGGCCTAGAGAGTCTTAAAAGTGTCCTTAGGGTGGTTCTTTTGGATAAGTTAGTATCTGAGTGTTCCTGTTTTAGGTCAAGATGACAAGGAGTCATGCCAACAATGCGAGTTCGAGTAATGAGAACACTGAAGCTTTAGGAGAATTATTCAAGACATTGGGGGCCATGACTCAGATGATGAAAGATTCTATGCCGGCCCCATCTACCCTTGCCCAGACCAGACTCATAGTAGTCTAATTGAGAGATTTAGGAGGCTAGCACCTCTGGCATTCTCAGGCATGGGGGAGTAGAGAAAGCTGAGTGTTGGAAGAGGCAAGTGGAAAAGATATTCGAGGTATTGCATTACTCAAATGATCAAAAGGTTAGACTGTGAACCTTCATGCGGGAAGGGGATGCTGAATACTGATGGGGTTTAGTGAAGCAATCATGGGAAGAGTCACAGACCATGACGACTTGGGAGAATTTTCTGGAGGCTTTTAATAAGAAATATTTTCCTAACTCAGTCCGAGAGAGAAAAGAAGTAGAGTTCATTGACTGCAGTAAGGGAGATTATCAGTGGAATAGTATGCAACAAAATTCGCAGAGCTCTTCCGTTACGTGCCACACATAATCAATACAGAGGTGCGTAAAACGAACAAGTTCGAGAGGGGCCTCAGGCCAGATATAAGAGGGAGAGTGATATCAGTTAACCTCAAGACCTTCTCCCCTGTAGTGGACCTTACTATGAAGATCGAAAGAGATTGTGAAGAAGCTCGGTTGAGGAAGGAAGGAAGAGTGGGGCCCACGCCGTCTGGGAATTTTAAAAGAAAGGCTCGACCACCTCCCAAGAGAGAGTTTAGGGGAAGGAACAATTAGAGCAATACCAAGATCTAAAAGACCTTCCCAGGTGACGTAAGGGATAATCGGTGCCAGGCCTGCTCTTACTATGGGTTCAGAAACCATTATGGGGCCGAGTGTTATAAGAAGGTGAAATCATGTTTTCAATGTGGCAAGCCCGGCCACCTGCTCAAGGATTGTCTAGTAAAGGGGCCAGAGAACCGACCAAGGACTCAAGGTCGGGTGTTTGCACTCACAAAGCAAGAAGCCAAGACGTCTACCTCTGTAATATGAGGTATGATCTCTGACTGTGGTATGGAAGCTAGAATCTTAATTGACCATGGATCTTCTCATTCTTTTATTGCACCTCACTTTGAAAGCCAGATAAATGCTAGACCTTCACTTCTTGACTGGTCATTGGCAGTATGCACACCTATGGGGGAATCTATTGAAACTGATATAGTTTTTAAACAATGTGGGGTTTTGCTTGAAGAGTGTATTTTGCTTATAGACTTGATAGTTTTGAATGTTCAGAATTTTGATATTATTTTGGGCATGGACTGATTGTCCACACATCATGCTACAGTTAATTGTTATGATAAAATGGTGACTTTTAGGCACCTAAATCAGCTTGAGTTCCACTTTGTGGCATTAAGGATGCTCCCCCTTTACACCTTATCTCTGCCCTTCGGGCTTCTCGTCTTCTGGCTAAAAGATGCGTTGGGTACTTAGCCTACATAGTAGAGAATCGGAAGGTCCAGTCCAAGTTAGAAGAGATACCAATGGTAAGAGAATACCCAGAAGTTTTCCTTGAGGTGTTGACCTCTTTGCCTCTAGTCAGGGAGCTAGAGTTCGAAATAGATGTGGTCCCAGGTGCTTCTTCCATCTCCAAAGCCCCATATAGGATGGCCTCAATCGAATTAAAGGAGCTGAAAGAGCAATTGCAGGAATTGTTGGAGAAGGGGTTCATCCGACCCAAGGGTTCACCTGTTCTGTTTGTAAAGAAGAAAGATGGGTCCATGAGACTGTGTAAAGACAATAGGCAGTTGAATCAGATCACAGTAAAGAACAAATACCCCATGCATAGGATGTACAACCTCTTTGACCCGCTTCAAGGGGCCCAAGTATTCTCTAAGATTGATCTCCGGTCAGGCTATCACCAACTGCGGGTCAAGGAGGGATATGTTTCCAAGACCGCATTCAGAACCCGATACGGGCACTATGAGTTATTGGTAATGCCGTTTGGGGTGACCAATGCCCCAGCTGTTTTCATGGACCTGATGAATAGAATTTTCAGACCCCTTCTGGATTCTTTTGTTGTGATCTTCATAGATGATATTTTAGTGTATTCGAAGAGCCTAGAAGAGCATGAGCAGCATCTGAGAGTGGTCCTCCAGACTCTGAAGTCAGAAAATATGTATGCTAAGTTGAGCAAGAGTGAGTTTTTGGCTTCCGAGTGTGGCTTTCCTTGGGCACATTGTTTCTAAGGACGGGGTTGTAGTTCACCCTTATAAGATTGAGGCCAAACTTAAGTGGGGAAGGTCGACAAGTGTGACGAAGGTCTGTAGTTTTCTGGGATTAGCAGGTTACTATAAATACTTTGTCGAAGGATTTTCAAAGATAGCACTTCCTCTGACTCGCTTAACCCAAAAGGAAGTAAAATTTACATGGTCAGATGATTGTGAGAAAAGTTTTCAAGAACTGAAGAAGAGACTGACTACGGCTTCGATATTGAGCTTGCCCAAAGGAAACGAGGACTTTGTGGTTTGCACCGATGCCTCTCATAAAGGGATTAGGTGTGTGCTTATGCAAAGAGAGAAGGTCATTGCTTATGCCTCCAGACAGTTAAAGCTGTATGAACAAAATTATCCAACTCATGGCTTGGAGCTTGCGGATGTAGTGTTCGCCTTGAAAATCCGGAGACATTACCTCTATGGAACCCAATTTAAGGTATTTACAGATAATAAGAGCCTCAAGTACTTGTTTTCTTAAAAGGAGTTAAATATGAGGCAAAGGAGATGAATGGATTTATTGAATGATTAAGATTGTACCATCAATTGCCACCTGGGCAAGACTAATGTGGTAGCAGATGCCTTAAGCAGAAAGCTCGTAGTATCAGTGGCACATCTAATGGTTCGAGAGATGAAATTGTTAGGGGATGCAGTAGAGTGGCACCCAGTGCCAACCCTTGGCAATGGGGTAGGTATGGCTGCTTGTATAAAGGTGGAGCCACAACTCTTTCAACAAATCCGGATGGCACAAAAGGAGGATCCCCTGCTCACGAAAATGTTGGAGGAGAAGAAAATAGGAAAGAAATATGATTTCTCTGTGAGCAGCGATGACTTGTTAAAATTCAAGGATTGGGTCTGTGTTCCGAATGATGAAAATGTGAAGAGGGCTACTTTAGAAGAAGCGCATCGTTCCCGTTACGTTGTACACTCAGGGAGCACTAAAATGTATTAAGAACTGAAGAGAACTTTCTGGTGGAATGACATGAAAAGAGAAGTAGCACTGTTTGTTTCTAGGTGTTTGACATGCCAATAAGTGAAAGCTAAGCATCAGAAACCTGCTGGTTTGTTGCAACCCTTGCCCGTGCCAGAATGGAAATGGGAACATATCACTATGGACTTTATCTCTAGGTTACCTAGAATGGGTGTTGGATATGATAGTATTTGGGTCATTGTAGACCGGCTGACCAAGGCTGCCCATTTCTTACTGGTCCGCATAACCTATACCTTGGAGAAATTGGCCTAGATATATATTAAAGAGATAGTGAGGTTGCATGGGATACAAGTTAATATCATGTCCGACAGGGACACTAGATTTATCATGAGATTTTGGGCTAGTCTGCAATCAACCTTAGGGACAAGACTTACTTTTAGCACTGCTTTTCACCCTCAGACCGATGGACAGACAATGAGAACCATTCAGACCCTAGAAGATATACTTAGGGCTTGTGTTACTGACTTTAATGAAAGTTGGGATGATCATCTGCCTCTGATAAAAATTGCCTATAACAACAACTTCCAAGCCAGTATTCAGATTGCGCCTTTTGAGGTCCTGTATAGAAGGAAGTGCAAGTCGCCCATCTGTTGGGATGAGGTTGATGAAATGAGGATTTTAAGACTCGAAATTGTTCAATCGACTTCAGAATAGATTGTCTTGATTCGTGGAAGGCTCAAAACAACTCAGAGTCGGCAAAATAGTTATGTTGATAATCGAAGGAGAGACCTTGAATTTAAGGTGGGTGATCGAGTTTTCTTGAAAGTGTCGCCAAATAAGGGCATTATGAGGTTTGAAAAGAAAGGAAATTTGAGCCCCCATTATATTGGACCTTTTGAGATCTTGGAAAAAGTTGAAAGTGTGGCGTATCAACTTGCCCTACCACCAGAGTTGGTCAACATCCAAAATGTATCCACAATGTCTTTCAAATATCTCTATTGAGAAAGTATCAACCCGACCCATCCCATGTTCTGAATTGTGAGCCAATTTTATTAGAGACGACCTTGTTTGAACGTATTTTTCAGCATCTTGGTCTCTGGTAGGAAGCAGGTCAATAAAAGACTGTAAACCAATAGAAATTTCTAACAGTCTCATAATGGCCCCAGAATTGGTCAGAATCGTCATTAGCACTTCAAAATACCACTTGCTAAGTTTCATCACAATCAGACATGTCTAAGGCAGTAAACACAAAGAAACAATTTCAACAACATTGGTCTCTAGCTCCCTGAAATGGACCCGGTAACTAGAGTCATACTTTTGGTGTGTCAAACAACTGTGGGACCACCTCCATTAGATCAGACACAGTCGAAAACCCCTATGGCTCAAGTTTCGGTGTAATTGGGCAGTCTAAGACAAAGTTATGGGTAAAATACCAAAAAGGGGTAGGCCGCACACTATTCCCGTGTGGTCACCCTGCACTAAAACACCATTAAAGGTGGGTGTTTTCACAGTCATGGGCAGTCACTTTCAGAGCCTACATCTCACTCGTTCCAAGTTGGATCGCTCCTAAATTTGGTGAGCATTTCGTCTCATCAAGAGGAACAATTTGATATGTGTTACGCTCCGTAACGACACCCGAGCAGAGAGAAAAACTAATTGAAAGTCACTGATTTGTGAAAGAAGTTGTAGAACATTCAGCAGCAGCATGCCTTGTTCGAGCAGCCAGATCACGACGCTCGTGTACCCGATCATCATGAAACCAATCGCATTAGTTGTGTGAGGTTCGAGACTATCTCTGGTCTGAACTTCGCATATGATGAACGGTTGGATTGCACACGCGATGGTGTCAAAGATGCTATAAATTTCGGCAGCTGGATTTCAAGATTTCGGTCAAAAACTCAAGATGACAAAATTTTCATCCGAACACGAAATCAAGCTACGTTCGCTGCAACATGATCGTGACGGCATGCTTAGTGTGATTCAATGAAGAAATAAAAAAGAAACATCAAGGAACAAGTACACAATCGATCCAAAGTTTTCAAGATTCATCAAAGATTCAAGTCTCATGATCATGGCTAAAAAATAAGAAAACAATAATCTTTCGATCAAACGAGCATTAGAACGACCTCAGGTTAGCCACAGAAGATCACGCAAGTTCTTGGGCAGCAGCAGGGCCTGTTCTGAAATTCCATACATTGTTAGACAGGGGCAAAACAGTTCTTTTGTACCCATTTTTAGAATTTCTTTAAATTCAATTAAACTGTAATTATCTTCAATTCTAAGTAGTTTTTAAGCGTACACCCATGTTTTAGCCCAATTCTATATAACTAGGCACTGCCTCATTGTACAAAGGACAAATTCATTCTTTTTGGATTAATGAATAAAATTCTGATTGTTGCTTGAGCTTGTGGGTATGTCTTGGAGAGAGAGAGAGGAGAGAGAAGAAAGGGTTCATACTCTTTGGGCAGGTAACTTTCTCTCTCCTCCCCTCTTTCTCTATCCTTACCTCTTTCTCGTCTTTATCACTTTCACTCTCCTCCCTTATATCTCATCTTTATCTCTCATCCTCTCTTCTCATCTCTATCTCTTTCTCTCTCTTCTTCTCTTTTCTATCTCTTTCTCTCTCCTTTCTTCTCATCTTTATCTCTTCTCTCTCCTCCTCTCTTCTCATCTTTATCTCTTTCTCTCTCCTCCTATCTTCTCGTCTCTATCCCTCTCTCTCTCTTTTTCTCATCTCTATCTCCATCTGTCCTCTTCTGTCACAATCGGCGAAGTCTAGAGCCAGTTGGTTCTCTTTTTCTCTTGTCACAGCCGGCGAAGCCTTGCACCGATTGGTTTTCTCTTTCTTCTGTCACAATCGGTGAAGCTTAGTGCCGGTTAGTATTCTTTTTCTTCTGTCACAACCAGCGAAGCCTAGTGTTGGTTGGTTTTCTCTCTCTTCTGTCACAACTAGTGAAGCCTAGCACCTAGTGATTCTCTCTTTCTTCTGTCACAACCGATAAAGCCTAGCACAGATTGGTTTTCTCTCTCCTCTTATGTTAGTCGGTGAAGCCTAGCACCGACTGAATTTCTCTTTCCTCTTCTGTCAATCGGTGAAGCCTAGTGCCGACTGGATTTCTCTTTCCTCTTCTGTTAGTCGATGAAGCCTAGTGCTGGCTGATTTTCTCTCTCCTCTTCTACCAATCATGAAGCCGAGCACCGGTTAGTTTTCTCCCTCCTCTTTTGTCAATCGACGAAGCCTAGAGCCGACAGGATTTCTCTCTCCTCTTCTGTCACAGTTGGTGAAGCTTAGCACTGACCGCGTCTCCTCTCTCTTCTCCCTTATACAACACAGTCGACGAAGCCTAGCGCGAACTGCATTTTCTCTCTCTTTCTTCTTACACAGTCGACAATGCTTAGCCCCGACTGTGCCTTCCTTCCCTCTCTCCTTTATCCTCTCGTCTTTCATACTCTTCTCTTCCTTTCTTAGCTCTCCTTCTTTCTTTCCCTTCTTCTCTTCTTATTCTTTCCTCATAGCCTTAATTCTGCCACTCCTTTGTTTGACTAAGAGGGATTGAGGTTCGCCTCTTATGATAGTCATGTTGTCTAGCCGTAATGTTGTTGTTCCAGGATTACTTGGCCCGCTTTATTTCCACGACAGACTGACCATCGTGCCTAGCTAGTCGGTATTGATAATGACGTCTAGTAGTAAACTTGTGAGCCGATCTTAGTTATTGAGGCGTTTTTCTACCACGTCAGAACAATTATCCACCAACCTAGTCACTGCTCTGATCCTCTCGCTTAGTCGAATTCTTCTCTCCCCCTTCTTTCTTCTCTTCTTCTTTTTGAATTCGCATGCTTGTGTAAAGGGTGAGGTCTGACCCACCTGTCTTATCACCTTTGCCATGTATGTGTGTGATTGTAGAAAATAAGAAAAATACAAGCCAAGGGAGGCCATTCCGAACCAGTTTTATTACTAAGGGGCTTTCTTCGTGATCTAAGAGGGTGCCCACACGAGTCAGCCTGAGTAAGTCCCAAACCCACCTTTAAATTCCTCTCTCACCGGTTGGTAACACCTACCCACGTTCTCGAACAAGGTTCTCAAGAGAGCGATCTCAAAAACGTCATGGGTCTTCCCTCGAAACCTGAGACGCGCGCCGCTCGATCCCCAAAGGATCCGGAGGGTGAGATCGAGGAACTTAACCAGCTTGGCAACTCCACTGGGGACTTATTACCCTTTAGTCGGATCGTTCTTGTTTGGCTAGTTTCTTCCTTTACTATCTGCTTTCACCATCTCACATTTTATTATGGCTTGCGGGTTCTGTAACCCATTTATCCGGATCGGAGATTTTCTTATCCCTGTATTCGAGAGTGTCCCTAGGGAACAAGTTCCTTCAACTTCATTCCCAACCATCCTCTTGAGCAATGACCTCGTGTCTAGCTGTCAGGTCTTAACTTGAACCGGTGTGAGGTGGGACCAAAAAATCCCTCACTCCCCATCTCCTCGCTCTGGTGGAAACTCTACCAAGGCGCCCTGCACCGGCAACACTTCTGTTGCCCCACACAACATGCACCCAGCCATAGGCAAGTCACTTGCTGGTCGTGTTTCTGAGGTACACCGGAAGGCTGCTCAGTCCCGTTCTGCAAAAGGCAAACAAGATATCGATGCTTCTGTGGGTCACCATAGGGCTACCCCCCATATTTCTGCACCATTACTCTCTATCCCTAGAGGCTCAACATGTTGAGGTGGAAACCCCACGGTCTCCATCCCTCACACGCACCACAAGGCTCGTGGGTTACCCACTTGAGCCACACCACGGGTCAACCCCTCTATTATCTCGAGTCCGTGTTCAAGATCGAACCTTCTAAAGCCAAGTCCTGCACATGCTACTCATATGCATCTCACTGCTCGGGGCAATGCCATTGCCATGCCAACCCTAGTACACAGGAGACGACCTCCTTGTCCTCCTACTCTGCACGCACAAGCATGCCCTGTAAGGGACAAGCCTACACATGTTCTCTTAAAGACACTTGCCATACCACTTGCTCGAGCCCGGGTTGACCCTCAGGTCACCCATGACCCTTCTTCAAGTGGCGCGCACACATCGCCATCACAGATGCCCTCTCGCCCTCGACTCAAGCCTCCTTATGAGTCAACCCTGCCCCAGCCCACTCTTTATTATCGAGCAAGCACCTTCAGCCTTGGTACTCGAACGTTTTCCCTAAGAGTACCATTGTGAACCAGCCCCGTCACTTTGGTCGTGTCTCTTGAGCCCACAAGCGACCTCGGGGCATCGACCTGATGGAAGATCGAGTTCTTCATCCTCCCCGGCCCAAGATGACTCTAGCTCCTGACCCTCATCCATTGCCACACTTGATGGAGATAGCTCTCTCCTGTGCAAGAAGAGCGGACCAGCCACGACCTAGATCAAAGTTTTAACGCGAGGTCCATCAAAGCCTCAAGGCTAAACGCGATAGAGGTCTGCAAATTTTGACTAGGAGGTGATCAAGGCGGTCAAAACAACCAATTCTGACGACCCTCTTTACCTGAATCCCTTTTCAGATGATGAAGCTTGAAGAAGAACTCTATGAGCCTTGTGTTGTGGTTACTGTTGTAGAAAAAGACCCAACCGCTCAGCAACCACGGTTCCAAGATCTTTGAGAACCGATCCAAATGCGATCAGCATATAAGAGTCAAGTTCAGTCAGAGCATGCTGCCCTGCTGACTGACTTACCACGTACGACCCGTCAAGTTTGCAAGCCCTCTGTTGCCACTAACGTCGACCTCCATAGTGAAATGGTCAGCGTAATGGTCATAAGTGAGCCCGGTGATGCACATGAAGAGCGCATGAACAAGTTTGAGGATATGGTGCGCCCGATGATGGAAAAGATCTATCGTATTGATGCCGCATGCCAGTCAGCTAACCATGAGGTCAATTCCCATCACTCTGATGGTGCACCTCCACGGCAGTCCCCTCCTTCTACCTCACAGAAAAATTATGTCCCTCATCCCATCTCTCAGATAGACATTGATGCTCTGGTCACCCATAGCCTAAAGAACAGACAAATCCTGAGGATACAGGGCACAATGCCTTATCAAAAGCCATACCCCTCGTATATTGATCAGGTCCTGTTTCCCTCAAATTATAAGAAAGGGAAGCTTCCTTTATTCAATGGAACCACATCCCCAAACCAGCATATTGCCCACTTCTAGGTAGCATGTCGAGAAACAGCGGCTGATGGGAGGCTTCTTCTCCTACAGGTCATTGAAACCCTCGATGGCCCAGCATTTCAATGGTATGCCTGAGTTCTTCCAAACTTAGTGCATACGTGGGAGGAGATGGAGAAACTATTTTATCAATGCTTCTATGAGGTCGAAAGAGAGGTTCAAACCATCGAACTTCTCACCCTGACTCAAGACCCCAATGAGCCCGTAGATCAGTTCATATCAAGATGGAGAAACTGGGCTTCCTACCATCATAATCCTATGCCTGAGATGGAAGCAGTCCAAACTTGCGTGCGGAACATGCGACTCGAGATCGCTCTACATGTTGAGGCCTCTAATCCGACCTCCATGTCAGAGCTGATCTCTAAATCAGTCTGCATAGAAAGTCTATCACGCTACCATGGTGCTACACGATAACCATCTACAAGTTCAGCAAACAACCGGGGCAATGGTAGCTCTCGAAATAACACACGGGGCAGCCAACAGAAAGGGATAATTAGTGTAACTGTCATGGTCACTGATTCAAAGAAGTCTCCCTCCCAAACTTTGGACCTCTCTAAAGGGGTAAGCACAGCAAAGGTAATACCCCAAGCTGTAAGCACAACAAAGGTAAGACCCCAGGCTGGCAAGCAACAACATTCGTACAATTAGGTACCTCCACCAACCAATCTTGATCGGGGTGATTATTTCACCAGGCAGAGGAACAAGGTCTACCCCTGCGAGAAGGAATGGGTCCCTACGCTGTTTTGGTTATTATTGGAACAGAATATGATCCAGCTTCTAGAAACTAAGTTCCCTGAGCAACCTGGCCTTGACACTCAGGTGAATTATTGTGCCTACTATCGGAGGATCAATCATCCTACAGATGATTACTACATGCTGAAGGATATCATCGAGGCCCTGATTCTGAAAGGACAAATAAAGCTTGAAGACTTAAAGAAGGCCTTTGGAGCAGTCGAAGCCTCTTATGCTGTAACTATCTAAGAGGAAGACAAAATGCTTAATATCCTTTACGCCTTCCTCATTATAATGCTTTAGGAAGGCATAATCACATTGAAACAAGCAAGGAAACCTCGTCGCCTTGCTAAGAGGACTGAAGATCGTTGGTGCCCATACCATCAGATAAGAGGCCATTACCTATCAGAATGCACAAGTTTCCTCGATATATTCATAAAGAAAATGGGGGAGTGTCAGGAGTTTTACAATCTCCCTGTAAGTGACCCCCAAGTCACTTCTCCATCAGGGCAAGGAGATATCCCAAAGCAGGACCTTCTTATCAATGATTTAGACTCTGCGAAATCCTCGATTCCCAGCCATGGATAGTCTACCATTGCTGAAGCAAACTCAAGTCTTTAAGGCAAGAAACAGTTGGCCAAGCTAGGGTTGTTCACCAGCTCAGCGAGATGAATCAAACATCACCTCAAAAAACAAGAAAAGGATGGGCACCAAGGGCTATTCGTCGAAGAAACAAGACTGCTCAAACCGCAGTTGAGCAGGAATTTCTCAGGCCCCTTCGTCCACTGCCAACTTTACTGGACTTCATCCCTGGTATGATCCTTCTTCCTTCTTCATCCTGTCAAGACAACGTCCCTGTGCCATCTCCCACTCAACATATGTCCAATGAGGGTGACGACGTTAAAAGCACTCCCGAACGGTGTAAGCAAGGGAAAGACCTAAAAGACCCTCTGCAACCATCCAACCCTGGTGATGACATAAGAAGCTGCCTAGATCTGTCTGACGAGGGGAACGACCTTAAAAGTCCCCCACCTTTTAATCCTTCTCCTCCTTATGCTCTTGCTTTTCATTCTCGCTTTTCTATGTCCCCTGCAGATACAATCTTGATATGTCCAGACTTCATGGCTCTCGATCGAGAATTTAAAGGAATCAATATAAGCAGGACGTAGCAGAAATGATTGAGAAAGACCCTCGCACAAGCAGCATGATTCCTAATAATTGCTGATGCGGCTACCTTCTTCAAAGAAGCACAAGAAGGTGAAGCCAAATAACCCCAGTGGCCCCCTAAGCCTAACTTTGAGCAGAGACTAAGAGAGTCAAGAGGGCAAAGTTTCTACACTCAGGAGGCTTGCCACATGATGCAAGTCTCTAAAGGACCAGCCGGCTCGGAGCAAACACTCTAGGCATTCATACGAATACCATGTGACTAGTACGATGACACTCTTGACATCATTATCACTGAACCTCAATTTTCCTTTAACTTTCGAGATAAGTCTCTCCAACCTGACGTGTTTTCCACTTTTGAGGTTGATCTTTCCGTCACTCGGTTTGAGAAAGGTGTAGAGATTATGATCCACTCTGGACCTCTATCAGAGGTAGAAATGTCAAGATCATGGGTCTCTGCACTTGAGGTCGATCGAAATATTTCTGAAAGCGTTGATGAAGAGTTGCAAGAGGCTCCAGAATAATGGGAAGAAGTTGGTCAGGCCACAGCTGACAAACTCGAGGAAATAAATTTTGGAGACGAAGCGGATCTCAGACCCACTTTCATTTCAGGGAAAATGTCTCCAAAAGAGAAAGAAGATTTCACTACTTTCTTGAAAGAAAACTGAGACGTCTTTGCTTGGCACTATCATGCGATGCCCGGTTTAGACCCTTAAGTAGTTGTTCACCATCTCGACATCGATCTGACTATCAAACCCGTCAAACAGAAATCGAGAAGGTTCAGGCCTGACGTCGAGATACAGATAGACGCTGAGGTGACCAAACTCAAATGAGCAGGGTTTTTTCGCGAAGTCAAGTACCCGAAATGGCTAGCAAATGTTGTTCCAGTAAAGAAGAAGAATGATCAAATCAGAGTGTGTATTGACTTTCGCGTTTTGAATATCGCTTGTCCTAAGGATGACTTCCCGTTGCCATTTACTGAGATGCTCATCGACTCTACAACTCACTGTCAAATATTTTCCTTCATGAATGGATACTCCGAGTATAATCAGATAAGGATGGCGCCCGAAGATGAAGAGGCCACTGCATTCCTAACTCCAAAAGGGGTTTTATGTTACACAATGATGCCTTTTGGATTAAAGAATGTTGGTGCCACATACCAGAGAGTAATGACGACCATTTTCAAAGACATGATGCACAAAGAGGTGGAGTGTTATGTAGATGACTTGGTGGTAAAATCTGAAGAAAATGATGATCACATGAGAGACCTTGAAAAGGTATTCAAACGGTTGCGCCTTCATCTACTAAAAATGAACCCGTGAAATGCGCTTTTGGCATGCGCTCCAGAAAATTCTTGGGGTTCATCATCAGACATCAAGGCCTTGAATTTGAGCCAGTCAAGATCAAGGAAATCCAAGAAATGTCGTCATTGACTACACTTCGAGAACTGTACTCTCTTCAAGGGCAGCTGACATACATTTGCAAGTTCATCTCAAACTTCTCAAGTTGCTGTAAACCCTTTACACACCTGCTAAAGAAAGATACCACATTCATCTAGGATGAAGCATGTCAAGTAGCCCTTGACGACATCAAGCATTATTTACTAAACCATTCAGTGCTCTCTACACCAGTATTGGGAAAACCCCTCATTCTATATGTGTCTACTTTGGACGAGTCAATCGGAGCATTGTTGGCACAAAACAATGAAGAGGGAAAAGAAATTGCATTATATTACCTCAGCAGCAAAATGCAAGGGGCCGAGAAGAATTATCCCACTAATGAGAAGATGTGTCTAGCCCTGATCTTCGAAGTACAAAAACTCTGCCATTACTTGCTTGGTCATGAATTGAAACTTATCTCGAAAGCTGATCGTGTAAAGTTTCTCATGACATGCCCATGCATGTCGGGACGCCTTGCTAAGTGGGCATTATTGCTGATGGAATTCGACATCACGTATGTCCTGCAAAAGGCCATCAAGGGCCAGGCCTTGGCTGAATTTTTCGCAACACACCCCGTACCTGCAGAATCTCCTCTATCAAGCAACGCCCCTGATGAAGAAGTATTATGGTTGACCTTACTCTTGTGTGGGAATTGTACTTCGACAGAGCATTCCAATCGAACTGAGGAGGTGTCGGAGTAGTGTTCTTGACACTGAGAGGAGGAATATTGCCACTTTCTTTCTCTCTTGCTCAAGCCTGTTCTCATAATGAGGCAGAATATTAAGCCCTTATAATCGGATTAGAGATAGCCTTCGATCTCAACTTGGAGCAGCTCAAGATCTATGGTGACTCTGAGTTGGTTATCTGACAACTCAAAGGAATTTATGATGTGAAAAAAGACACTCTCATGCCTTACCACGATACTGCAAAATTGTATATGGCTCTGTTTGAGGACATGTCCCTGAGTCACATCTCCAAGAAGGCTAAACTCGCAAGCTGACGCACTTGCGAAACTCAATGCTACAATTCAGTTATCCTCATCAGGGCCCACGCTTGTATGGGTTGCATAATGGAGACACATCGAACTAAGACCTGAGGTCGATGCGGATGACGAGAGAAATATTTTCCCCCTCCTTATCTATTTGGAGACCAAGCAATAGCACAGAGTCAAGGAGCTAAGGGTTAGAATCAGGAACCAGAATTCTTTGACCCAATGTGTGCAGAAATTGAGTAGGTAGAAGATTGGAGAGAACCCATCACCAGTTTCCTAAAACATAGCAGGCTCCCGAAAGATCATACTGAATGCAACAACATATGTTGAATGTCTACCAAGTATACTCTCCTTGAAGGAGATGCTCTCTTCAAACAGTTGTTTGACGCATTCTTCTTAGATGCGTTGATATCCAAGAAGCAAATAAGGTGTTAGAAGAAGTCCACTCAGGCATTTGTGGACTACACCAGTCCGGTCCTAAGCTCTATGAACAAATATGTAGGTTGGGTTACTATTGGCCTTCCATGATTGTCGATTCTTTAAGCTATGCTAAAAAGTGCCAAGTATGCCAAATACACTCCAGCCTGGTCCACCAGCCTTCAAAGCCTTTACACCCTAGGGATACATCATGGCCCTTCTCACAATAGGGGTATAGACATCATAGGGCCTATTGACCCTCCTTCCACAATGGGCCATGTTTTTATCCTAGCTGCAACATATTATTTCTCTAAGTGGGCTGAAGCGGGTCCCCCTTAATCAAGTTCCGGGGACAACGGTGGCCTACTTTGTTCGACATCATATCATTTATCAATTTGGGGTGCCTGACTAGATTATATTTGACAATGGTCCTCAATTTAAGAGTCATCACATCGATCGCTTGGTTAACCAATTCGGTTTCGAATGGAGGTACTCAACTGTGTACCACCCATGAGTGAATGGATTAGCTAAGGCTTTTAATAAGACTCTATGCAATGTTCTAAGAAAGTCAGTATAAAAAACAAGGAAGAGCTGGCATGAGAAGCTTCTTGAATCCCTATGGACTTATCGCACTACTACGCGAAATGCTACTGATTCCACTCCTTATTCTTTGGTTTATGGGGGTGAACCAGTTTTACCTCTTGAAATACAAACCCCTTCACTGCGAGTCGTTATTCACCAAGGAATAACCGAAGACGAAAGAGTTAAGCTCCGGTATCAAGAATTGGATGCACTCGATGGAAAGAGGTTAGAGGCTTAGCAGAGCCTTGAACTCAACCAAGGGAGAATGAAGAGGGCTTTCGACAAGTCTGTCAAAGTCCGCTCATTCACCCGCGGTGATCTAGTCTTAGATTTCAAAAGCCCTATTGTTATGCACGGCCGGCGTAAAGGGAAGTTTGAGCCTAAGTGGGAAGGTCCCTTTATAATAAACTGACACATCCTGAAGGACGAGAAGTAATGCCCCCTATTAATGGACGATTCTTAAAGGAGTACTATCCATAATGCGTATTCAAATGAAAGGGACTCAAAGCGAAAATAGGCAAGATAGTCTAAACAAAGTTCTAACTCTTTTTATTGCAGTAAAAATGAGTTACAAGTTACAAGAAGGACATTACTAGGGTGGTTACAAGTCTCTTGCATCTGAGGATAAGAGGACAGTTACAAATGAAAACTTGTACTCTTGCTTGTGCATCTGAGGATAAGAGGACGGTTACAGGCCAAAACTAATGCCTGCCTCATGAGGAAGAAGCAAACCCACCCAAGAAAGGCCTTCCTCATGAAGAAGAAGCAAAACCACTTGGAGAGTTAGCTTTAATTCATCTGACAAGTAAGAGGATGGTTACAGGCCAGAATACAAAGCAGAGCCATTCCAAGAAGTTAGCCTCAGTCCATCTGACATGTATGTCAAACATACAAGCCAAATATCTCATCTGACATGTATATCAAATATACAATGAAGGATTCATTCGACGTGTGTGTCAAACATACTAAGTGGGCTGCCCTAGCAAGGAACTGCCATATGACGGAAAGCATACCCTGTTCACAATGGGTGCCCCTCCATAGAACAACATGGACCTCACTGTAATCCTGGAGGATTTGGCTTCCAACAGGTACCATAAGCCACGCCTCATCATCATACACCACATTTTGCCGCCCCATGAACATCGGCTTATGGAGCTCGTCGCCGAGCTCCACAAGTCCCGCACGTAACTTATTGTCATAAGTGAGCATCACTCTTCGCACCATGATAAGCCACACATGCTTATAAGTGCCGACTGAAGCCAGTGCCGGCTGTGTCCTCCAAAGGCCAGCGTCGGTTGTGCTTCTATCCCTTAGTACCGGTTGCCTTTCTTGAGGTTCAGCGCCGATTGTGTCAGCGCTCGAAACCATCAATGCCTGTTGTCCCAACGTTGAATGCACTTCTGTTAGCGCCGGCCCTATCATGACTATTCGCTTCCCGAGACTCCTCATTTTCAAAGCCTAATGGTCGCACAATTTTCGAAGGTAACCGTACACCTTCCCTGCAATGGTTCACCTCCACGACGGTTCACCTCTTGCAACCGTATGCCTTCCACGATAATCCACCTCCCATGACCGTTCGTCTCCCGTCGAAACGTCTTCTAATGGTCGAAAACTCACTGAAAAACTATCACCTCTGTGTTTTTCACTTGAACAGCACCAGAACCTTGTCGAAATTTTTTGCAAACTTCCCCTAAGTTCCCGGGAACCTCTACAAAAGCCACTAACAACGTCGAAACGTTACCACAATCCCCCGGAAACTTCTTAAAAAGCCCCGAAAAACTCCTCAAACGCGTGGAAATGCTCAGAGTTTCACTTCCTGCCTCTTCTACCAAAAACTGTTGTAGCTGGAACCTCTTTCATTTCCCAGAAAACTCCCTGGAGAACTCTCTTTTCCTGCTCCTTTCCTTGCAACTTCGCCAAATTCTTGGCGAAGTCTGCACGCCGAAGGTCTTCCCTACAAAACTGCTTGGAATCCCATTATTGGCCGAGAACCTTCCCTGCAAAACCTTTGCTGGAGTCCCACTGCTTGCCGAAACTTCAACCGACCACCCTCTCCTCACCGTTAAGAAAATTTTCGCTTTAGTATTTTTACCCTTGGTGAAAAAGTGAGGGAAAATGGGATTTTACCCCATTATATAGACCACACTACCCTCAAATGCCCCACACAAACTGGGAATTCCAGTTGCGTCCAAGGGAAGTCAAGTGACGATGAGCTGGGTCGGGCTTTGACTCGAGGCCCAAGGTAACTCTCATCGATCCCTCCTCAGCGCCTAGTGAATTTCAAACAACCCTAGTGCCAGTTGACTTAGAGCCGGGTGGGTTTTCAAAACAACCCTAGCGTCGGTTGACTTTGCACCGGGTGTGTTTTCAAAACAACCGTAGCGCCGGTTGACTAGCGTAGAGTGTGTTTCCAAACAACCCTAGTGCCGATTGATTTTGCACTACGTGTATTTCCAAACGACCCTAGTGCCAGTTAAATTAGCACCGGTTGTCTTCAAACAATATCACAGATCGTTCACAGCGTCAGCTGAGTCTTTAACAACCCAGCGACGGTTGAGTTTTTGAGAACTCAGCACCGGTTGAATACTCGCAAGAAACCACTAGCGCTACACATGGCACTGGCCGTATTTTAAGCAGCCTATTGTCACCTACTTTAGGTTGAAGTCTTCTACCACTTATCCTTAGTGGGGTTGCACCCAAGCCATGACCTGTCATCCCCAGTGATATTGCACCCAGGTTGTTGCACCCAAACTGTGGCCTATCATCCCTAATGGAGGTAGGAGCTATCCCTCATCCCCATAAGAGTTACACCCATACTACATACAGCTTATTATCCCCAGTGAAGTTAGGGTCATTCTTACCTCTTCAATTTTTGGTGGGTCTATTTTACACCAAGCCATCCTTCACACTAGACAATATGCTTACCCCCCACTAAACCTTAGTGAAGTTTGTTTTTTGTTGGCCATCCTTTATAAGGACACCATTTCCATCTGAGCCCTCCGTTTGTGAATCGTCTTAACGATTTTATCCCCAGGGAGTCGGATTTCCATCCACAGATCTATTCCCCATGGAGCTCCACCTACATGGTGGCATTGCCATTGGTCCATGTTGTATGACCCTAAACTACACAGCCTTGGTCTGTGTTGTATGACCCTAAACTGCATAGCCTTGATCCGTGTTGTATGACCCTAAACTATACAGCCTCGATCCGTGCTGTATGACCCTAAACTGCACAGCCTCGGTCTGTGTTGTATGACCCTAAACTGCACAACCATGGTCCAAAGTATATGACCTTAAACTGTAGCGGAGGTCTAGTCGCATGACCTTAAACTTCACGGTCCTAGTTGTATGACTTAAAACTGCATAACCACGGTCCAAGCTACATGACCCTAAACCATATTGCATGTGCTAGCCATATGACGTTAAAAGCCTCAACACCATGATCCGATCTATATGACCCTAAACTGTAGCGAAGGTCTAGTTGCACGACCTTAAACTGCACGGTCCTAGTTGTATGGCTTTAAACTGCATAACCACGCTCTAGCTGTATGGCCTTAAACTATAGTGAACGTCTTGGCCTCATGACGATAAACTGCTTTGCACAGGTCTAAGAGGCATGACCATAAACATGCCTCCACATACGCGCACATGCCTTTTACGTGTACTTTTCACGTATGACTTCCCTAACCTACATGTTAGTGTGTGCATGCCACCCTCATTACCTCCCCCGTGAGTTCATTCACTTCGTCACCATTCCTCATTCCTCAGTGAGTCTAACCCGTACTCACAAAACGGTGAACCATCCTACCATCCATACTTGTTGTAAGTTAGTGGGTCACCATTGTCCACTCACATTTCATACATCATCCATCTCTCATAGGTAGCCTAATGTCATTTCCCCAAGTGAGTCAAACCACTACCATACTCACTCCATGGCATCCACTGACTGTCATTCATCACCACCATGGTCCAGCTGTATGACCTTAAACCATAGTGCACGTTCAGGCCGAATGACACTTAAACTGTTCGCACAGGTCCCGAAGGCATGACCTTAAACATGTCTTCACAAAAAATAAAAATTAAAAAAAATAAAAAAATAAGGGGCATGGTGTATACCTTAACAAGGGAACACTATGAGTAAAAATGATGGACGGGCATGATTACGAAACCATGAGTAAAAGAGTTTCGTGAATAAAAATCGGCCACAGTGAAAACTCGAAAAGGCATCGTGAGTAAAAATAGATGAAAAGGGTGGACATAGCGAAAGGTTATGGGTAAAAGAGCCCCAAAATAAAAAGAAGTTGGTGAAAACTGTCTCTATGGTGCCGCTTCCCAAGTTCAAGAGAAAATTCGTAAAGGACGCTTGGACCAATAAACAGGTTGATACCGCACTCGTCTTAACAAGCGACTTCAACCCTCACTAAAAGAAGAAAATCCTTGGTGTCGTAAATGCCAAGACTCCAAAAGTATGAGCTTTAAGGAAAAGATTTCGACAGCTTGAGTCCAGTGGCAAAAGGTCTCAAAAGATAGAAGACTCGCCAAGATGGCAAGACAAGTCTCGTGAGGAAGAACATTATTCCCACGAGGTCACAAACATACTCTAGAAATAAATACTTCAAAGGTAAGAAACTGACAAAGCCAAGGAGAACCTGCTAGAGACGTCAGCTCGTCTAGTGGGCACGACCAAACCTTCGAGATCGGCTAATAGAACCTACCCTCAACTGGACTCGATAGACGAGATCCATAATGGTCCTCTGAACGTCAAAAGCAAACCTGGTATAGTAGCAAACAGCACCTTCCAAAGCAAACCAACGAACTCGGACCAAATGGGAACAATGCCCTTCAACATGGCACTCAATTGCTAGACGGGCCTGATTCTAACTGATGATGTCCGTACAAAATCCTCAGCTTCAAAATCACCAACAATCCACACGAGGGTGAGGACTTCAACAAGATCCCTAAAAAATGTCTCTTCCCCCCCTAAAGTCTCCACAGATGGACCCGTAAACAATGTATCCCTATGTCTGAGCAGCTTAGTGATACCATTACGTGAATCTCCTCGGCGTTCACGTGATCCTGTGGCTAGGAAGAACAAAAGTAAAGCCGAAGGAAATTTTGTGAATGATTGTCCTTCTCGCTTCTCTTGAAGCACAACATTTGGCAGGGTAAGCGGTTTGAATGTATTTTTCAACATCTTGGTTCTTGGTAGGAAGCAGGTCAATAAAAGCCTACAAACCAGTGGAAATTCCCGACAGTCTCATAATGGCCCTAGAATTGGTTAGGATCATCATAAACACTTCAAAAGACCACCTATGGAGTTTCATCACAATCAGACATGTCTAAGGCAGTGAACACAAAGAAACAATTTCAGTAAATTTGGTGTCTAGCACCCTGAAATGGACCCTGTAACTAGAGCCATACTTTTGATGTGTCAAACAGCTGTGGGACCACTGCCATTAGATCTGACACGGTTAAAAACCTCTATGGGACAAGTTACGACTTAATTGGGCACTCTAAGATAAAGTTATGAGTAAAATACCGAAAAGGGGCAGGCCGCACTCTATTCCCATGTGGCCACCCTGCACTAAAACACCGTTAAAGGTGGTTGTTTTCACAGTCACGAGCATTCAATTTCGGGGCTTATATCTCACTCGTTCTAAGTTGGATCACTCCCAAATTTAGTATGCGTGCTTATCTCATCAAGATAAACAATTTGATATGTGGTACGCCCCGTGACGACGCCTGAGCAAAGAGAAAAACTAAATGAAAGTCGCTGATCCGTGAAGGAAGTTGCAAAAAATTCAGCAGCAGCACACCTTATTCGAGCAGCTAGATCATGATGCTCGTATACCCGATCGAAGTGAAACCAATTGCATTAGGTACGTGAGGTCCGAGGCTATCTCTGGTCCGAACCTCACATACGATGAACAGTTGGATTTCACACAGGAAGGCGTCAAAGCTGCTGTAAATTCTGATTGTCGGATTTCAAGATTCCGACCAAAAACTCAAGACGACAAAATCTTCATCCGGACATGAAATCAAGCTACGTTCACTGTAACATGATCTTGACGGCATGCTCAGTGTGATTCAATGAAGAAATCATGAAGAAACATCAAGGAACGAGCACACAATCGATCCGAAGTTTTCAAGATTCATCCAAGATTCAAGTCTCATGATCATGGCTCAAAAACATGATTCATGGCTCGAAGTTGGTATCAAAATGGTCGTCTTGTCGAGCCCTACAAGAAAACAATAATCCTTCAATCAAACAGGCATCATAATGACCTCGGCTCAGCCATGGAAGATCACGCAAGTTCTTGGGCAGCAGTAGGGACTGTTCTGAAATTCCACACATTGTTAGGCAGAGGCAAAACGATCATTTTGTACCGATTTTTAAAATTTCTTTAAATTCAATTAAATTGTAATTATCTTCAATTCTAGGTAGTTTTCGGGCGTACACCCACGTTTTATCCCAATCTATATAAACAGGCACTGCCTCATTATACAAAGGAGGAATTCATTCTTTTTGGATCAATGAATAAAATTTTGATTGTTGCTTGAGCTTGTGGGTATGTCTTGGAGAGAGAGAGAAGATAGAGAAGAAAAGGGTCGATATCCTTTGGGTAGGTAACTTTCTCTCTCCTCCCCTCTTTCTCTCTCCTCCCTTCTTTCTTGTCATTATCTATCCTCCCTTCTTTCTCATCTTTCTCGCTTTCTCTCTCCTCCTCTCTTCTCATCTCTGTCTCTTTATCTCTTTTTCTCATCTCTATCTCTTTTTCTCTCCTCCTCTCTTCTCATCTTTATCTCTTTCTCTCTCCTCCTCTCTTCTCATTTCTATCTCTCTCTCTCTTTTTCTCGTCTATATCTCTTTCTCTCTCTTCTTCTCATATTTATCTCTTTCTCTCTCCTCTCTTCTCGTCTCTATCCCTTTCTCTCTCTTTTTCTCATCTCTATCTCCATCCGTCCTCTTCTGTCACAACCGACGAAGCCTAGCGCCAGCTGGTTCTCTCTTTCTCCTGTCACAACCGGTAAAGCCTAGTACCGGTTGGTTTTCTCTCTCTTTTGTCACAATCGACTAAGCCTAACATCGGTTGGTTTTCGCTTTCTTCTGTCACAACTAGCGAAGCTTAGCACCGGTTGGTTTTCTCTCTCTTCTGTTACAACCGTCGAAGCCTAGTGTCTGTTGGTTCTCTCTTTCTTCATTAACAACCGATGAAGCCTAGCGTCAGCTGGTTTTCTCTCTCCTCTTCTGTCGGTCGACAAAGCCTAGCACCGGCTGGTTTTCTCCCTCCTCTTCTGTCAATCGGTGAAGCCTAGTGCCGACTATATTTCTCTTTCCTCTTCTGTCACAGTCGGCGAAGCTTAGTGTCGACCATGTCTCCTCTCTCTTCTCCCTTGTACAACACAGTTGGCGAAGCCTAACGCGGACTGTGTTTTCTCTCTCTTCCTTCTAACACGGTTGGCAATGCTTAGCCCCAACTGTGCCTTCCCTCTCTCTCCTTTATCCTCTCGTCTTTCATACTCTTCCTTTCCTTTCTTCTCTCTCCTTTCTTTCCCTTCTTCTCTTCTTATTCTTTCCTCATAGCCTTAATCCTGCCACTCCTTTGTTCGACTAAGAGGGATTGTGGTTAGCCTCTTATGGTAGTCTTGTCGTCTAGCTGTAATGTTGTTGTGTCCGGATTACTTGGCCCACTTTATTGCCATGACAGGCTGACCATCGTGCCTAGTTAGTCGGTGTTGATAATGACATCTAGTAGTAATCCTATGAGCTGGTCTTAGTTACCGAGCCCGTTTTGCTACCACGTTAGGCCAATTATCCACCGGCCTAGTCACCTCTTTGATCCTCGCTCTTAGTCGAATTCTTCTCTCCCCCGCCTTTCTTCTCTTCTTCTTTTTGAATGCGCTTGCTTGTGTATGTTCATCAAAGAGGACAAGGGTGAGGTCTAATCCATCTGTCTTATAACCTTTGCCATATATGTGTGTGATTGTAGAAAAGAAGAATACAAGCCAAGAGAGGCGATTCTGAACCATTTATATTACTGGGGGGCTTTCTTTGTGATCAAAGAGGGCACCCACATGAGTCAGCCCTAGAAGTTCCGAACCCACCTTTAAATTCCTCTCTCCCCGGTTGGTAATACATGCCCTTGTTCTCGAATAAGGTTCCCGAGAGAGCGATCTCAAAAACATCCTGGGTCTTCCTTCGAAACCCAAGATGTGAGCCGCCCGATCCCCAAAGGATTCGGAGGGCGAGATCAGGGCACCTAACTAGACCTATCCTTCATTGAGCGGCCAATTGAGATACTTGATAGAAGGGTGCAAGTGTTATGTAACAAAGAGATCCCTCCGGTCCAAGTGTTGTGGCAGTACCATTCCCGAGAGGAGTCGAGCTGGGAGTGGAGAGATGAGATCAGAGATAAGTACCCCCATTTTTTTTATTGACGGAGATATGATTTTGAGGACAAAATCCTTTTAAGGGGGGATGTTGTAAGGATCGAAAATTTTCCGACTTGAAGAGATCGCTCATGGTAGTGAAGAGACGCGCGCGACAGTGAAGAGAAGAAAAGAGAGAATGACGTGTGCGGCAGTGAAGAGATGCGCATGGTAGTGAAGAGATGAAGCAGCAGTGAGAATGCACCCAGCGATAAGAGTGCGCAGCAGTAAGAAGCAATGAGAATGCACGCGGTGGTAAGAGGGCACGGCAGTGAGAGCACGCGATGGTAAGAGACAGAAGAAAAAGAGAGCACCGTTGTGCGCAATGCCGTCAAGCGTGAGGTCTCGACCGTTGTGCACAACACTGTCGAGGCCATGCTTGCCCCTTGGATGCCATTTGTCTATTGCATGCTGCCTTGCATGCCATTTGTTCAATATCATGACACAATGAATGCCACTTGGTAATTTCGAGCTGCCTCCTCCCCCTCTTAGCATACTTAAACTCCTTCTCTTATCTCCCAAGCCTTTGTTTTTCCTCTTAGTCTTGAGGACGCTTTCTCAACACTTAGAGTTGCCACCCCTTGGAGCTATTGTTGAAGAGCTTGGGACTTGACTGTGTGGGGGATTTTGGGACACATTTGGGCACAAGTACGTGGATCTAACACTCATGTTTCCTTGATTTTTATTGAAGCATGAAATTAAGCATTGAATAGGTACGATTTTGAGGCGGGTTTGTGGTTGCATGCGAGTGAGTTTATACTTGTTTGTGCCCTGTTTTTACAGTATTGTAGTCCTCATTGGAATGATGAATTGAACATTGAAATTACTTCTACTAGTTATGAAAATATATGGAAAAGTAACCATGTGTATCTAATTTAAGATGAAAAAGATTTTATGTTGATGTCCCTTTTAGTTTGGAAGTTGTTGATCATCCTATGATATATGCCAAAGTTTTGCTGTGAAATTCCAAGAACTCTACATGATATTGCACTAAACTGTTCACTAATCAAATGAAGTCCAAATGACTTCAAACCACTTTTAATTGAAATATGGTTGTGTCTAATTCAAACGTTGTTTCGAAACTATGTTGAAATTCGTATGGCTTGAGAATATGGCTTGAGAATTATGCCTCTGTTTGTATAGACATATCACTGTTCTCAGTTGAAGTAATTTCCCAGAACTGTTACTCATTTTGCACTGAACTATTCACTAAGCAAATAGTGTTCAAATGACTTATAACCACTTTTAATTGAAGGACGACTATATCTACTTAAAATTTGGTTTGTAAACCATGTCGAAATTCCTCGTAATTTGGAAGTTATGCCTTTGTATAGACATGTCACTGTTATCAGCTGCAGTAGTTTGCAAGGCAGGTTCTCATTTTAGCAATGAGCTTTTGACTGACCAAATGGTGTCCAAATAACTTCAAACCACTATGAAATATAGATGTGTCTACTTAAAGTTTTATTTGGAACCATGTTGAAATTTCTTATAGTTTGGAATCTATTCCGTTGTTTGCATGCACATGCCACTGTTGTAAGTTGCAGTGAAATTCTAGAATACTTATGTGTCTTATGAGAGATTGTTCACTGACCAATATGTCTCCGATTAAGGCTAAACAACCTCTAAATAAAAGGTGTATGCATCTATTTTCAAATTGGTTTTGGGGCAATGACAAAAATCTTCATGGGTTAGAAGTTAGGCCAAATTTTCTAAGAGTTTATCTTACTGAAAGCACTATCCTGTTATAAATTCCTGAATATGCCTAGTTGAAATGAATGAATGCTTATGATATAGTGAATGCTCATGAACTCTTGAATAATTGTGATGTGTCATGCTTGAGCAGAAATGAATGAATGCTTATGAGATATGCATGTGCATGGTTATAATAAGACATAACTATGATAAGAATATGAGGTGTAAACACTATGCAATGGGACATCCATTGGTGGTAGATCTGATATGATAAGATTGTGATATGAAACACTATGCCATGGGATATCCATTAGTAGTGAGATATGAGATACTGAGACTACTGAATGAGGAACTACGCAACAGGTCATCCGTTGGTAGCATAATTTGTTGTGATATAATTTGATTTAATTTTTATGTTGGTAATTAAGATCTTCCCCTGACTCCCAATGGTAGGAAAGGAGTTAGGATGTGAATATGAATGTTTGGGAGGGTCGCGCCCCCAAAATCTTTATGGGCACTATGCATTGGGTTACCTATTGACAGTGTAACGCCCTCTCGCCAGAAAAGCATAGGGAGAGGGTCATGTCTTGCAAGGCTACATCCTATCAAAAGCCCCAAAGCACATTAGGGATAACGTGTGTGCGTGTGAAGACATTATAAAATGGGTCCTCTATTTGTAATTGTCTTCCCTCTTGAGTCTGGTTAGAAGTCCCAAGTAGTAGGATTGGCTTGCTTCTACTTCGGGAGTAGGCAACTCTAGAATTGCTTGTATGCACTATGTGTTTTTCTTACATTACTAATCTCTTATTTTGATGAAACGATGTGACAGTCTGTTAGTTCATGTGATGTATGTTATTCTAACATCCGATTTATACTTCTTCCACCATTGCTCGGATTTATGATACATGGCTCCATGTTGTAACACCTGTATAAATTTTGGACAATGTTTATGAATATCATTGTATAGGTCAGAATACATGGTGTTGATCTGCTTACTGGGTTTTATAGCTTACCCTTTTGACTTTCTCTGTGTAGAGTGATGACCTACATTTTCTGAGAGTGGGCGGCTGGGCACTCAAGGGGCTGGCACTTGAAGTTCTGGGCTTGGCGAGATAAGCTTTATCCAGACTGTAGGTGTTGGTTGGCGGTGGCCATCTAGTTGTTTTGCTTGAAGTCTTGTAGATTTTGATGTTGGGCCTGTAGTGCCCTAGAAATGTTTTTAATAAAAATTTTGGAGCCTGAATTTATATAAGTTGGTTTTTATTTGTCCAGTTCTTTGTACCTGTGTGCATGGTTTTTGTTTTTTCTTTCTTTCGTGGTTTGTTTTGATTACGCCTTCTAATCAGTGCTGAGAGCACTCCTAACCTGACTGGCATTCGCTACCTCGGGTCGCGATCCGATACTGTGTCACCCTCCAGCTAGTATGGTAGGGGTCAGGGAGCGGGATCGTGACAAGAGTATTGTAAATTTGTCTATGTCCAAGCTTGATAGGTTTTTGATTTCTGGTGAGTGGTCTAAGTTTCCCTTTAGCCTCGGTTAAAGCACTTCCTAGGCTTTCTTAAGATAATACAGCTATTCTATTGTGTACTAAAAAGGTCTCTAAGGGTTCCACGCCTTTTAGATTGGAAATAGGTTGGTTGCAGGAGAAAGATGTGGTTGATTTAGTTTAGAGTACCTGGGAGAGCACTATCTATGTTGGTTCTCTGGACTTTCAACTACCTAAGAAATTTCTCAATAGTAAACATAAGTTGCTGGCCTGGAAAAAAGATAATAGAGTTCATATCAAGGGTAAGATTGAGGATGCTTTAAGCAAAATTGAACTGGTGGACACTGTGGTGGAAAATACAGGTGCTATGTCAAAAGAGCTAGCTTCAGAGAGAGCTTCGTGTATTAAGGACTTACAGGAGCTTAGGAGGATCGAAGAAGTGTATTGGAAACATTGATCCCAAGTTAAATGGCTGAAGGAAGGGAATCTGAATACAAAATTCTTCCATACCATGGCCAATGCTCGTACTCGACAGAATTATGTTTTTGGTCTTTTAATCCAGGGAGTTGACCCTGATGATAGAGAGGGGATGTCCAGTGCTATCATTAACCACTTCCAAAGAACCTTCTCCTCTGAAGTCAGAGTCACCCCTAGGCTCAATAGAGCGGGACTTAAAGTTCTTCCATCTTATTTGGTTTCTTTTTTTGAAAGTGGAGGTATCAATGGTAAAATTGAAAAGAGCGGTATTCTCATTACCAGGTGATAAGGCTCTTCAGCCTGACGGATATCTCTCATTTTTTTCCATACTTCCTGGAATTTGGTTAGTTCTAAGCTACTGAAGATGGTTAGAGGCTTCCTTAGGAGAGGGAAACTTTTTGAAGGTATTAATTTCATGTTTATTGCCCTTATTCCTAAAAGGTTTGTTATTGCTAGCTTGAGTGATATCAGACCTATTAGCCTCCTGACAAGTCTCTATAAAATTATAGCTAAGTTGCTTGCGGAGCGGCTTAAGGTAGTGCTACCTTACATTATTATAGGCCCACAATCAACCTTCATTAAGGATAGGTTGATCACTGATAGTGTCCTGGTTGCTCAAGAATGCATTCATTCTCGTGTTTTAAATGGGCTACTTGGTCTTGTGATTAAGTTAGACATGGAGAAAGCCTATGATAGAGTTGAATGAAGTGTCCTTTTGGAGATTATGAAGAATATGGGTTTTGGGAAGAAGTGGAGGAATTGGATTTATGGTTGTCTCTCATTAGCTCACTTTTCCATACTGTATAATGACAGCCTTATTGGATTCTTTCGTGCATCAAGAGGTATTCGTCAAGATGAGCCTCTCTCCCCTTTCCTATTCACCATTTATGCATAGTGCTTTAGTTTGTTTGTTCGCAATGTTGTAGCGAAATGACATTTTGTGGGATTTCAGTTGCCAAATGAAGGACCTTGTATCTCTCACTTGCAATATGCAGATGATACATTGTTATTTTGTGAGACGAGGGTGGATCAAGTTTCCAATATAGCTACGTTTTTAAAATGTTGAGAAGTGGCTTTAGGTTTTAAGGTGAATTTTGATAAAACGGGGGTGATTGGTGTAAATTGTGATGATATTATGGTGAATACTTTGGCGGATGTATTAGGCTCTAAGGTTAAACATTTCCAAATTATGTACCTTGGGATGCCTATCTCAGACGAACGTTTTCTTGTGGCTATTTGGGATAGGGTGATTCGAAGGGATTCAAACTAAGCTTGATTTGTGGAAATATAAATATCTTTCTTTGGGGGGAATGATTACTTTGATTAAAGCTTGTTTTTCTAATCTTCCTATTTATCAAATGTCTATTCTAGAGATTCCAGCATCAGTTGCTCGTAAAATCGAGATGCTTATTTGAAACTTCCCTTGGGGCTATTTGGGGGATTCCAAAAATTTTCATCTCCTACGATGGGATAGGGTGTGCACACCTAGAAAGGAAGGTGTTTTGGGGTTAAGGAAGATCAAATTAGTCAATCAGACTCTTATATGTAAGTGGTGGTGGAGAAGTCTAAAGTTTAAAGACTAGCTTTGGTATAAAGTGATTGTTGTGAAATAGGGGGAGGATAAATTTAAGATGTGGGTTGGAGGCAGAAGTGGTACTAGAGGGATGTCCCTCTGTTGAAAAGCAATCAACTCTTGTAAATCTTTAATCATAGGGACATCTGTTGGACTGTTGGAGATGGTAGAAATATTTCATTTTAGCATCATAAGAGGTTATTTAATTCTCCTCTGAAACACCTTTTCCCACTAGTTTTTCAAAAGGTGGAAAATCCAAATGCGGTTATTGCGGAATTATTTGAATTTAGGGGTGATAAGGTAGAATGGCAGATTAATTTCCTTTACAATAGGATTCCAGATGACATTTTCCTCCAATTTACTAAGTTACTCGGGCTTTTGAATGATGTATATATCCAACAAAATGCAGATGATGAGGTGGTTTGGGATTTGGCCAAAGATGGGGACTATTCGGTTCGATCTATGTATCATTTACTATTCCATGATCGGTGGAGATGGTCCATGCCGGAAATTGCAATTATTTGGAAGTGTCATGTTCTGTTGAAGGTACAGGCCCTCCTTTGGCTAGTTGTGCAGAATAAGGTGTTAACTACTGAGAATCTCATCAAAAGAGGGTAGATTCTACTAAATGTCTGTCTGATATGTAAGGGTGATGGTGAAACAGGCGCTCATTTGTTTCTTCATTGCCCTTTTACTTGTAGAATTTGGCGTTGGTTTTTTGGTTAGATCCATGTGGCTTTGGTCTTACCTCCAGATGTTAAGGGGATTTTGCAAGCTTTATCAGTTCCTACATTGCCACATACTGGAATGGTTATTTCGCAAATTGCAAAGGGAGTGATTCTATGGGAAATATGGAAGGAAAGAAACATAAGAGTTTTATATGGGATAAGTCTGATTTGATAGAGTTTTGAAGACAATCCTTCATCCTATTTGGTTGTATTTATCTATCTCGAAATTTGGGAGAGATACCTTGGAAGTCGACGTAAGGAGTAATTTATTTAACTTATTTCAGTTGGGATTTCGATAATGGAGGTCCACTGTCAAGAGGGGTTTTGAAACTAAATTTTGATGGGAGCTCTTTAGGAAATCCTGGCCCTGCGGGTTTTGAAGGAGTAGAGAGGGATTGGGATGGAAAAATCTTTTTAACTTATGTACGTCCTTTGGGGGAGAAATCAGCAAATTATGCAGAACTCTTCGCTCTCTTTCAGGGTCTCAATCTCTTATCCTCTAAAAACTTAGTGCATTGTTGAAGGCGATTCCTTGAATTTTATCAATTGGTGCAATAGGGAGAAGAAAAAACCATGGGAGTTGAGATCATTCCTGCTTCAAATTCTTGATCTCTCACATTCCTTTTCTATCTCCTTTGTACATGTGTATCGGGAGGTCAATGTCTTGGCCGATAATCTTGTGAAGGATTGTATTTCTCTCATAGAGATGTCAGTCTCTGTTGATGTAATTTCGTAGTCTTTGACGATGTATTGTCGTTGATTTTCTATTAATAATATTCTTGAATTTCTATAAGAAAAAGAGAGAGATTTATATGGAGCTGTTGGAGCGGAAAAAACTTCCAAAATTTGTGAGAGATTTAAGAAAAGAGATGAGAAAGAGAGAGAGGACGTGAGAGAGACAAAGTAGAGGGACGTGAGTGAGAGGAGATTTCATGAGTGGAGAGAAAGAGAGTTAGAGAGAGCGGGAGAGAGGTGCGTGGAGAGAGAACTATAGAAAGAGGAAAGATGGAGAAATAGTTTAGGAAAGAGGGCGTTGAGAGAGAGAGGGGGGCAATTTTGGAAAAAGAATGACATGTGGCGCAAGAATAGTGAGGGTATCCCTCTCGCTTAATAAATAATGGATAGAGACTTCTCCTTATCTAGCCATTAGATCTAAATGATTGGATGAGATAAATGTAATTACAATGCCATGTCTCTATAACGTTTTATTTTTACTTTTTTTATAAAAAATTTTAATACCCAATTTCAGGCATCCACTCCTCTCTTAAAATCGCACCTGCGAAAAATATAAAAAAAATATTCTCAATAAAATAAAATGATCAAAATACGCCTAAAAATTTCAGGGGTATTTTGGTTATTTTATTTAATTAAAAATATTTATTTTATACTTTATTTTAACTGCATCCTATTGAGATGATAGCAGATAAGAAATATCATATTTATTTAATTTTTAAAATAAAAACTAAAAATAAAATACTTTGAGATATCAGATTTGGATCAAAGGATGAGGTTTCTATAAGGCTCAGGCTTTATGAAAACAAAATAAAGCAACACCTCAAATCTACGTCCGGAGCACTTTCGGCAAATTAAATCTCCATGATGACCCTAAAATCAATTTCTGAGGCCAACAATAAAATTTGAAACTAAAAAGATGGTACAATTCATAGATCTATGAACACTTATTTTTAGGTGCAATTGATAGTCAAGATAATTTGTTCTATTTTCAGAGCTTGAAATTCTATATTTTTTCACAACCATATGTTCAAGTCGACATGATTGATGTAAAGATTTTCTAATGCTTGAATTTTAATTTTGGATGAGTTATGAGGTGAGACTTTACTTATTTTGAAAGGGCTGCAACCCTGTCAAACTATTTTCCAACCAACAATGACTTATTTGATCTAAATTGGATACCTGGATGAGGAAGTATACAGTTATAGGGGGAGTATAGAAATATTCTCATTTTTAAAATGAAAAATTGCAAAAAAAAAAAACTCAAATAAGACTTTCTAGACAACCTTACCCCCAACAAAGTTTTTTTTAGCAACTTTTACCCCAAATTGAACTTTTCTAGCAACTACCCCCAAGTCAAAAAGGTCTTTTTTTTGTTTTTTTTTTTGATGAAAATGCCTATAGTGTCGGACCACCCCCATTTTGTGCCGGACCATATGCCTAAAGTGTCGAACCGCCCTTATTTTGTGTTTGACCGCATGCTTTCCAAAAGGCCAAAGTGCCAGACCGCCCCCATTTTGTGCTGGACTGCCGCTATTTTGTGCTAACCACATGCTTTCCATAAGCAAAGTGCTGGACCGCCCCATTTTGTGCTGAACCACCCCCATTTTGCACTAGACGACATGATTTCTAGAGAGTATTTTGGTCTTCATTTTTCTTTTTTTACGACTTGGGGGTATTTACTAAGAAAGTTAAATTTGGGGTAAAGAGTGAGAAAAAAAGTTTGGTCGGGTATAAGTTGCATAGGAAGTCTATTAGGTTCTATGTAATTTTCCCTTTTTAAAAAAAAAAATACAAAAAACCCCAAATATACACTTTCTATGTAACTTACCTTCAACCTAACTTTTTATCTCAAATTTTCCCCAAACTACACTTTCTATGTACCCCTTAACCAAAAAATAAATAAATAAAAGGCCTAAACTATCCATCTTTACTTTTTACCTTACCTACGCCTGTCTCCTCTATCCCACAAAGATAGGGGCTCCGACATTAAGTGCAGTCCGGTAGTAGGGCTCCGACATTGTATAAAGTGTGGTCCGTCAGTAAGGCTCCAGCACTGTGTAGAATGCGGTCGGCAGTAGGGCCTCGACGATACTATGTAAAGTACGGTCCAGCAGTTGCAACGGGTGGTCCGACAATTGCAACGGGCGGTCTAGCAGTAGATGTTACTGGATTCCAAGGCTCCAACACTATATAAAAAGTGGTCCGGTAGTATTCAGTTTTGGTCCAGTAGTTATCTTAGGGCCGTTCGGTACGTGAGCGCTCCGACAATGTGATGGTGCGCTCCAGTAATATGATGGTGCGCGTTGGCAATGTGCTAGTATGGTCCAAAAGTCAACATCAAATCTGGCTATAATAATTTTTGCGTACTGGATTCCCTCGGGGGTATTTGCATAGAAGGTTTGTTCCCTAGAGGGTATTTGCATAAAAGGTTTGTTTTGGGTAAAAAAATTAATAATTTTTGTGTACGGGATTCCTTTGGGGGTATTTGCATTGAAGGTTAGTTTTGGAAAAAAAAATGAGAAAAAATTGTAGGTTGGAGATAAATTGCATAGAAAGTGTTGGTTATTATTATTATTTATTGTAATTTACCGTTTTTAAAACCTTGTTCGATAACTTTTGCTGTGCTTAAGCAACCTTTCTTTTTCAGATTTTGCACATAAGATAATGAATTCAATGGTTCGAAATATGAGGTTGGTCTTTATTTTCCAAATTAAGAGACTAAAATTTCAAAAGAATTAAACGATAAAAATTGCCCCTCCCCCCGAATTCTGGAATCAATTCTAGATGCCTTCTATGAGAGTGTGAGGACCGCAGAAGCATGTGACAGAGTGAGAGAGAGAGCGAGAATCATTGAAAGATTTGCAGAGGAGAAATGGCGATATCGGCTTATACGACCTCATTGGTTTTCCCCCAGAACTATAGAAAAACCTTCAATTTAAGGGCCATGGCGCCCCAGACCAAGCCGTTAAAGCCTTCTAGAAAAGGGCAATCGGCTACTGAAGCAAGGTTGTCGTTGGTTTTTGCCCTAGCTTCTCAAACCGCCTCCCTTTGTCAACGTTGTGAGTTCTTAGATTTCAGTGAATTTCGAGTTATTGGATTAGAACCTAATCTCAGTTTCGGTACGTTTCCGCAAAATTTCACAGCAGAACCCTATCTTAATTTCGTTGAACTTTTGTCGAGGTTTAGGGGGCAATTTCTCTTGGAACCTCTGCCAAAAAATAGTTGAAAATGTTATTCTTTTGAAAGATTGAATCAGATACAATCCGAAAAGTTCGCCTGTAATTTAAGCGGTGGAATTTCTCGTTGAATTTGGTCTATTGTGAGTGAATTATGCCTGACGTAGGGTGTTTTTTTTTTAGCAAACGTCAAAAAGAGTCTAAGGACGAAATTAAATTTTATTTTATTTACCCAAAAAACCGTGGTGTTAAGTGTTTCTTGTGGCCATGCCTATATTGTTTTTTCGTTTTTTATTCGATTCTTTTTTGGTTTTTACTTTATTAGGTCCAAATTTCTGTCACCTGCAAACTAGGAATGTTGTTATTGTTATTATACTATTTTTCTATTTTTTTTATTTTTGTTGTTGTTGTTGATAGTCTTGTATTTATTGTTGCTGCTGCTGTTGCTGTTGGTTGGCTATTTGGATCCAATTTGAATTTCTCGATTTAAACTCTGTAGTATTTGTTTCAACCCAAACACAAAACATTAATTCTCATACTTGTAATTTCAAATTATGGCTTTATACATTGTTTAACTGCTTGGCCGAGTTACTCAGAGTCGTCCCTTGCTGTTCTGAGTACATAGGTACAACTTGGGCATATATTAAAAAAATTGATAATAAAAAATTGTGTAAATTTGTTGGATAATAGGATGTGCAATTTGGTTGAAGTGGAAGGCAAGGAGAAAGCCCAATGATATGGATGGAAGTAGTGAAAAAAGATATTGGGGACTTATAGCCTGAGTGATGGTACGACCCCCGATACAGTAGAATGGTGGAACATATTTGTGTAGTCGACTCCAAACATTTGGGATAAGGCTCTTGTGATTATGAGGTCGGACAAATGTATAAAAATTATATATGCAATTTTGATGTTCTTTCTAATGACTTGTACGTTTGTCTTGTCATATACCCTATTTTTTGGATTTTCCTTTTTTTAATTTTTATGAAATGTGGCAATCGATCAATTTTTTCTAATCCTTGTTTAAATAGTTTTCAGCTTATTTAGACATTTTAGGTTGTTTTTGGTTTTCCTTCACTTTAAACATTTTGTTTTACTTTTAGCAATGTTTTTGAAATTTTTGAATTTTTTCTTTTTTGGGCCCTGTAGATTACTTGGCCAACACCACTTGAACTTGGTCGAATTACTCGGCTTGGGCCAGGGCCAAGTCCTTGTCCCAAGCCGAGTTTAAAAACATTGGTATTGTGCTGTAACTGACCTATGGGACTATAAGCTTGTTGCTTTTCCATGCAGTATTATCAGATTTAGTTACAGAAACCTCAAAGTATGTCTTTCCAAGGAGATTTGAGGCTCGTAACTTGGAAGAGGCATTTATGTCAGGTACTCTTAATCTTCGTGATAATTAGATTATCCTTTGTGATTATCTCTTTCTCTCTCTCTCCCCCCTCTCTCTCTCTCAGCACACATAATTTTGTGGTAGCTAGGGCTTCTACTATGGTCTAATTTTCTCTACCATTGTATAAACTTTAGGTAATTATAATTCTCTCTCTGTGTGTATGCATGTGTGGCAGTTCCAGATCTTGAAACTGTAAGTTACAAGGTTTTGAGCAGACATGAACAATATGAGATTAGGGAGGTTGAGGTAATGCTCTATCAAGAACACCGATTGTTTAATTATTTAGAGAAGGGACACTGTACTGTAATCCTCATGAGTATGGAGAATTTCATTGTCACAGGGGTCATAACCGTCTAATCAATGGTTGGAGGGTGATGAAGACAGAGCAGGGTCTGTCATTAGAATCATGTCCTGTTAGGGCGGGCCCTCTCTCTCCATTGCCATTCAGTCATTGATTGGACAGTGTCGATCCATGGCTATAATTTTCCATCGTTGTGATGATGATAGTATGGTGTCTCTTTTTTTAAATGCTTCCGATATTAGTTGATCTCATACTAATGTTTCTATTAGCTTTGAATGGTTTAATAAACAAATCTTAGTAACCTAGTTAGATTGTTTATATTACTATTCTATCAAAGTGTCTTAATATAACTTTGTGATGATAATCAAGTAATCAACAGAAGATTGTGGCTACTAGATAGCTTAGTTCTTTGCGTAGGTGTGGAAAATGATGTGCTTGTTTTAATTAAGCTAACTAAGGTTGGGACTTAGTGGACCTCAGTGGTCCATCGGGATTACCTCTCTCTCTCTCTCTCTCTTTATATATATATATATATATATATATATATATATATATATATATATATATATATATTTGAAGAGTAATGATCCTATAAGACCCTCCCCCACCCATGTGTGTAGGACCCCAAAGGATCACCATTAAAGTTGACACGGATCACTAGAGTTATCACATGGGTGTGGGACTTGACTTTTCTATAGATCCATGTCAAATTTAATGGTGATCCTTTGGATTCCTACACACATGGGTGGGGGAGGGTCCTATAGGATCATTTCTCATATTTGAAATACTCCATCAAATTCCACATAGCTGATGTTCAAAATAGTGACTTGATCAACTAACTGACAATGACATTATTGTTCATATGAAAACACCGTGAACAATGGATGTTTTTCTATTACTCCAGCTTACCTGATAAATACTTCTAGTAACATTAGAAATGCTTATATTAGGTTGTGAACAGTCCGCGGCAGTTAATAATAAATTCTTTGTTTATTCCTCTATCCATTAATTATTCCTTGTACTGTTGAGACACAGGTTTTTTGCATAGTTTAGTAACATTGGAGGACAATTTGTGAACAGCCATATTTTGTTGCCGAGACGACAATGCCTGGAAAGAAAGGTTTTGACTTCACTGGCTCATCAAGGGCTTTCAATGTCTTGGCTGAATACCTTTTTGGTAAGGTACATTAATGATTGTCATAGTTGTGCATAAGAAAGTATAATCATAGGATTTGATGGTCATATGAATCAGGCTATTCAAAACAGCATTCTGATGAATATTTCCTTTTCAGAATACTACAAGAGAAGCAATGGAAATGACTACACCTGTTTATGTTAAGAAGGTTCAATCAGACGGGGAGAAAATGGAAATGACAACCCCGGTGATAACGAAACAGGTCAATCTTTGCCTGCGTGAATTTTACTCATTTGTTTATTTCAATAAATTAGAGCCTAAATTAATTAGTAAGTAGCAATGTCTAGTTGTGGTCTATGTTCTGATTCCACTGAGTTGAGAAACTGGCTTATTTATGTAGTTTTTTTATTAGGAGTGTGGAAATTCCAAGTCAAAGTGCCATATTTTCATGAATTACAATTCATATTTGCTAGATATACTGCAAAATTAAACACTAACATTCAGCACTAGCAAGTTCAAAAGGATTGGAAGTCAGTTTCACTCTTAAAACATCCTAGTATTTCAATCTCATGGCTGTAACCCTTCATATTTTATGTTGCGTGTCTATTGTTTACTCTTTCCAAGCCTCACTGCCTTGGTTTGGAGCTCTCAGTTTTACTGTCTAGATTGTCATTGTTGGTCAAATCCCACTTTCACTGAAAAAGCAAAACAAAATGAATAAAAAAGAAATTTGAGGAAGCTGCTATCGATATATTTTCAATTGAGATTTCACCATTCGGAGAAAAGGGAGCATGTTAATCTCTCAATGAAAAGACTTCTCAATTTGTAATTCTTGCACAATCTAGTGTACGTTATTTCAACCAGCGACAGGAGTTCGAAGAGATAATACTTCAAACTGGAAATGAAGATCAAAGTGAGAAAATAAAAATCGCTTGCTTGCAAGCTATTGCAAGGAAGGTGTGTGTGTGTAAGAGAGAGAGAGAGAGAGAGAGCATTTCCTTGATTTTGCTTTTTTCTTGTTTTGATATTGTTGTGTATGAGTTCCAGTCTGGAGAACAAGGGGAGTGGCAGATGTCATTTGTGATGCCCTCCAAATATGGTTCTAATCTGCCATTGCCAAAGGATCCCTCTGTGAGGATCAAGCACGTGCCTGGCAGAACATTTGCAATTACTGCTTTTTCAGGTACATTAATGCCTTTCCTTTTGAAGAGTGATAAATTCCTAGCAACCTAACCATTCTTTCAAAAACTACTTATTGTGGTTCCAAGCAAATGTATGCTGAACTCAGAAGGAATTTAATGAACTTATACGTATTCTTTTTTGAAGTGGCATGGGCTTAATAGACTCTTAAATGAGCTTGTTATTAGCACTGTGAAGCGTGAACATCCTACTTTTCACTCCTTGCTCATGCACATGTGTTTGCTTTGCGTGCTAGTGTTTCTACTCCAATAGGCAAACAGAGAAAACATGAGAAAAGAACAAAATAACCTTTCAATTTAATTTTTGCAGTACAAGAGTACATACAAAGGGAATGGGTTTATGAGTTTCTCAGATCTGGTGTAGCTGAATCCTTTTGGACCTCTCGTTTTATATATTATTGGGGGAAGCCCTCTTGAAGGACGTACTCTGCTGACAAATCCAAAGGAGGATTGAACGCAATCTCTCGCGGGCAATAGAGTCCTGTCTTGCTTGTTTTAAGTGAGAAGAGACGGCGTGCCTCAATGCCGTTGTTGGGTGATACAACCTAACGAGGTCGATCTGCTCTAAGATGTCTTTCTTGGAATTTTAATCCTCGTCACTTGCCTCAATTTCCTGTTTTGATGTTTTCAGGTATAGGGTTTGTTGGGGGGAATCCTAGGTAATTAGAACTTCTAGGGCTTTTTTGGGTAAATTTTGGGGGTTTTTGGTAATTTCCTATTTTCTAGGGGTATTCTCAGAATTTCAAATTTTGGGAAAGGTTAGTTTGAGTTTGTTGATTTGTTTCTCCCTCGTAAGTTTAGGTTCCTACAGTCTCTCAGTAGGTTCACACTCTAGATTCTCCTCTAGATTCTCTCACAAGGGTTTTCAACCCTTTGAAAATGAGGGTTCATGGCCTTGTATGGAAGGCTTGCGAACATGGGTGGATAATCAATAGTGGGCCTCATTGATAGGTGGATTTATCAGAATTGGCTCGAGCTACCACCGAAATGAAAATTTGGGAAGGGCCAGGCTTGGGAAATTTCATGTTTTTACCCTTGAATAGCTTCTCTCCAATCCCCTATGTTTGACACACTTTGATTTTTGATTGATTTCTTCCACAAATTCTTAGAGCATCTTCCCATGATCATTTTCCTTAACTCCAAGATTTAAAGTAGTTATAATCAAATTTGCAGATTTGGGCTCAAAGCTTGAAGAATTCCTATGCCTCTTGCAAATTCCTTTGAATTTCGCCTCTTTTAGCCATTATTCGATGATCCGTCATTGCAAAACTGTGAGGAACTCCTTGCATCATTTAACAGAAAATTTGGATTAAAAAACCCTGAGAATTAAGGAGTTATAATCAAATTATCGACCCTTACTACAAAATTTAGTAGCCACCAGTTTTTGGGCAACTTCTCTCTATGGTCTGACCCCCAATTCTGTTCTCAACACCGTAAGAAGTTACATGGATGTTTAGGGGGTTGAATGAAGATCATTCTGTAAATTTCAGCTCAAAATTCTTCATGGAATGTGAGATATGATGCAAAAAGTGGATCAAGGTCATTGGTACTGCCATACATGAAGCCACTTTCAATCCCTTACATTTTCTGTTGATCTAGCTAGATCCATGTTAGTAACGCTCTCGATATCTATATCGATGGAAAGTTCTTGTGATGGGGAATATGATATCAAAATTGGAGCCCATTTGGTCTTGGGAATCAAGAGAGATGATCAAATCGTCAAAGCCAGGAAATTTGCTGGAAGTTTTACCCTTCTCTTCTAGAAGCTTGTGGTCTTTTGGTGGGCAGCCTGTAAAACCATACAAGTGTAGGATAAAAAAGTCAACACCCAACACAACAAAAATATACAGAAATTTAGAAAATATACAGTTTAGCACTCAACACAACACTCAACACTCAGCACCAAGAGGAAAGAGTCTTCAGTCGTCATTATCATCATCATCAGAAGGAATATCAATAGGGCAAGCTTCATCATATGCATCAGGGTCGAGGCCAACATCATCAGAGTCATCTCACTCTTCAATATAACACTCGTCCTCCTTTGTTTCTTCTGAATCTGCGTCTTCCCCCTCCTCTTCTTCTACCTTTCTCTTACTAGTATGTGCAAACTATGCAGATCCGGCTCTACCTTTTTCTTTGTGCTTCTCTGAATTCAAATATTGTATAATTTCCTCCTTGATAGCTTCAAGAACATTTTTACACGGCGTAACATCCCCCTTAATACCGACAGGGTGTTTTTTAAACCGGTAAATACCTCCATTAGTATCCTTTCTACAATAATTACATTTAATACGATTTTTATCATTTGGATTCATGTTATAA
Organism: Amborella trichopoda; assembly: GCF_054954075.1. Lineage (NCBI taxonomy): Eukaryota > Viridiplantae > Streptophyta > Magnoliopsida > Amborellales > Amborellaceae > Amborella > Amborella trichopoda. The sequence continues at coordinate 14,626,293 of NC_142346.1, forward strand.
CCATACTTCCAACCCGGATCACCACTTCTAGAAGAACCTGGAGAAAATACTTCCAGAGAACAAGGCTTGTTTTTATCATTTTCTGGTTCTTCTAAATTCAGAAGATGTCTAATCTCATCCCGAACTACTTTAGGAACCTTTGTACAAGAAGCAACATTACCTCTAATATCAGCAAGGTGTTTTTTGAATCGGCTAATACCCCCATTGGTATCTTTTTCACAAAACTTACACTTTATACAATTTTTATCATTTGGTTTTGGGTTGTACCCATACTTTCAACCCGGATCACTTCTTTTAGAAGTAGCAAACATAGAGCTATGACAAGGATTTTGTTCTTTTTTTTGTTTTACATAACTTATATATTCCTTAATTTCCTCTCTGATAACTTCAATAACATTTTTACAAGGGGCAACATCCCCCTTAATACCAGCAAGATGTTTCTTAAACCAGTTTATGTCTCCTTTTGTATCTTCACAAAAATTGCATCTAACGCAATTTTTGTCATTTAGATTTGGGTTGTATTTATATTTCCAACCCGGATCTCCACTCGGACTAACTCCTGAAGAAGACATTTCAAAATAAAAGAAGCAATCTAAAAAATAAAGTTTTGCACTTACTTTGATTGCTCGAACTCCAAACTTTGAGGAAAACTTCGATCCAATGAAATGTAGTTTCTAGAGGTTTTTTTCTCTCTAAAAGGGGTTTTTGTGGGTTTAGGTTTCAAATGAACTTAAAACCCTTCCTTCTATCTTTTTATATCTTTAAAAAAAATCAAAACAAAAAAAAGAAAAAAATTTCCGCCTCTGAGCGGGGTGCAGGCACTGAGCGGCCGCCTAGGCGGGTTCCGTACCACCTAGGCAGCCGCCCAGATTGGCCGCCTAGGCCTGGGCGATGCGCCTAGGCCTTTCGGACCGCCTAGGTGTTGGCCGGTCCACTTTTTGAATCACTGAGCTTGGGTCATCAAGGTGCCCACAATTTGACATGGCAGAGCAACGAATTTATGAGGCAGGTTACATTCCTACCTACTATACCCATTAACATGTCATGAAGAGAAAAAAATTCCCTTTAAATTGCATCCAATACATTTCCCTAGAACATCTTCTTTATTGATGTTATTTTATTTTATAGCTTTATCGTCAGTGACTTCTTCCCTTTGTTGATGAATAAAAATACGTTTGGATGTTTGTTGTTCTCTTTACTTTGCTGATAACTAGTGGTCATCTTCTTTGTCCTCTGTTTCTTTGATAAATATTTCATACAGCTGCAATTGATCCCTACCATGGTTTACATGATTACACCTTTCATCCCTTACCATAGTTTACATGGTTACACCTTGATATGATTTTTTCATGCCTTTGGGTTTCTGTTTATACAAAATGTGATATGAACTTACTTTCTGCTTTTTTCCAGGCTTTGTCACTGATGAGGAAGTTAATTGCAGAGAAATAAAACTACGCAATTCTCTGAAGAAGGACCCACAATTTCAAATCAAACAGAATACATCGGTGGAAGTTGCTCAAGTAAATATTGAGTTCTCTCTTACCAAAAAGTTACAAAGAAAAGAAACCAAGAGTGATCCTTTCTTTATTAAACGAACATTTTCTTGAGGTTCCTTTTGTTATGCAGTTTAATCCTCCATTTACGCTGCCATTTATGCGCCGAAATGAGATTTCTCTAGAAGTTGAGAAGAAGGATGCTCCTGTTTAATGCAGTTGGATCCAGTCTACCCACTCTTTGTTCATACTGTAAACTGCTGTACTGAAGTCTCTGTATGTATTTTATGTGTACTTACATTGCTTATAATGATGTAGTGGGTAATGCTTAATCATATATGAATTTCACATGAATTACATGGGTTAAGTTTCTAAGATAGTCTCCTCTGAGAGCTGGTGTTTTGATGATTTTATTTCTGCCCCATGATTGGAGATCCATTTTCTTATTTTTTTCTTTTTAAAATTTTCCTGTGATTTCTCCAACTTGTCATGTCGTATAGTGTGGAATAATATGTCTGCTTTTTCCTTACGAGTAATGCTTCAAAGGGTTATCCTACTACAAGTGCCAAGTTACTTAAAATGTTGTGCAACTTAAAACTTTTTATCTATCTATATATATATAGAGAGGAAAAGTTTTCCCAACGGCTATAGGCGAAAATGAACAGTAATTTCGTCTATTTTCATCACCGTCCAAAGTTCATCGCATGGTCACGATTGTTTGACAGTGTTTTATTTTTCATTTATTTTTTACAGATCGAAATGATTTGAAATTTGGAACATATGTACATCATAGTGAGGTGCAGCTAATAAAAGTATAAAAAAAATAATTCGGGAAAAATAAATTTATAAAAATACCTTTAAAACTTTTCGGGAGTATTTTGGTCAATTTTTTTTATGTAAAATATTTTTCGTAGATTCGTCCATTTTTTATGAACACACACTCAAAATTTTAAATCATTCCGATTTGTAGAAAAAAAATTGAAAAATGAAACACTACCGGACAGTCGTGACTGTGCGATGAACTTTGGACAGTGATGAGGGTAGGCAAAATCATTGTTCATTTTTGCCTATAGGTGTTTTGTAGTATCTTTTATATATATGTAGGAGTGTGGTTTCTATAAGGTTGCAACATTAAACAATCCTATTTCGAGGAGAGTGTCTGATTGCATGGCATTCTGAAATCACGCATTTTCAACAAAGATGCAAAATTCATGAATCACATTTTTAGAGATCTTTGTGGAAGTTGATGGGAATTGAGTTATGTTCTAGTAGTGCTTTTATCCACAAACTGATGGACAAGTAGAGCTAGTAAAAAAGAGCTTGAAAATTTATTATGAAGTTTGGCAAGAAACAAGTTGAGGTAGTGGGAGTTCTCTTATTGCAAGCTGAATTTGCTTTCAACAGGTCCCACAATCAAACTACTCAAAAAATTCTCTTTGAAGTTGTTTATGAATATAACCCAAGTAGTGCCAAATATGATGCCAGTACCTTATGCATGGAAATTTAGGAACGAAACCAAATTAAAAGCATCGATGAGGGGTTAAGAAGCAGATTGAAGCCAATAATGCTAATTACAAGGCTGTTGCAGATACATCACAAGCTAGTGTTTGAAGTTGGTGATTATGTTTGGATTGTATTGTTCAAAGACATTTATCCTATTGGGAAGTATAACAAGCTCAGCAATTGGAAGATTGCACCATGCAAAATTTCAAAAAGATCAATGACAATGCATATTAATTAAAACTATCAAGCTATATGAAGACTTTCGATATTTACAATGTCAAGCACTTAATTCCTTTTACTAGATATTCTTATAGCGACGAATAACTTAACTCGCGGATGAGTTGTCTCCAATCAAAAGAGGATGATGCAGTCAAGAGGATCTTGCTAAATTATTTTGACCTATTAGATTAGGGAACATAAGAAGGATTAACGAGAAATTGTTGTAGTTTTTTTTATTTTTATTTTCTAGTAAATCTCTATTTTTTTGAATAAAACATTTTTGAGATAATAGAATCTATTTTCTTTTTCTTTTTTTTTTAAAGAATAAATTCATTTTAGAAGTTCCGTTTTATACAATGAGGCCATTTACTTTTGGTACAGGGAGGTCACAATTACTTACAATCATCCGATGTGAAATATGATAGCTTGGATGTATTATAAAGTTCGACAAAAATTCTTTTGAACATTGAGCTTGGTCAATGAAATAAATACAGCCACCCAATTTCACATCCAATGGTCAAGATTAATTGTGACCAGGTAAATAATCTCATTATATACTCTCTCTTTTTATTATTATTAAGGTGTTTATAAGACTCTTATCCTAAGGATAAGGACGTGAGATAATACAGAAGGTTAACTTTAGGTAGTGAGGTGGATTTTGACGCTTTTAGAAGGCGGCTTTTAAAAGGGCAAGCAACGTCATCTCAAAATCGAACCAGAACGGTTGACCGAACATGGGCCTGGAAGCGGTTTAATCGGCCGATTCAACCGTTCTAACCCGACAAGTCCTGGGGGGTAAAAAAAGGCATTGAAAAAACATAAGAAAATACCAAAAACATCTACTAAAATATAAAAGGCATATAAAAATTATTAAAATAAAACACATTCAAATGAAGTTGAAAATTGATGAAAAAAATGGATTTTAACCCATTTTATAACACATTCAAATGAAGTTGAAAATTAATGAAAAACATGGATTTTAACCTATTTTATATTTTCCAAGGGCTATTTTTTAAATTTTCTAAAAAAGATTGGAAAATATAAAAGTGAGTATTAATTACCAAAAATATGTTTAATCTTTACCATAATGTAAAAAATATTTAAAAATACATTACAAATCAAATTCCTTATTTTTGAGAATTTATATATATATTTTTAACTTTTTTTTAAAATATCTGCTGATCACCATATCCGCCCAAAACCGGAACTGGCCACTGGCCGATTCCGATCTAACTGGGCGATTAGCGGTTAGATCTGGCGATTTTACGAACAATGGTAAAGGGTTTTACTCGCTGGCAGAAAAAAGATTTTTGATGTAGAAAGAAAATTTTTAAAGTACAGAGAGTGAGGGCTTCCTTTTCTTTTCTTTTTTTCTTGTTGGCAGTGCTTGGTGGAGGTCTTGGATTTCTTTGTCCTTTTCTTAGTAACCTTTTTTTTAGTTGATTGTTTTTCCTTTGAAATGCGGTTGTAGTACTGGTTATTGGTTGTCGTGACCGCAACTGCGTCAGATAAATACAGCTTGGGGATGCACCTTAGTTTATTGTTTAAAGCAGCGTTTTAGAAAAAGTTGTACTAGATCAGTAATCGGGGGGAGGGGGAGGTCTAGTTCCCACTATATATAAGAACTTGCTGGTTCCTATAGGCCCAACCAGTACCCTGACATAATGGCCAATTCAGCCCAATCATTTTTTACTATTTTTTATAAACTTTTCAATTTTTTCTCAAATTTGTACCTTTTTTTTGCCCAGTTCTCTAAATTGGATCGCCGATCCGGATCAGAAATGGAAAGGGTTGTTAAGTTCCCACCATAGATCAGGAACCTGTTAGTTCCCCTATGGCCCCAACCCGTTCTCTAAAAGAACGGCCAATTTGGCCCCACCATATTTACTATTTTTTATAAAATTTTCTCTTTTTTTTTTCCTCAAACTTACATTTTTTTTTTTTGCCTAGTTCTCTAAGTTGGAACCGTGATATGGATCTGGAATTAGCGGTGCCGGTCCGGTTCCCACCATATATCAGGAACTTGTCAATTCCCCCTATGGTCCCATCCAGTTCTATGATAGAATGGCCGATTCAGTCCCACCATTTTTTATAAAACTTTTCATTTTTTTATCAAATTTATAATTTTTTTTTGCTTAGTTCTTGAAGCTGGATCACAGATCCACCAATCCAAACCAATTTTGATTTTGAGATTGGCGATCTGAGTCACTAAACCATGTATTTGACCATTGGTTTAAAATTGGTGCCTTATACAAACAGCACCTGAAAGAAGGGATTGTATACTATGATACTGTTTCTCTTGTTACAAGGAGGTGAAAATTATTTCAAGCCATTAGATGTTAAATTAAATGGCATAAGGTATGTCACGAAGTTCGAGAAAAAAATTTTGAACTCTAAAGTCTTAGTCAGTGACACTCCTACAACCACTTGATTTGATATTTAATGAGTAGAACAGTCTATTTGTATAATTTTCTTGGAAAGAAATTCAGGACTATAAGTACTTTAAGGGACATATGAGAATATATATATATATATATATATATATATATATATATATATATATATATATATATATATATATATATATTATCATTAACTTAGATTGTCATTAAGCAGGAGCAAAACCTTAAAATTACAGAAGAGTATTACAAAGGAAGTAACAAAAGAAGAAAAGAGAGAAGGAAAGAAAGAAAAAGAGGAGAGGTAGAGAAGAAAAGGGGGAAGGGGAAGGCTACGGAGGAAGCCGAGCTAAAGCATCTTCTTTGCCATTTTTGTCACGGTTGATATGTCAAAACTAGATCTCTTTACCAATAAGGGCAAGCTAAGTCTCATCTATAATTGAGGTCCATGGCCAAGGGGTCGATTGAGGATGGGTGCATCAATTAATCACATTTGTTGAATCACCCTCAATGATAAGTTTCAGACGTCTGTGATGAAGTTTAAAAACACCTTCCTTAATGGCTCTAAACTCAGCGTCGTTAATATCACAAAAAGTCCAAAAAGCTGTTGTAAGTTAGGATGATTTCACTATGTTCATTCCTGATGATGCCACCAAATCCTGCTTCAAGAACATTTGGTCTCACACTGCCATCGAAATTCAGTTGAAGCCAACAAGTCGGGGTGGAGACTAGCGAGAGGACTTCAACACTTTCTTGGGACGCAACAGCAACAGTTTCGAGAAATTCAAAGAGAAGACCTCTTTAGGGTAGCACTTGAGGGTCAATAAGGCTTGAGCTCATTGTGCAACCCCTTAAGAACTACTTGTTGAATGTGTAGACATGAGGGTGCATCCTTAGTGTGAGGGAAGGCCCAAGCGGACCACACTCCCTTTATGTTTGACATACATTACAACTTGAACGTAGGTGGGGAGAGGTTGCACCTCTTCATGAGGGGGTTAGTGTCCCATGAATGGCATGCACCATGCACCATAAGGGTGCTCATTCATGAGGAGGTTACTCCCTCACGAATGAGGGTCATTTCTCTCATTATAAAAGGGAGAGAGGTGGAGGTCTCTACACTCCCCACGACATATACACGAGAAAGGTGTGAGAGGTGTGAGAGCTCTTATTATGAGAGAGAATGAGTAAAATCCCCCTCCCATTCGAGTTCTAAGGAAAGAATCAGTCTTGAGAGATAGAGTTGTGCATGAGAGTCGAGTTAGGACTGCTGCTATCGTATTTTGTGAGAGTGTTCGTGAGCTTCCACCTAGCTTGGGATTTGCGGTGTGGAACAGATTTCGACAGCTCTAGTAGTTGTCGAACGTGCTTACAGGAGTTGATCAATCCTCTCCACAAATGTTCATCAACATTATTGTGCGAGCACTCAGGTATGATACCCGATTCTTGGTTGTTTCATTTTGCTTCCGCTTCGGTCACTGGACTGTATTTTTTTTTCAACATTGGTGTCAGAGCCATTGTGGAACCGGATTCCCGATTGTGCCCACATTATCGTTCCCGCCTTACATGTGAAGGTTTGATGATGGTTGGCCTATGATGTTGCAAAGTGCACATGATGGTTATAATAAGACCAAAGGCATGTGCACCATGTAACCTTATGTACCTACCACATAGTCATGTTGGCCTTATGCATGGGCTATGCAAGTTGAGGCATCCTAGACTGTGAGAATCATGGCAAACTAATCTTGATAAGACTCATATGCTAAGGTATGCATGGTGGGCCCTACTCATTTTTTTTTTGGCATTTTAAGGCTGCATAAAAGGGCATTTTTTTTGGGGGAGTGCATCTAAGAAGATGCACCGCTTGCAAATTGTGAGGTATTTGAGATGCTAGATCTAAGAAAGAAACTTAGTATTGATTACAAGTAAGTGTTCAATGTGGCAACGTGAAATTTAAGGGTCAAGCTTTTTCAAGTAGCTAGATAATTAACAAGCGTAAAAATGATAAGTCATCATGTATAAAACATAACCATGAGACATCTATATTAATTGATGCAATTTTGCTGTTTTGACTTAGAATGGCTTTTAAAAATGTGATCGCGGATCTCACGAAAGGTCAAAAGTTGTGTTGGAGCAATTTTCCTATATGCCATAGGAAAATGCAATACCTTCTAAATGAGAAATGTACACTTGAACATCTAACTACCATTAAGCAAAAGCCTGAATAAGGTGTCACTGAAGAACTTGTCCATGAGTATGAGGCACGAGACAATGCTGACCGTAACACTCGCTTTACTTTGCTAAGTGCAATGGTTGATGACCTCATTTGTGAATTCGAGGGATTCACCACAGCAAAGGCCACGTGGGATGCACTTCAGCAGAAGTATGCTAGCACTTCCGCTGCTTGGTTACGAGCCTTATCTATGACTTTTGAGACATACAAAATGCCTCCAAATGTGTCGATGGTAGACCATGTCCAAAAAATATCTCAAATGATATGTGACCTAGAGGCAATTGGAAACAAACTCAGTCATGAGCAACAGATGCTCGGATTTCTTAAGTCTCTTCCAGAATCTTGAGAAATATAAAGTCATTGATACTGTATAATGAAGTTATAATAACTTCTTCGCAACTTTCTCATCACCTTGAAATAGAGGCTGAGTTTCGCTCATCTTTTGAAGTTGGAACCGCTTTAGTTGCCCAATTAAGCAGGCCTCGAGACCATAAACCACGAGATAAGATTAAGAATGGGGTACCTCAAAGGAGGAGCAACCTAAGCAAGAGGTTGAGGAAAAAAAAAAACCAAGCATAGATGCGAGAGGTGCACAAGGGATAAATATGAAATAACTTACTACAATTGTGAGAAGAAGGGCAACTATGCACACGAATGTCCTGAATTTAGAAAGGTACGAAGTGATTTCCCTAGCTATGCAAATGTTTACATTCAGGTGCTTGTTGCTTATTCACAATTTACTAGGTGAATTGTGGATGCAAGAACGACAAGGCATATAGCAAGGGATCGAGAAGGGTTCGTTGAGCTCCAAACTTTGCCTGTTGGAAGTCAAAAGATCTTCATGGGGAATTATGCATCAAAGGATGTGCTAGGGGTTGGAACTTACCAACTCCGATTCTGAAGTGGTCGGACCCTTCTTCTCCATGATGTCCTTTCTGCGCCTGAAATAAGAAAAAGTTTGCTTTCAGTTCTATGTTTAATTAGAGACAGTTGCTTTATCAGTTTCATGCTTAATTATGTCACCTTTAAATTTCCAGATGGTTTGCACTATTATGGCCAGATTTTTAATGACTTGATTATTTTGGATAATGATTATGTTAATTTTTCTATTCCTTCTACCTATATGACATCGCCATCCTTTTCCACCTCTTCTATTACACACAACTCCATAATGTGGCATGTCAGGCTTAGGAAAAGATAGGATGATCCGATTAACCAAAGAAGGATTGTTGCCTTCATCCAAAATAGACCTGCCTATTTGTGAACCATGTATAGCTAGAAAATCAACAAAAAAGTTATTTTCTAAAGCAAAAAGAGCAACCGATCTTCTAGATATAACATTTGTGGTCCATTTAATGAGACAGCCCGTAATGGTTCCCGTTATTTTATCACATTTATCGATGATTATTCTCGCTACGCGTATGTATACCTAATGTCGCATAAATCGCAAGCAATAGATTGCTTTCATCGTTTTATGCCAGAGGTTGAAAATCAGTTGGATAAAAGAATAAAGGTTCTTCTTACTGATTATCTGATCAATTTAAGAAGCTTTGTGAGAATAAGGGAATTCGAAGACAGAAGACGATGTCCTACACTCCGCAATAAAATAGTATTGCAAAAAGAAGGAATTGTACTCTGTTGGATATGGTGAGGTCTATGATGGCTCACGCCAACCTCCCAATATCATTTTGGAGAGATGCACTCCTTACTGTGATGTATGTCCTAAATAGAGTGCCATCAAAATCCATTCCCAATACCTCTTATGAGTTATGGGTAGGTAGAAAGTCAAATATTTCTCATTTATGTCCTTGGGGGTCAGTTGCATCCCTTCTCAATTGATAGGGAAACTAGACAGGCGGTCTCTTAAGTGCATTTTTGTTAGATATTTTGAGCACTCAAAGGGATATATATTCTGTCAAGAATGTGATGGTGGCAGTATGAAGGAAATAGAATCTCACAATGTAGATTTTATAGAGATGAAATTCCCTAACAGGAAGCGGTCTCATATGTCTGACGAGCTCTATGAAGAGCCTGAATCTCAGATAGACATTGAGATGATTCCTTTACTTGAGGGTAATAGTGGGAGTTTTCTTATGATTGTCAATGATAGTGGGAGTGAGCCATTGGTTGAGAATGAGCATATGACCCATATTGAGTCACCGATCATGCTAGAGACACCTATTGAGAGTGAATCGCAGGTCAAACTTTGAAGAAGTCAACGTGGGAAAGTTCCTTATAAACACTTCATAGTAGAGGGTCTCACATGCATTTCACTTGATGCAGATGAGACTAGCTCATTCCAAGATGTCTTGAATTCTCCTGCTGTGGACCAGTGGATGTCTACCGTAAAAGTTGAGTATAATTCTATGGAGCATAATCAAGTCTGGGAACTTCTGGATCTGTCGCTTAATAGAAGATCAATTGTAAACAAGTGGATCTTGAAAATCAAGAGGAAGGCAGCTGGAACTATGGATAAATATAAAGCCCGCTTAGAGGCAAAAGGGTTCTCCCAAATTGAGGGAGTGGACTACGATGAGACATTCTCCCCGGTGGTGAGAATGACCTTGATTCGCCTGAATCCTAGCAATTGTCACACATATGAACTTGGAACTCTTCCAAACGGATGTGATGACTACTATTCTAAATGGTGATTTGATGGAAGAGATCTATATGGAGCAACCTAAAGGTTTTGTAGCCTCTGACCTTGAGCACAAAATGTGTAAGCTCAAGAAGTCCATATAGGTCTCAAACAGTCATCAAGAAAATGTAACATCAAATTCCATAGGTCTATAATGACTTATGGTTTTGAAATGCTTCAAGAAGACCATTGTGTATACATTAAGAAGTATAAGAAAAGCATCCCGATATTGTGTTTGTATGTTAACGATATTTTATTAGCTGAAAATGATTTGGAGCAACTTGTTGCCACGAAGGAATGGTTGTCCTCTAAATTTGAGATGAAAGACATGGTTGAAGCGAGTTACTTAATCGGTATTGAGATACATCGAAATTGTTCTCAAAGGTTTCTTACTATCCCACAAGAAACATATATCCAAAGGATTCTTGAGCGATTCCGTATGTAACACTCGAAACTCATAGATACTCTAGTTGAGAAAGGGCATATTATAAGTCTTAACATGTGTCTGCAAACAGAAGTTGAGAGGAACAAAATGTCTCGTGTTCCATATGTAAGTGTAGTTGATAGTTTGATGTACATGATGCACTGCACGCATCCAGATATTGCCTATGCAGTGGGTCCAGTTAGCCGATACCAAAGTAATCCAAGACAAGGTCATTGGTAAGCAGTAAAGAGGATTTTTTGATACCTTCGAGGAACCTCAAGTCAGATGTTATGTTTCCAAGGAACCGATTTGCGGTTACAAGGATATAGTGATGTTGATTAGGCAACAAACGTACATGAGCGTAAATTGACTTCAAGTTATGTCTTCTTGTTAATAGGCGATGCAATCTTATGGTGTAGCGAGAATCAATCGTGTGTCGCTCTCTCCACTATGGAGTTTGAATACAGTGATTGTATTGGAGTTGTACAAGAAGCCGTATGGTTGAAAAGATTCTTAAGGAACTTCGATGTTGTCGCTACTGGTAATGAGCTTGTCACTGTATTTTGTGATAATACAGTGACACTTGCTTTTGCAAAAGACCCAAAATACCATAGAAAGTCAAAACATATTGATGTTAAATATCACTATATTTGAGACATTGTTGCACATGGACAGGTGGTACTAACTCATATTCCTACAACTAAAATAGTGGCGGATCTCTTGACTAAAGTAATTGTTAGGACTGCACATCAAACTCATGTAAGAACTATGGGCCGCAAGACCCTATGAGTTTTTATGTTACACTATAGGATCATGGTACCCTGTTATAATTGAGTATGGATGTTATTTTATGGATGGTTTGTGCATTTTAATATACACGGGCACACAATAGTGTGAGATTATCATTTAATTCTTCGGCAGGCCAAAGCTCACTACTCGCACGAGCGACCTTTAATTTTTGGGATATTGGAGGATGAGATATACACATGGTATATTTATCACCTCAACCAAGGGTTCGAGATGAGATTCCATAAGGGAATTGATATGATAAATTCAAATTGACGTCTCGAAGATCATGTAGCCTATGAGTAGCTAAGGATGAACATCGAGGATATTCAAGTTGACGCATGGATGTGACTATGGGGTGTTAGGTAGCGACCGGTTGCATGGCTGCGAAAAGACTATAACCTGCATGGTGTGGATTCCGACACACATTTAATTTGATCCACCATGATGTGTTATATTAGTGACCAAAATTCCTACTCGTGTGGAAAAAGATGATCATGTTCCTTTTTGCTACTGTGCGAGGCTAATAAGTAAGTGACTCATGGTGCCCCCATAGACCTTAGACTATATTAGGAAACTTTACTTCGATCATTCACTTTAGCATGTACTCTTTAGGGTCAAGTATGAGACTCTTCTAGGACATTGTTGAGACAATGGTCGGGGTCAGAGTAGAATCATGTATGTTGTAAGGGAAGACCATTTGATATCACACTATGTTTTGGTATCATAAGAAAATAGTACACATTACCTGCGCGTTGAAAGTAATTGTGTACGAATGGGATAAGTAATCTTCTGAGCTGGGCTCATGAGGGATTAGTTGAGAACATAGTTCGGTGTGGTCAAATCGGGTCTAAGGCAAATGAAGTAGTTTTTTTTTGTTTTGCAAGTATTGGAGAGATGAAGTGTTTTATGCCAGTTGATTAGAAACTTGGTATGGTTTTCTCTAACAAAATGTTCACTCCAGTAGGTCGTACACCGTATTTTCCGTTTGTATGAAAGAATACTAATGATGCGATAATAAATGACAACTCTTAGTTGGGCATGTAACCCCTCCCACATAAGGGACGAGGGGAAGATATAGACGTGAGGGTGTATCTCTAGTGTGAGGGAACACCCAAGTGGATCATACTCATTTCATGTTTGACTTACGTTACAACATGAATGGTGGTGGGGAGAGGTTGCACCTCTTCATGAGGGGTTACCCTCCCATGAATGGCATGCACCTTGCATCATAAGGGTGCCCATTTATGACGAGGTTACTCCCTCATAATTGAGAGGGCTCTTTTTCTCATTATAAAAAGGAGAGAGGTGGAGGTCTCTACACACCCCACAACACACACATGAGAAAGATGTGAGAGGTGTGAGAGATCCTATTGTGAGAGAGTAAGTGTGAGAGAGAATGAGTAAAATCCTCAAGTGTGAGAGAGAATGAGTAAAATCCTTCTCCCATTCCAGTTCTAAGGAAAGAACCAACCTTGAGAGATAGAGTCGTGCATAAGAGTCGAGCTAGGACTGCTCCTATCATATTTTGTGAGATTGTTCGTGAACTTCCACCTAGTTCGGGATTTGCGGTGTAGAATAGATTTCGACAGCTCTAGTAGTTGTCGAATGTGCCTACAGGAGTTGATCAATCATCTCCACAAACATTCATCAAAATTGTTGTGCGAGCACTCAGGTATGATACTTGGTTCCCGATTATTTTATTTTGCTTCCGCTTCGGTCGTTGAACCTTTTTTTTTTTCAACAGAATGTATTCCAAGTCATGGGATGTCCAGTCAAAGACTTTAGAATTTTGATCCTTTTAAATGAACCACATAATAACTGCTACTAAGATTCGCCACAAATGGATCCCACTCGAGGGAAATAGGGGATGAAGAATTAGTGCAAAAAACTCATGACTGTTTGCAGGGATAATCCACTTCCATTTAGAGATGGTAGCATCCCAATTCCACAAAGGAGTCACAAAGGGGCACTGGACATCCTCCTTGCAAAGAGTACATGCATTGACGAGAAATTTACCCCTTTTTCTTAACTGATCCCCTATTAAAACTCTTTCTTATTCTAAAAGCCATAAGAATGCTCTAACTCGCTTCGGCACTTTGACATACGTATAAGAATATTCTACCACCAATAAATGTATAGAATTGTAGTAACTAAATTCGTGCGACGAAGTCAGTTTGCACACTCACCTAAATCCATGTTCGATGGAATTCTAAGTTAAGTCACGCGAATAACATTTAGAAAATGGTTTTAGGGCTGAGTAAAGCCTCACCTTATAAGTCATCGAAAATTACAATTTAAGCATTAGAAAATCATTACATCGATCATCTTGGCTTGAACATTATGATTGTGAAAAGAAAAAAAAAATCAAGTTCTAAAAATAGTGTATATTGTAAGAAATTATATATAGATCATCCATTTGGCCATAAAAATAAGGGCTTATAGATCCGCAAGATCTGCACATTTTTTTAGTATGGAAATTCATTATCAGTGATGAAAATTGATTTTAGAGCCATCATGGAGATTTAAGTCTCCAAAAATGCTTTTCGGATGAGGATTTGAGATGAGGCTTTATTTTGTATTCATAAAGCCTAGACCTTATAGAAACCTCATCCATATTTGATGGAGTTTCTATAAGGCCCAGGCTTTTGAAGCCTCATCTCAAATTCTCATTTGGAAAGCAGTCTCAGCATAAAAAATATTCATGATGGCTCTAAAATTAATTTCTAACATCGACAATGAAATTTGAAACTAAAAAAATAGTAAGATCTTGCGTATCTGGAAACACTTATTTTTTGAGCGAAACGGATGGTCTAGATGATTGGTTGCAATATACTCTACTTTTAGAATTTGAAATCCTAAATTTTTTCACAACTAAACTTTTCAAGTTTAGACGATCAATTTAAAGGTTTTTTAATACTTGAATTGCAATTTTTGATGAGTTATGAGAGGCTTTATTTATTTTGATAGGGCTGCAGCCCTATGAAACCATTTTCCATATATATATATTTGATGAAGATAATTTTTTGAATTTTTTGAAATGAAAATTGTTCCCACGAATGCGCCTGCTGAGTCACGACTTTGTACAAGGGGCACCGGCTATCAACGGCATAAAATAATTCCTTAAGAAAGGTACACTTTAAATTTTAAAAATTTTATTTTTTCATATTCATGATCATCTTGGCCTAGATCATGCATCCTTGAAAATTGGGATTAGATGCATTTATACATACGTGTTGCCTAACTCATAGAAACCCTCTGCGTTCCTTATTATTTAATTTTTCTATAACAACAAGTAACATGGTTTTAAATTTAATAAAATGCAATTGGTATTAGGGAAATAAATGTAAATATTGCTTACGGTTTACAATATTTAAAAATCTCTCATATTTTCTTATTTTACACTCATATCCTCTTCTTCTTCTTTCTTCCCTTTACCTTTTTTTTTTTTTTTTTTTTTTTTTTTTTTTGCTCTCCTATGATTATCCTTGTTCAGAACTACAAGTACTGAACACGTGACTTTTTTCTTCTTTTTTGAGTGAGATATCTGCTTGAAAATCAAATTTCCTCTTAGGTTTGGTCATGGCCAAATCACTATACTCATATTCTCTTCTAAAGATTAAAAGTATAAGTATTATGGCAAATAAAAAATGGACTCTCTTGAAAAGCAAGAAAGTGATATCCATATAAGAGAGTCAAAAAACATATAACACCCATCATTTTGAGGATCACCCATTTGGGGGTTATGGGAAGGAATATTGAAGCGAGACATGGGTCTCCAAGAGAGAGAGAGAGATGGCTTCCAAGAAGGCGGCGGTGTGTTCCCATGGAATTTTAGGTTATTTAAGTTTCCACTTCTAGAGAGAGAAAATCCCTTGGTTGCTCTCAAGGTGCTCTTTCTTTGGGAAAGTTATTGATCGATGATGTTGTGCGATCGAGCAAGCGGGTTTACCGATGTTTAGAGAGGTATTATCTCTTGTAACAAAAAATTGTAATCTTCAATGTGATAATAGATTTATCCTTGCCAAGACCGTGGATGTAGTCCTACGGGGTGAACTATGTAAATCATGTGTTGTGGTGATATGCTTTTCATGTTTTCTTTATTTGTTGCACTTGATTTATAATTGTATTCATCTACTTCGCATTTAGCTAATTGTGTACACGATCTTGGGTGAGATCCTAGAATTTGGGATTCCAAGTTCTGTAAGCGAGGGGTTCTTGAGATACCTACAGTTCCGAACTAATCTTTTTAAAAATTGAGTTTAGCTAAACTTGTTATACCAAACTTAGGATACATGTATT
Source organism: Amborella trichopoda (assembly GCF_054954075.1). Classification (NCBI taxonomy): domain Eukaryota; kingdom Viridiplantae; phylum Streptophyta; class Magnoliopsida; order Amborellales; family Amborellaceae; genus Amborella; species Amborella trichopoda. The sequence continues at coordinate 14,642,287 of NC_142346.1, forward strand.
TTTTGAGTGACAAACTCGTTAGGAACTTTGACTTCTGAATCACTTATTCACTCAAAAATAAACAAGTGTCTTTATTTAGGAACTTTCACTAAAAAAATAGACAATATCTCCACGAACTTTATTTCTAAACCGCTAAATTTCTAAAAAGGTTGGTTAGAAACGTCAAGTTCTAAACGCCACTCTGGCAAAAAATAAAAAGGAAAGAAAAAAGACACAGTTTGGAACATAAAGTTCGCAGTTGGGTATTTTTGGGGAGAAAAAACATGAATGTAAATTATGAAATCTGCCAACACTCTTTAAAGGGTGTGGTTTTTGTAAGGTTGTAACCTTAAAATATCCAATTAAGGCACAACTCCAAGTATTTTTGGGAGAAAAAACATGAACGTAAATTATGAAATTTGTTGGCATTCTTTAAAGGGTGTGGTTTCTATAAGGTTATAACCTTAAACAATCCAATTAAGACGCAGCTCCAAATTTTATGATAACATGTAAGTTTAGTATAAAAAATTCTTAGGATTATCTGAAAATCTATTTTCACATCTAATTATGAAATTTAAAACTCCAAAATTGGTTAAAATTAAATGGATCTATAAACATATGAAAATATTGAAAATGAACGGTCTAGATAATGTGTTGCAAGATGCACTAATTTTGAGACTCAAGATATTTTTTTTATTTTTTATATTCATACATCTCGATGTCGAGATAATCAATTAGAGGGTTTTTCAACATTAAAACAACATATTATGATGGATTGTTGAGGTGCATATGTAATTATAGTTGGAACTTTATATGAACTTTTTCCTTCTTTAAATAATACAAAAAATATAGGAATGTTTACATCATTTTCGCTTAATACTATCTAAAATAATACTTTGAGTCAAGTCAAGTAACACAAGACACTCGAAATCAACTCGTGGAATCTCCGTTGCTTGTGGTCGTACTGATTGGTTGAACCAATCCCTATGTCATGAAATTCATTATGATATGGCTATGTGGCCCTTTTATTATTAGGGAAAATATACCATTTACCTTTGGTAGAAGGTGGTCACAATTAATCTTGACCATTGGATATAAAATTGGGTGGTGATTTAATTGACCAAGCTCACAGATCAAAAGAAATTTTTTTGGACTTTGTAACACCCAAGCTATCAAATCTCACATCGGATGGTTGTAAGTAATTGTGACCTCCCTATACCAAAAGTAAATAGTCTCATCGTATACAATCTGTTGTTGTTGTTGTTTTTCTTATTATTATTATTACTACTACAACTACTATTATTGCTATTATTATTATTATTTAATGTTAGTCTCATTAACTAAAGGAGCCATACGCTCCAAAAGTAGAAAGCAAAATAGAGAAATGCAAACTTGACTCCCTATTTCCTGATGTAGCCATGCCCCTTCGTGACTGGGCCAAAGAAGGGTCGCAGAACTTAAGAGGGAAAAAAGGGCAATGACGTAAAAAGGAGAAATTATTAGGGTTATTTATTAGAATTATTTTAATTATTCTTTTGTTTAAGGAGTACGCAGGGATAATTAACAAGGCGACTTTAGAGTTTATATTGTATCGATTGGGTTACTTTGAGGGATATAATTAGGATAAGGGTAAATTTAGAAGAAAGTTTATCTTTATCAACAATAACCAACTTGGGAGGTTTTTTTTTGGTAAAATAAGAGAGGGAAAACATGGCTAACTAAAAACCCGTGAATATGAGAGAGAGAAAATAGGGATAGGTGTAGAGAAAAGCTTTTTATTAGTTATCTTATTTTAGTCTATTTAAAGGGACATCTCCTTTCATTGTAAATCAGCCTATGAACTGAATAAAAATTGGTCTGTTGAAAGAGATTGTTTTGGGGGTAGATTCCCTTGCAGACCTTTGAGAGAGGGTATTTTTCTCTTGACCTTCTTTCTTTTTATTTTCAATTTTATTGTTTTATTCTCTCCCTGCATCACTTCCACACACACCAAAACCCAAAACTACCTACTACCTATGACCCGAAGAACTCCCCCACAAAGCACTCTCACAAACAACCACTCCAAAAACTTTTAATCCGCTTTCGAACTTACCAAGGAGCACCCACTAAGCAACTTTCCTTCTATAATATCCTCATGGTCGAGGTTGGGACATCTCGTAGCCTCCATTGAGTCGGCGCCTATATGAATAGAAAACATACCATGGCAGCGTACAGGAGGGTGGCGGTGTTGGGTGAGTGTGGCCATTAAAGGCATTATTATTGCTTGTAATTAAACATTTGGTATAATAGAACATAAAATCAGTGGGAATATTATCCTTTGTGGACCTTACTAAGAAAATAACATTTGTTGATACCAAACTGTGTTTGACAGTTTAGGTTAGTCGGTTGGAAAAAACCTATATTATCTAGGCATAGAAAACTATCTGATAAGAATTCTAATAGGTCATCCCTTGATGACGTCGGAGTATTCCCGGATGAGTAAGCCGAGGAACTGTGTGACCCTTGTGTGTGATAGTGGCCTTCAGAGACAGTGGCCAAAGCCTCATCTATGTACCATCACACGGCATACATAATGATAGCCGTTTCGAAAAAGTGAACTACCCTTTAAGGTAAAGCTTATGTATGTGCAAGAGATACCCCCATAAGCCATAAGAGCAGTGGTCGCATCAGGTCTAGGTGACGTTGACACGTCTCTAGGGGAGAACCTAAAATTCACAAACTGGGATTACGACCCCTTGGCTCATCAACCAAACTTTGGTGACCTACTAATGAGCCCTTACATGGATTGTGGGTTATGAAAAATACTAAGTCGGTTCATAAAGCAAGTGTGGATCGTAGTCCACGGTTGAAGGTGGAGTACCCCAATATGTTTATTCCTAGACCATATGGATCTTTATCCCATCTAATGAATTTAATTGTATTTATTTTATGATGATATGATTTTAGAATTATTATTTGAATTTTTCTAAATCTCTGGATATTTTATTTATAAAATTTGGATTTATAAAAACAGAAATATTGATTTTTCAATGTTTTAAATATTCAAATTAATTCTAAAATCTTTTATTAATTTTTAAATAACAAAAAATAGGATTGACTCATTCGGCACATCGGCCCACCATGCCCTAAATTGGTGGGGCCAACAAAGCGACCACATGGGTGGGACACCCCAATTTTTAGGGGCTTCCTATCCCATGGGTGGCACGCCACATTTTTAGGGAGTTTTCCTATTTTGTAGGGTTGAGTTGATAAGAGTAATAAGATGCCAAGTTATTATGAGAGTTGGATAGGTGTTTTATATTGAAGAAGATTTGAATGATTCTTTTAAAAGGTTGATAAGCCTTATGCATATTTTGGATAAATCATAATATTATGATTAATATTATCTTGTTTAATTTCTATTGATAGGATAATGGTCAAAGTAAAAGGGGGATAAAGCTTTTAGCACAATCCATAGTATGTTGATGGCTCATCTATAGAATGAAAGGCTCAAATCTCTCACCCCACAAGTCACCCATGATCAACAGTTTATATTCAATCCACAAGAAGATGCAAGCCATAGAAATCCTAAGAAACCCCTATCCTACTTTTTATACTATAAAAAGAGAACTCCTTGCCCATAATTTTCTACACACCAATTTCTCTCTTTTCTCTAAATATTTCTCTCTCTTTGATAACAATAAGGGGCTCGCCCCAACCCCAGAAGTCTCTCTCTCTTGACCATACAAAGGGGGCACGCCCCACCTTTTGGACTATGTCTCTCTCTCTCTCTCGCTAGGTTGACGTAAGGGAACGCCTCACCTAGATGGCATTCTATCTCCCTCTCATCTTGCTTAGGGTTGGGTAGTAGCAAGTATATGCTATCTTGATTGAACTAGGCATCTTGTTTAGGGTTGGGTAGTAGCAAGTGGATGCTATCTTGATTGATCTATGTTTTAGAAGTTGGCTAATAGCAAGTAGATGCTCTCTTGATTGAACTAGGTTTTAGAGAGTTTGCCTTGAAACATGCTTTCCCATTGAGATTAAAGGTTGATTGTTGATCCCACGCCATCAGATGGTGGTGACTTGGTATGGGGTGTAACAAGCCCGGTTGAAGTAATCTCTGGCATTCTTCTTTTTAGTTCTTGCATTTTCAATTATATTATCTTTACATTTCCAAACATGAAAAGTTGTGGTTATTTTCTTTGCTAAAGAAAATTAGTGTAATAGCATCAAGGTTTTAAGATCTTGGATTTATTGGTTTTACTTTTATTTTTTCATGAAGCAATAATTTTTGTAACAAGACCACTTGTAAGTAATCTTTTCCAAAAAGTAGGAACAAAAGACGCGCACAATCAGCGACTAAAAAGTAGGAAAAAAAGATCAATCCCAAAAGAAGTATGAGAGATAGAGAAGAAAAGGGGAAGGATAGATAAGTGAGAGTGGTCAATATAGAGGAGAGAGGGGTCTAATAAGTAAGAAGTAGATGGTGATTAGCCCGGTTGTCACGATTGTGATTGGTCATGTGAATTATATTAAAAGAGGGCATCTTCCTATTGCAAATTCAGTACTTTTGTCAAAAAAAATTAAAAAATAAAAGGAAAATAAAATAAAGGGAAAATTATAACAAAACCCCCAAGACTACACTTTCTATGCAACTTACCCCTAAGCTAACTTTTTATCTCATTTTTTTCCAAAAAACAAACTCTAAGCTAACTTTTTCTCTCATTTTTTTCCAAAAAACAAACTTTCTATGCAAATATCTGCAAGAGAAAAAGTTAATTTTTTTTAGATGAAAATGCCCTTCCTGTACACAATTTGATTAGATTTCATGTTAACTTTTTGACCCCCCCCTCTTTCTTCCATAGCAGGTGGCCCCCTTCTTGACCGGGCGGGGGTGCCCCGCGTAAAAGCCGTTGCGCGGTAGCGCATCCGATAGCACATTGCCCGAGCACACAATCGCATTGCTGGACCCAATATTCCATAAACTTAAGTGCCGGACTGCCCTTTGCAATTGCCAGAGCCTAGTAACTCCAGAAGTTCCACTGTCAGAGAGCACTTACACAGTGCCGGAGCATTATGACTCCAGAGTGTTCCACTGCCGAAGCGTGCTTACACAGTGTCGGAGCCCTGTAACTCTATGTGTTCCATTGCCAAAGCGTATTTACACAGTACCGGAGCACTGTGATTCCAGAGTGTTTCACTGCCGAAGTGCATTTACACAGTAGAGCGTTGTGATTCCAAAGTGTTTCACTGCTGGAGCGCACTTACACAGTGCCAGAGCCTTGTGACTCAAGAGTGTTCCAATGCCAGAGCGTACTTACATAGTGCCGAAGTGCTTAATCAACTGTTGGACCCTTTTCTCTCTCTATCCCTCAATTTTATTTTATTTTTTTTAGCTTTTGGGTGGTGTTACATATTAGCTAATAATAAGGAGAACTGGAGTTACGTGTTGCTTTTAGGTGGTGGGGAGACTGTTTTTAAGTGGCAGATGGATTTGATGGCTAAATCCGTTATGTAATCATAAATAATTTGCAATAGAGTTGTAGTTTAGGGAAGAAAACCAAATACCATCATCATTAAATCGAGCTAAAAATCGATCTTAGGCTTTGGGGGCTTGGGCTAGGCCAAAGAAATTGATAGCTATTTCACATAGAGAGATTGAGCCCTGGATTCAAGGAGACAGTAGAAGAGAGAGAGAGAGAGAGTGAGGGTAGGACTCGGGCCAAAAAATCCTTCGAAGAGGAAGAGGGAGAGAACTTGGGCTGGGAGAGAGTGCAAGAAAGAGGGACGGAGCTCGGGCCGTGATTCGCAAGAAAGAAAGAGGGATGGAGAGAACTCAGGCTGGGAGAGGGAGAGAACTTGGGCCGGGAGAGAGCGCAAGAAAGAGGGACAGAGCTCGGGCTGTGAGTGCGTTTGTGGACTGTGGGTCTTCTTGCAGTAAAAAATTAGGTCTTGTGGAAAAGAGGAAAGAGAGAGAGGCATGGGGAAAGGGTAAAGTATGGAAAGAGAGAGGCATGGGTAAAAGTTAAAGTAAGGGTAGTTTTGCATTTTTTTAAATTTTTGGAATGGTTGGGGGGTATTTGTTACGAAAGATTGCTTTGGGGAAAAAAGTGAGAGAAAAATATTGGTTGGGGGTAAATTGTATAGTAAGTCTAGTCTTAGCATTTTTTTTTAATTTTCCCTAAAAATAAAAGAGCGCAGCCCTAGTGGGGACCAAGGAGTAAGATGATGTGTAATCAAAAAAGCATGATTGATGACTAATGAGCACCAAATTTTTGTGGTACCTTTTAGGCATTAGAAAGGGTTTATAATATTCCTATTTTAGGCATAGGGAATTTTTATACGCATCTTATACTTTCATAGGTTTTCTATTATTTTAATTTTTTAAAAAAATATTTTTTTTATATATATTTTTAGGTGCTGAGATGATAGCATGCACCTAATTGATGTTCATATGAATTTTTTAAAAAATTAAAAATAAATTACTATGGGATATCTGATCTCAATGAAATGGTCCGCAGCTCATTGCGATATTATGGCTGAAGCTATTCCATCCATCTATTTAGATCAGACGCTGGTAGAAAGTGACATATATGAATTGTCTATGTCTAATAGGATATAAAAAAAATTACTCCACAGGATCCTTTGGGATTCGTCCCAGTCCCGCTAAGAATTGGGACCTCCATGAAAGATACTGAAAATACTCATTCAATGACTTAGACTCACCCCTTCATATCCTTTTGAATCTTTATTAAGCCTGAGTGCTTTTTCTTATTTTCCTCTCATTTTTTTTTCCAGATTTCTATGAAATTTGAACGATTTTGATCTCATTTGAGATTGTTATGCAATATCCCTAGCAAAATTTTAAGATTGAAACGCAATTACAAGATGAAAATTCAGGGATTTTCCCATTTCTTAAACTCCAATCTGCCATGTTCTTATAAGAGAAAGGTTACATCCCCTACAATATAGAAGATCTACGCTTCTCTTACATCCAGCCGTCCAATTTTGATCAAGAGAGCCCCTCACCTTTTGATCTTAGATCCGATGTTTCAAAATATTTTATTTTTAGTCTTTTTTATACAAATTGTATGAATATAAAATTTGGTACATGCCATCTTCTCATTGAGGCGCAACTATAAAAAATATTAAAAATAATTTTTTGATAAATTATAATAACCAAAATACCCCTTGAAAATTTTAGAGGTATTTTGGTCATTTTATTTTATTGAAAATATTTTTTATATATTTTTCGATAATGCGAGTTTAATAGAGGATTGGACGTACGAAATTTGGTGTCAAAATAGTTTATAGAAAAAACTTAAAAATAAAATAGTGTTGAGACGTGACATTGTGATTGGGACAATCTTAGCCCTCCATTCAGAATGGACGGTTGGATAAAAGGAAGTATATAAGTTATGTCGTAAAAAAAGCATAAAAATCTTGCCCTTTTTATAATTCTTCCTTGTTTTTCTCTTTGTGCATTGTTCTAGAAGATCATTATTGAAAATTTTAAGATCGAAATTCGTAATTACAAAATTCAAAGCTCCGAATTGGGGCTTTCCCCCCTATGTAGTGCTAATTTACCATTTTATATTTCTCTCTCGCTTTAATATATTTTCTCTTAAATTTGGACCATTTGGATCATCTCGAATTAATATGTAAAGATGCCTATATTAAAAATTTTACGAGCAAAACTCGTTATCACCAAAATTGGATAAATGATTGTTAGAATTGTTGGGGAAGAATTCACGAAAAAATCCGCGGTATTGATGGTAATGTCGCGGGATTTAATATTGCAGAGATCCCAAGGTTTCTACATAACGATTGAGAGTAGTTTTCTTTGTTGTGTTTTCTCGTGACTATAAAACCCTAGCTTATTGAGAGGGAGGGCATGTCGTACTCGTACGTTCCGCTTTTTTTCCTGAAATATCTAAGAAGTGACCCTCAAAATCTAGGTTGTAAAGAGTGTCCGTTTTAAAAAAAACACACCCTGTCTTTTTCTTGAAAAAAAACATTTATATCATTTTCTTGAAAGAAAACATTTATATAAGGTTGCAACCTTAAAATGTAGAAGTAAAGATGCACCTCAAAAACCCATTTTAAAACGATTTTTGGATGTTGAAAAACCCTCTAATTGATCATCTCAACATCGAGATATATGAATATGAAAAAAAATAAAGGATTTCAAGTCGTAAAAAAGTGTATCTTGTAACACACTATCTAGGCTGTCTATTTTCAAGAGTTTCATATGTTTATAAATCTACTTGATTTGAATTATTTTTAGAATTTAAAATTTTATAATTAGATATGAAAATAGGTTCTCAAGCCCTCTTAAGAATTTTTATACCAAAAATTACATTTATGATAAAATTTAAAAGTGCGCCTTAATTGGATTGTTTAAGGTTGCAACAAACCACACCTCTCTTTAAAAACCATTTGAAAGATAAATAATAAAGAGATTGTATACAATGAGACTATTTACGTTTGATACACGGTCGTCACGATTACTTACAACCATCCGATATAAATTTTGATTGTTAGGATGCGTCACAAAATTTGAGAAAATTTCTTTTGAAGTTTGAGCTTGGTCAATGGAATAATTGCAGCCACCCAATTTTACATTTAATGGTCAAGATTAATGTTACCACCTTGTACCAAAGGTAAATGGTCTCATTCTATACTTTATATAATATTTTAACAAAATGTTAAATAAGATAAATCAATGAAATGTGTGGCATATATGAGGCCCCATAACCACACACGCGCCAACAAAAATGATCCTAAAACAAAATTTCTACAATTTCTAAAAGAAAAAAGTTTATATAGAGTGGAGGCTCTAAACAATCAAATCAAAGCCCACGTAAAAAATTTCACTATAAAAAGTTATTTTGATGCCCAAATATCCTCAAATTGATCATCTCGACATAAAAATGCATGGACATGAGAAAAAATGGATTTCAAGTTTTGGAAATAGTGCATCTTGTAATACATTTTTGGACTGTCAATTTTTAAGATTTTCAAGTTTTCATAGACCTGGTCGATCTACACTATTTTTGAAACTTTAAATTTTGTAGTTAAAAATGAAAATATATTTTAAAACTATCACAAAAATTTTTAGTATTGAAATCACATTTCTTGACGCTATTTGAAGGTGCCCATTACTTTGATTCTTTACAGCCACAGCTCTATACAACCTACACCCTTTTAAAAATGATCATAAAAACAAAATTTTCAGTTTTAAATCTGTCGCATACTAACAAAAGAAAAAAAACCAGTGACTTAATTTAGAATTATAAAAAAGAAAACTTGGATGCATACTTAACCCCACTTCCACGAGCATGAAAAAGATAGTTAAATACAAGAGACAGAAAACAACATAGAGAAAGTAACCCGAAAAAAAAAAAGGAGAGATAACGAGAAACGCAATTGTGACCCAATTTTTACCCACCCATTTCGAAATTTAAAAGAAAATAAAATAAATAAATAAATAAATAAATGCAAATGAAAAGCAGCTTAACATTAAAATAGAAGATCATCATCATCATTTTTACATTTTCTCAATTACTTCAGGCTTGAAAATAAAAAGATAAAGACAAAAAACTACAGCAAGTGGACAGAGTTTCAATTTTTGCTTTTTTTTTTTTTTTATTGATGAAAAGTTACGAAGCTGTATTCAACGGTGGACAGAGTTTCAATCATGTGTCATCACTGGGTGCGTCATGTTGGAAGACTTTACATGCGATTTGAGCACCTACTTTCACACTTTTCTTATTTATTTGGGTTTGCATCAGCATCATGATTTGTCTCCATTCACGTAAATTCGTCTCCTCCTCATTGTCATGATTAGTGTAGGCCGTTCGATAGTTTTTTAGAATGGCTACAAAAATGGCGTGATAGTAACAAACGTATCAATGATGAACTTGTTGAGGCCGGTTGTTTATTGCTCAGTGATTTATGTACGGATTTTAAAATTTGAAGTAATCTATGAAATGAATAAACTTACACGAAAATTATAAAAAAAATCATTCAATTTATTTATTTTTTTAAATTATCTCTCGGTCTACTCAAATTTTGATTATCATTTTTTTAATTTTTTTTGTTAGTAGGGCAGTGCCTTAAAGTTTGGGGCATTGCTCTACTAATGAAAAAGACCTAAAAAAAAAAAAAAAAGAGATCAAAATTCGGGTTGTTCAGAGGGTAATTTTGAAAAAATAAAAATGGTGGGTTGATCAACTTTCTTTGTAATTTTCATATATAAATAGAGCATTTTGTATTTTACCTCAACTTTTAATGTCCGTATGTAAATTACTCTTTATTGTACGAAAGCGGCCTATAGGGATTTCATAAAAAGATAAAGTTTAAGGTTGGAGCTTTTTCAACTGTAGTAGTAAGGTGCAGCCCAATAACATGGTAAAAAAGAGGGGAAAAGTTTCTATGCTTCCAATACAGCATAGAAGTTCTATCCTCTCCCTACCATCCAGCAGTCCAATTTTGATCAAGAGAGTCACTCACCGTTTGATCTTAGATCCAACATCTCAAAATATTTCATTTTTAGTTTTTTTTATACAAATTGTATGAATATGAAATTTGGTACATGCCATCTTCTCATTGGGGTGCACCTATAAAAAATATTAAAAATAAAATTTTGATAAAATATCATGACCAAAATTAACCTTGAATCTTTCGACGGTATTTAGGTCATTTTATTTTATTAAAAATATTTTTTTTATTTTTTGCTAACCCACTTTAATAGACGAATGGACGTCCAAAATTTGGTGTCAAAATAGTTTATAGAAATAAAAATAAAAATAAAATAGTGTAAAGATGTGATATTGTGATTGGGACAATCTTAACCCTCCATTCAGAGTGAACGGTTGGATAAAAAGGAAGATTGAACTTCTATGTTGTAGTGGAAGCATAGAAAGCTTGTCAAAAAAGAATGCTCTAAAGATAAGAATTCCTTTTCTCGACCTCAAGACATACAAATATAAAAAAGAAAAAAAAAGTCCAAGTCTTAAAAAAAGTGCACCTTTGTAAGAAGTTATCTAGATTGATTTTAAGTCTTTATACATGTACTCTATCTACACTTATTTTGACAATCTTAAATTTTATAATTATAGTTTAACACAAATTTTTAAGCCATCATAAGATTTGTAACACCAGAACTAATACTAGAACTACATCCTCTAGGTAAAACATAGAATTGCTTCTAGAGCATTAGGTGAGTACCTTATACAATCTCCCCCTTTCCCAAAAGCTTCTTTGTTGCATCACTTTAAATGTATTAGTAGGAGTTTAATTTGAAAGTTTCGAGCCTCATTTTTTTTTTTTTTTTTTTTTTAAATATATTGGATACGTCAGTGGCTGAGGTCAGGACCCTACCAAGTTTTTAGAAGTCAGCTGTTTTTTGAAAGTATCAATGCAGTGTCACCGGTGGAATGAAAACCTCAAAGTGGGGACCAAGGTGCGGGTCCTTTTTGAAAGTCCCAACTCCCAACCCTTTAAGCGGAATGCCGCCGGACCTTTTCCAACATTATTCAGGACAAGAAGTCTTCCAGTCCATCCTTGTCGGGACTCAGTATGTAATCTACCAAATAAATACCTGGTACTCCTTCACCACAAAGTGACAAAAAATGAGGGGACCTCCCTCCCTGCAATACGATGAACAAAATAATAAAAGGAGGCACTGCCCATTAAACAACATACGATCCTATTCTTTTCCTCTCAAGTGTAGACATGAGAGTACGACTTTTTCCAGCTTTACATTTATAAAAATATTTTTATATGGAAGAAGGCCCCCACTTATTTTTCATTAATAAATATAAAAAATGGGATCGTAAATAAAGAGATGAGGGTTAAAATTAATTACAACCATCCCATACAAAATTTGATAGCTTCGACACAAAATTTGAAAAAATTTATTTTGAAGTTTGAGCTTGATCAATAAAATAAGAGAAAAATGCAAAAACTTCTTAGGAATATACTATTCACTCAACTTACTCCTTCTGAATTTTCTCTCATATGTTTCCGTCAACAACTTATCTTCGCAAAACCCCTCCCCCAACCCAAAAAAGAGTAAACAATGGTCCAAAATACTCTTTTCTCTTCATACCCCCTCTCTCCGCACCCGAAGCTTTTCCCACGCGCTCCCGCACTATAGAAATATACTCCGGCAGATAAGCTCCGGCAGTAAGCCACTTCGATCTGGCAGTTTAGTACGTCGCTCCAGTGATACATTTTGCGCTCCAACAATATCTACCATGGGCTCCGGCAATACTCTGTTGGAGCACATCGCTCTGGCGGTGTGGCAGTGTGCTCCGGCATTGTTTGATCTCGCTCCGGTAGTGGCTATTGCGATCCGGCAGTCATTTCAAAGTGGTCCGACATTGTTGTTCTTCGCTCTAGCAATAGGCAACTTGGGACCGCCAATTGAATTTTTATTGTACGATAAGGGAATTTTTGTCAAAAAAATTATAACTTTTTATTTTGGGGGGTTTTTGCGAGGAAAGCTTGTTGAGGGCAAAAAAGTGTGAGAAAAAGTTTAGGTGGGGATAAGTTGAGTGAATAGTATATTATGGGGGTTTATAATTCTCCTTAAAGTAAATACACCCATCTAAATTTACATCCAATAGTTAAGATCAATTTTCATACCAAAAGTGAAATGGTTATACTTTTCCAAAAAGAAAAAATTACATGGTACTATTTCACAACCCTACCAAAGGATAATAACTCTAGTCTCATCCACATAGCTACAAAACTAATCAATAAAAAGTGGAGAACATAGGACATAGGAAATTGATAATAAAGTAAACAGTGAAACATATGACATAAGAAATTGATAATAATGAGGCATTCATTCAATCGTCAGGTGATTGGTCATTGGGCAAGCGAACCCGGATCGCCTCCTCCTCACGAGCCAAGGATATGAGGTCCTCCACAAAGACCCTCAGGTTCTTATCAGAGGAGCCCCCCTCTTCTAACGCCTCTCTTGCGGCCTCTTTCAATTTCATGGCATTCTCTCTGATCTTCGATGCCCTCTGCCCCTCCCTTATCTCCTTTATGCATCTACAAACCTCCTCTCTTCGGACCACTCCCTCTGCGTCGCGCTCGAGCCGGACCCCAACGCTGTAGACATCGACCAAGAACTTTGCATTCGTGACTTGGTCGCCCCAGTGAGAAAATGCTAGGATGGGGGTGCCGGCTGCGATGGTCTCGAGAGTCGAGTTCCATCCGCAGTGTGTTACGAAGCAGGCAACCGAAGGGTGGGTCAGCACCTCCACCTGCGGGCACCATTTAACGATTTTGCCTCGTCCGGCTGCTGCATCCAAGAATCCGGTGGGAAGCAGGAACTCGGAGGTGCTGTCAACCGGCTTTGCCACCCAGAGGAAGGGCCGTCCGCTGCTCGCGAGCCCCCACGCTAACTCCTCAATTTGCTTTGGCGATAGGCTAACAATGCTCCCAAAGGAAACATAGATTACTGATTCTTTGGGCTGAGTGTTTAGCCAATCCAGGCAGTCATCCTCGGACTTCCACAGATCCCCCCGTACCTCGGAGGCTGTGGATCTTTCGAGCAGCCCCAAGGGCACAAGCGGGCCTATAGTCATGATCGGTGTGAGCTCCGACACTGACTGTATGGCTTCAGTCTCGAGTGCATGGAACGAGTTCGCTAGCACCCACTTCACCTTCTTGATTTTCTTGATGTGGCCCAATATCGCATCTGCCAAGCACTGGTAGGGCGCAAAGGGCACGAGGAAGCTCGGGAGCTCATTCGTTTTCAGCACAGGAAGCCCCGGAAGGCTGACGTCTATGTTCGGTCTCTCCGGGGTCGGGAACTCGCCAAGCCTGTAGAGGCTTTGGTAATAGATGGCATAGACAGCACAAGACTGGACCCAGAGCATCGCGCATGGGATGCCAAAGCCCTCAGCCACATCGACGACCCACGGTACAAATGGGTTGCTCACAATACAGTGCACCGGCCGGCCCCGGACCTGGAGGTCATTGATCAGGGTTGCTAGCCCTTCTGGACCAGCACGGTTGAGTTGGGCCATGAACTTGTCAACGTCGTGCTGATTGCCATCGACACTGAGGCCATCGGAGAAGGTCTCGAAGTTGATGTGCTCATCAGAGCCAGTGGCACCTGAATCGCGCATCTGCTGGCCGATGGCCTCGTTGGTGGCTAAGCTCACGAGAAGGCTGGCGTTGGAGGCGGTGAGGCGGCGAGCAAATCGGATTGCTGGCTTAACATGGCCTTGTGCTGGGAAGGTGACGAGTAGGATATGGATATTCACTTCTAGGGTAACCATCTTGGCTCGCCTGATGCTGTTGGGCTTAGTTAGTGGATGCTATGGGTTTTTACTCCTAGTCAGAGATAAGAGGGGGCTCGCTCCCTTCATGCAAGGTTTCTAGTGCACAGGGATGGGTTAAAATGGTGTCATAGCACGGAGGATGTGAGGCCGTATGTGCTGGATACGATGGCTTTTTTTTTAGAAAAATATGTGCTGACGATGTTTCTATTTGATTATTATAACAAGAAACCATAGTTTTTTATAAGTGTCGTATGCAATTACAACAAATACGTATGTTTCTCAAAGTTTTTTATAACTATTTACGCATATTGGAGTATATTATCTATTTACTCCTTCAACCAAAATTATGCTAGGGGTACCTTTTATATCACAAATTTTAGAGATATAAACTCTACAACTTAAAGAATATTCTCAGGAAAAAAAAATTAAATAAAATATAAATTTACTAGAAAAAGATAAACCTTTCGAGATTGAATAGGGACCCTCCAATATTTTTAATGGCTAGATCTAACGCGGTCCTTGAAAAGTAGTCTCAATCATATAATAATTAAGGATAAAATCAACAAAATACCTTTAACTATTTTGGCATCCCAAAGAAGATTTGGAAGCACATGTCCTATAGTGTCATTTATAATATTTCCACCCCTCCAGCGATATCCTAATAAGTTTTGATCCCTATTTTGATATTTTCGGGAAAAATAAAAGTAAGAAGGAAATTACGTACGGACACCGTTTCCACACATTGACTACCACATGGGTACAATTTTTTGTATAAATTACCATGAACACCTTCTTCGACCACCCCTTTCATTTCCTCTCTATAACTTTTCTCCCGTTACAACCAGACAGGAGGGAAATACCATTGTTCCCAAATGTTTTTTGTAAAGTGCATACAGTGTGTTCCTGCGGAGATTACTGTGCATGTGCTTCCTCAGTCAAAACACCTAGCTCTATTGATTTTTTTAGTCTAAAATTTTATCAACCATGTAGTAATTACTAGGTGATTATTTTTAAAAATAAAATTGAATTTTTCATTTCATGACAATTAGAAATAGCCATTAAAAAATTGGATGTTCCCTATTCAATCTCGAGGCATTATTTTTTTCTAGAGATTTTATTTATGCTTTTTTTATCCTGAGATTATTTTATAGGTTGTAGAGTTTATATCTCTAAAATTTGAGATGTAAAAGGTATCCCTATCATTATTTTGGTTGGAGGAATAAATAGATAGAGGTGTAAAATTATTAAAGCACCTTATTGATATAGAAAATATAAAAATATATTTACAAATACAATTTCTAATCTTTTGACCCAATCTTTCAAAATTTTCACTTTCTTATTCTTATCCAAATTATTTATCATTTTATATATGGGTTATGTTAGGGTATTCACACTATACGTAGAAATGTGAGCCTATTAATAAATATAATTTCTAGATGGATTTTTTTATTTAATATTTAAGGACTTGTAATCTCTAACATGGAGATGATGAATATGAAAAAATAAATAAATTTTTAAAAACTAGAAATAATAATTCTAGTAAGAAAAAATTTGGACTGTTAGTTTCTATTGTTTTTAAATAGAACACCCACTTGCATCCATCTTTAAGATTGATGCTTTACACTTTTTGGATCGTCTATATAGTCATGCAATCCAGCCTGCATGAAACAATTTTCCCTCACACTATCGAGTTATTTGACGTTGAACTCAATAAATTTTGAAAACTTATATACTCTTGTTTTGTACTTAGAGTTTTTTTAGTAAAGGTATTTTTGGTCATTGGGAGAGGTGTGACATCATCTACATGAAGGTGATATCATTCATATGAAACATTAAATGCCATTAATGTGCTCCGTATGAGTGATGTCATATTTCATGTGGATGATGTCACACTCTTCTGACAAAAAATACTCTTATTAAAAAAATACTCTTTATACAATACAAATACATAGATGTCTAAAATTTGTTAAGTAAAATGATAAATCACTCCAAAATAGAACACCATGACATAATAAATTGAAGTGTGGGTGTCTAAGGCAATTAAATATTGTACAGAGCCATTAAATATGGTACGGGCGCAGTACCACGCTTTCTTCGGCGAGAGTAAAGCATAAAAGAGAGGCGATGATCGGGAGACGACGCCTTACCATAAGCGTCACTTCCATACAGCTTCACCCTTATTTTATACTATAAATGATGTGAACGTTGGACGTGCCCTGTCTGTTTTTATAGTACAGATGAAGAACTTGCGACACATGGTTCTTGCAGCATAACCGCATATAAAAAATAGTCAAGTTGAAAAAAAATATTATATAGGTAAAATAAAAACTAATAAAAAATAATTTTGATTCAAACCAAGGATTAAAAAATCTCCAAGTCGAGCCGGACTTTCCCGGTTCGACTCGAAACTCGTCAGAGAACGAGTCGGCTCCACAAATAAGCCGGGAATCGCCCGTGTCCAGAGAGAACATGGCGATTCCTAACAGTGACTTACGAAGGTCAAGTCAGACCGAGTCACCCAGAAGAACACGGCCTGCACAGTGTTCTTTACAGGATTTCAATTTTTTTTGTCATTTTGTTATCGATTTTCAATTTTTTCAGCCTTATGAACGAATCTTACAGGCTTTAATTCAAATTTCGCATCGATTTTAGTCAATAAAACGAATTAAAAAGCACCGTTTTTTATCAACAAATTTGGATCGAAGAGTGACTTTTAAGGTTTCCGCCATTTCAATGATTTCAAGCGAAAGAACGCATCATTTTTTGCAAGAGTTCTGGGTGAGTGATCATAAGAGTATTGGTCAGAATTTTGTGTTCATAATTTGCGATTATCTTGGAGGAATACGTATCAATTTTGAGTTTGAAGGCACGGGTGCATGAAGAACATTTAAGAACTATGTTTTTTTTTTTTTTTCCCCATGCGATCAAATTCAGTCAATATTTTACAAATCATGTATTAAATTCATAGGATTTTGATTTGTTGTAGTATTGTTTTTCATCACATGTATTCAATTTGATTACATTTATTCAATTTGAGTTGGATTTTATAGAAAAAAAGAGTGATGTCCGTTAAAAAAATGGACAGTGTTTTTTTTTTTTCTTCCATCATTTTCTCAATTTCAGTAAATATTTTACAAATATTGTGTTGAATTTATAGGGTTTTGATTCGTTATAGTGTTGTTTATCATCACATGTATTCAATTTTGTTTGATTTATTCAATTTGAGCTTGATTTTTGAGATTGAATGACTGATGTCTGTGAAGAACTGCATTTTTTTTTTTTCCTCAATTCAATCGATTTTATTTAATATTTTGATAATAATGTGTTAATATTATAAGGCTTTGATTCCTTATAGTGTTGTTTATCAAAAAATGTATTCAATTTGATGTAATTTATTCGATTTGAGGCGGATTTTTGAGTTGGAATGACTGATGTTAGGTTGGTTTGTAAAGAAGTGGGTTTTTTTTTTTTTTTTTTTATTCATGATCAATTTTTTTGAGAAATCATGATTTTTCGAAAAATTGTTTTTGATTATCATTAGGAATTAAACAATATTTTTAATTTTTATTGTTAAATTTCTATTTCAAAAAATTGCATGTTGATAGATTATTTATGCAAAAAAAGTACATTTTATTATATTTTTAATGCAAAACTGTATTTTTTAATTTTTTGTTAATGCAAAAAAATACATTAACAAATACATGCTGTTAAACTGTATTATATTTTTAATGCAGTTTTGCATTAAAAAATTATTTTTAATTTTTAATGCAAAAAATACATGTTGTTAAACTGTATTATCATGAGGAATTAAAGTGAATATCATTGTAAAAAAATCGTGGCATGTTATTATATTTTTAATGCAAAACTGTATTTTTTAATTGTTGTTAATGCAAAAAAATACATTAACAAATACATGCTATTAAACTGTATTATATTTTTAATGCAGTTTTGCATTAAAAAAATATTTTTAATTTTTTAAATTTTTAATGCAAAAAATACATGTTGTTAAACTGTATTATCATGAGGAATTAAAGTGAATATCATTGTAAAAAATCGTGATATGTTATTATATTTTTAATGAAAAACTGTATTTTTCAATTTCTTGTTAATGCAAAAAAATACATTAACAAATATATGTTGTTAAATTGTATTATATTTTTAATGCAGTTTTGCATTAAAAATTAATTTTTAATTTTTTAAATTTTTAATGCAAAAAATACATGTTGTTAAACTATATTATCATGAGGAATTAAAGTGAATATCATTGTAAAACAATCGTAGCATGTTATTATATTTTTAATGCAAAACTGTATTTTTTAATTTGTTGTTAATGCAAAAAAATACATTAACAAATACATGTTGTTAAACTGTATTATATTTTTAATGCAGTTTTGCATTAAAAATTTATTTTAAAATTTTAAAATTTTTAATGCAAAAAATACATGTTGTTAAACTGTATTATCCTGAGGAATTAAAGTGAATATCACTATAAAAAAATCGTGGCATATATGATAATTATATTATCTTGCAATTTTCAATTTTATTATTAAATTTTTAATGCAAAAAATGTATGTTCTTGATAATTGAGTTGTAGCCATGTTTGGAGCTTGTTTTTTTTATTATATTATCTTGCATATTTGTAATTAAGATGTATGAATATTTGTGATCAGTTCAATCAAGTTGGGATTGTGCCGACTATATCAGTGTACATTTTATTTGTAGCATTGTGAATGACTATATCATTATAAATGTTTTTGTGTCAAATATATGTGTAGTGGCAATATGTATCAAGAGGAATCAGACGTTGAAGAAATTGTTTCTAGCATACTTAGGAGTGCCAGTATTGTAGGTCATGGTGGTATAGACCCATTTCTCTCAAAGCCTAAGTCAGAATAGATGATCCTCAAAGGCATGGTGAAAGGTACGAGAAACATGTTGGGCAGATATATAAGAAAATTGTTCTACGATAAAGGAATCCCCTTTGATGTAGCCAATATAGCCCATATTTTTCACCTATGGTCAACGCAATCCAGAGAGCTGGACCTGGGGTAAAACCCCCGACGACATATGAGCTCAGTGGGCCAATATTGGATGAAGAGGTGGAGGAAGTTAGAAAGTGGATTGAAGAATATAAACAGAGTTGGTCAAGAACAGGCATTACTCTCATAAGTGATGGTTGGTTGAATAAAGTTAGCAAAAAAAAGTTTGTAAACTTCTTGTCCTATTCCCCAAAAGGTACATCTTTTTTGTTTAGCAAAGACATATCAGGGACGAAGAAAGATGCAAACTTCTACTTACGACTATATGATCAAATAGTAGAAGAGGTGGGAAATAAGCATGTAGTCTAGTGTATTACGGACAATGCGCGTGCATGTGTTTCTGCGGGCAGCAAGTTGATAGATAAGAGGAAGCATCTAGTACGGACCCCGTGTACTCACACAATGTCGATATGATATTAGAGGAGATCGGTGAGATCAAAATTGTGAAGGAGCCTCTACAGGAAGCGAGGTTGGTGTCAAGATTTATATATAACCATTCTAAAATTTTATTTTTGTTCAGAGAACAGTCTAATAAAAAAGAGATAATCAGGCCTGCCATAACCCGCTTTGCGACAGATTACTTGGCTGTAGACTCCATTCGAGAATCTGAAGGTGCAATAAAGAGATTGTTTACTAGTGAAGAGTGGTTAAATGATCGCTTCTCGAAGTCCAGAATTGGGCTAAAAGTGGACAGCATAGTCTCAAATAGGAGGTTCTGGTCTCGATGTTCTGGTATCGTAGAGGCCACTGCCCCTTTGGTCACGGTGTTAAGAATGGTGGATGCTGACAAGAAAGCTACCATAGGCATCCTTTATGAAGGTATCGAGAGGGCCAAATCAGTTATTGGGGAGAAGTGTAGTTTTGCTAGTAAAGTGATCAAGATTATAGAAAGGTGGAATACCAAATTTGGACGTCTAGTTTATTATGCAGGTAAATATATATTTATATCATTATAATGTTTCATTGTAAATTATTTTTTTATGAAATTTTAAATGACATTTCTCTATCTATATATTTTCCAGGTTACTATTTCAACCCAAAATTTTTTTATTTGACACCTGAACATCCCACAAGATTATGGAAGGGTCAAATACATTATTGCCAAGTTGGAAAGAAGCCATCGAAACCATGTAGCAGCAATACAAGAGGTATTATTTAATATTTCGGTAAGAACTTGATTGAGTTGTTATATTCGTGAGGAATAATGCACTAAAAAGAAATATTTTGTTTTAGCTTGCTATGTATAGGGATGCTATAGGATCCTTCGGAACTAGACTTGCCAGGAATTCTCGAACTAAGATGGATCCAGGTTATCTCCTAACTAATATTTTGTTCATTCATATATTTAATCTTATGAATTATTTTTGCCCTTACAATGCTTTTTGCATTTTAATCCAGCTGAATGATGGAAGATATATGGTAGTGATGCACCTCACCTAAAGAGGATAGCAATCAAGGTGCTCTCCCAGACATGTTCTGCTACTGGATGTGAGCGAAACTGGAGTACGTTCCAATGGTTGCACAGTACTAGCAGGAATCGACTTGCTTTGGAGAAGCTTCATAAACTAGTCTACGTTCATTACAACTTAAACCTCTGACAACGACAAATAAGAAGGAAGCTTGAAGACTATGGGCCGATAGACTTGCACACAATATCTGTCACAGACACAGCAGAACAATGGGTAGTAGAAGAAGATGAGCCAGTGTTGTACAAGAGAGCGTTCTTTGAGGCTATCGGTGAGAAAGATCTTGAAGAAGGTGATGAGCTGCATGAAAGAGAAAGCAGCCCGCCAACATATCCACAATTCGTCGGAGATGTCGGTGATATTGCACCTAATGAGGGAGAGTGGGAAGGGGTTCTAACGGAAAATGAGAGAGATGATGATTCTGAGGCCACCCAATCCCAGCTAAATTATTCACATATCGAGTCCCAACAACAAGAGGGTAGGATGAGCATGATAGTGTAGGTGAGCATGATGGATGGTCAAGCTTCGGGGATTTTGGATTAGGACCACAACAAAACACTAACACTCAGGGATTTGGGTATAGTCAGGTGCCCACTAATTTGGATGATTTGTTTTAAGATCGAGTCAATGAATTGTCACGCGAATTCAATCAATGGCACTAGCGTGACCAAGATGAAGAACGATGTCGTCTGTCATTTTATTTTTAGATCGTATGTTACGAATTGTATGCTTTATTGTAGTCCATGTATGATGATATCCTTAATCCATGATAATTCTATGTTTATCCGATTTAGCCGATTCCCTATCCGGATCGCCGATTCGCCGATCCAGATGGGTTTTTGAGATGCTCGATCCGGGTCACCAATCTGCTTTTTAGAGCACTAGTTCAAACAATCAAAGGCATAAAGTCGGTATAAAATATGGGTCATCAAAAGTGAGGTAAGCTATGAAATTATGAATATTTTGAATTTGAGGAGAAAAACATTGATATGTATGGGTGGCATAAATAAAAGGAAAATTTATGTATGGAGCGGAAGGCTGCTCATTTGATTTTATAGTGGGTGGGTCAAATTTATGGAATTCTTATTTGGTCCATATTTTTCAAAAATTTACGGTACTTTTATTTTATCATGTTTTTATTTTTATTTTTCTGATTTTGCATTTATTTTGATGTCACAAATATCGACCTCTATTTTTATTAAGAGAAATTTACGTATGGACCCTAAATTTTAGGGTAAATACGATATGTTCCATTTATACCTGAAAATTACAAAAAAGGTCAGTCAAGCTGTGATATTTATTTTTTTCAAAATTACCCTTTGGTCTAAGGGTAGCATCCTCAGATTAATTTATTTATTTATTTTCTTTAGTAGGACAGTGCCCCAAATTTTAGTGGCAGTGCTCAAGCAGTCCGAGGGTAGAATCCTCGGACTGCTCATTGGACCATGGACACCTCATTATTTGAGCGGTCCAATGTTCCCATCCTTGGACCGCTGGATCCCTTGCAGAAAAACAATTGAAGTGCAGTCTGAGGATGGGGACCTCAGACCCCTACTTTCCTCAAATAAAAACTAATAAAGTCCGAGGACGGAAACCTCGGGACCGTCTTGTGAAACTTTAAACCCCAAGCGTGTTTACTTTTTCCTCTGTCTCTTTTTCATTTCTCTAGTGTTATTCCGACGAGATTCCTGCTACAAGGTGTGTTTTTATCAGATTTATCAATATTTGTAAATTTGTGAAATTTGAGTAATAGATTTTGAACTTAGGGGTTTTCAAGATGGAGTTGTATTGTTGTATGTTGGATTTTATTTTACTTTCAAAGGTGTAATTCCAGAACATATACAAAAAATTACCGAAAATTATCTGAAAATCATATGGAAAATGACGTAATCCATGAAATTCATTTTTTTGACATATATAGTTTGTTGTTTTTGGTTCATAAATCTAGCCAAAGATGGATTCTGTAGTTGTATGCAGGATCTGTATTTTTAAGGCGATATTGTAAGATTTCTACAATCTATAATGACACCTCTATTTTTTTTGAAAATCACCAAAATCGTAAGTGTATAAAAGAAAGGACAAAATTCATAGTGGCATAATCGTAAATGCAATTATGGGATATACTAACTCTTGTGCAATAATTGTAAATGCAATTTATTGTAGTTGCAGGTGTTTGGTGTCTTTGATCGAGGCTAACCTACATTGACCCTGCAAGCTCCTCATTTGAGTGATAAGAATGCTCACTGGTGGAGATAGATTGTTATGTCGTTATTGTGGGTTTTTCTAATGAAGTGTAAATGGTGAAAACATTTGCTATAAAAGACACATATGACGACTATTACGTGGTGTGGCTCAAGTAATTTGACATGTATCAAGAAAACGACAATTTATTAGAATTAAACAAGGTTGGAGATATGACATGTATGCTACTAGTAGCTTCTAGTATCATGTATTGTTTCAAACCAATCTTATGAACGAACACTTACGGATCATCGACCAAGAGTGGATAACTCAAGTCCATCATGTGGTCCATCAATTAGGATCAGCTAATACTTTTGATTTATTTGTATTTATTTTTTGTATTTACTACTTAATGAATTCTTCAGTCATGACTTCCTAGGCACCCCATTGAACTGGTGCCCATCGTTATTGTCTAAAATAAAGCACATGCATGTGAGCCAGACTCGAATGATGACATAGAGACTGGACATGACTGTGATGACCAATATGTATTGGACATTCCACACCCTTTTTCTAGTACTTGAGTTGATCTGCATGCCAGACAATATTTTGATAATTTCAGGGCTCTCCGACTACACTTTATTGATTATTCGATATGTTAAACTTTTATCATGAAAAACAACAAAAACGTGGTCGGCCTTTGATCTCATCTCACAGCCGGGGGGCTGATGTGAGACCCGTCAGGAGATCAATTTCTCGAAAATCACGTGCACATGCACTTGCGTGTGGCTAGAACCAACAAAAGAAAGATTTAGGAGGTGAGGTAGGACCTACCTCACAGGATGGGGTCGTGACACACCCGGGCACTAGGCCCTCTTAGATCACAAAGCGAAAAGTTCCCTTGCCTTTTTGGCTCGGTTTGACTTTGGCTCGCATGCACTACACTGCGCTTTGCCCTTCAAACACATGGTTATAAGATGGCTTAAGATGGGTCAATGACCCTCAGCTTATTCTCAGAAGGGTTTGAGGGTGATAGGGGTTGGGTTTAAGAGTTAGGGGGAAAGGAAAAAAGAAAAAGAAGAAGAGGAGGAGATGAGAAAACAAGAGAAGGGGAAGAGACCACCTATCAATCCAAGAGCCTTCCGGTGCTACCTTCCTTAGGAGGTATTACAGTAAGCGACATAAAGGGTATTAGGTTAAAGCTTAAATACCTCTGATGATTCTTAAGGTCACTAGAGTGTGGGTCAACCCCAAGCAAGATGCGCCTTAGAAGAGCTTCACAAAGAGTTGCTGATGACAAGTAAAGAGGTGAGAAGTGGTTATGATGAGAAAGAAGGATAGAAGTGAAGGAGATGAAGAAGAAGGCAGAAAAGATGAAAAAGAAGGAGAGACTTCTCAACACTAAAGTAGCCTTTCGACGCCACTTCCCCTAAGAGATATTATCGGAATTGACAAAAAGGGTATAAGGTCGAAGCCTAGATACCCCGGAGGATTATTAAGGTCACTAGAATGTGGGTCAAGCCCCAGCAGGATGCACTTCAGAAGAACCTCTCTTAGTATAGTGGCTTAAGTGAGAGAAGTGGAGCAAAAGATAAAGTGAGGAGTAAAGGAGAAGAAGAAAGAGGAAGAGAGAGTGAGAGAATGAGCAAAGGAATAAGGGAGAGTGAGAAAGAGTAAAAGGAGAAGAAGAGAGAGAGAGAAAGAGAGAACAAGAGATAGGGAGAGAGAATAGGGAGAACAGAAGAGAGCGAGAGAAGAAACGATAGGGAGAGAGAGAAGAGGGAGAATGAGAGAGAGATTGAAAGAGGGCGACTGAGTCGACGGCAAAGCCATCAGTTCGGGGGGAGAGAGAGAGAGAGAGAGAAGGTGGGGCAAGTCTGTTGCTGGGCCACTAGTTAGGGGAGCAAGAGAGAGGGAGGCGGGCTAGCTCAGGGAGGGAGAGAGAGGGATAGCGAGGAGAGATAAAGAGAGAGAAAGAAGAGAGAGAAAGAGGAAGAGAAGAGAGAAAGAGAGGGAAAGAGAGAGAAGAGAGAAAATAATTAGATACCTAGTTATAAGCTGGTGGCTCGAACCCGGGGGCTAGGTTCGGTCCCGATGGTCTTTGAGTGATCCTTGAGTGTGAGGCTAAGGGTTTGAAGTAGGGGAGGTTAGATGTGTATGGAGCAATGTTTTAAAAATCGTCGATCCGATCCGGAATCGGGCGATCCAGATTGGGTATCGATTATAACCGATCCAAATAAAGTATCGGTAAAACCAACGGTTCTTATTTTTTTTATTTTTCAATTCCTATTTTTTTTATTGTTCCTATTTTTTTTATTTTGCAATCCGATTTTTTTTTATGAACCCACCCTGATTTTTTTGAAATGTGACGTATACCACTTTACCCCCCCCCCCCCCGCCTTGCCACATGACTGTTTTGCCACCTTGCACTCCCTCCCCACTTACCCTCCACCACCTTGCACTCCCTCCCCACCACCTTGCACTCCCTCCCCACTTACCCTCCACTCGTGACACCTTGCACTCCACTTTTCACCTCCCCCCACGTGATGCACTCCACTTTTCACCTCCCCCCACGTGATTGACACGTTGCACTCACCCCCCACGCGAGTGACACCTCCCCCCACGTGATGCACTCCACTTTTCACCTCCCCCCACGTGATTGAAACGTTGCACTCACCCCCCATGCGAGTGACACCTTGCACTTCACTTGACCCAGCTTAAAAAGTCTCAAGCTTTACATGGCCAAGAGAGGATACCGTAAAGCAGTTCATTGGGTTTTTTATAGTAGTCACTCTTCTCACATCCCTTCGATGTGGGATATACCTGTGAATTGAAAAATCGCTCGCAAATGTTATTAGCTTGGGATAAAGCAGCGAGATGGTGTACGCGCGATGGTGTACGCACGACGGTGTATGCCTGTCATGAGTAAGAAAGTTGTATGTCCGATTGTGGCAATGAAATTTGATGCTAAAAAAAGAAAAAATTTATTAAAAATAATAATTAGGTGCCCATCACCCCTATCTTTCACCAAAAAAACATAAAAACTCTCTTAAGCTACTATATCATGGTATTATTTCATTATATGAGTAGTAATTAATTAATTATTTAATTAGGATTAAAAAATTAGTACTAGCTCATAGGATAAAAACAATAAAAAGTAATACAACAAGCAAAAAAAAAAGTAGTATAACATCTTCTTCTTTTGTCAAAAAAAAAAAAAGATAATCAACAAGTATCACATTTTTCTTGTTAAAAAAAAATAAAAGATAACACAATAAGTATTTCTTGTCAAAAAAATAAAAGGTATTTCTTAATACAACCTAGGAATAAATGGTCTAATTATATTTTTTATTTTTATAATATGATGGTCTTTAACATAAATTTAGTAATATTAATTTAAAGATAGGATTCATACAAAGAGGCCATTTGAAATCTCTCTCTTTCTACTAACAATCTCTTCAACTAATTATTCTAGAAACCTAAAAAATTAAATAAATTGGTACACATTCTTATAATTTCTACATTGATAACCAAATCTTTTATTTTATTTATTAATTTTTGTATTATAAATCATGTAGTGTACTATTTTGCTTACAGTTGTTAATAATACATTTTAAATTAGATGATGTTATAAAATATTTTGGATTTGTTATTATTTATATAATAAATTAATTATAAAATATTGTTGGTATATAATATTATAGTTAGTTAGGTTGTAATAATTTGGATTTTTTTAGCGGATTAGGGTTTTCTGCCAATTCGAGATTTTAGTGGCTAATTTTTCATCGATTTAGTCAACTCTTTATTGTAGTCCATATATGATTATATACTTAATCCATGATAATTCTATGATTTATTTTGTGTGATGTAAATTTAATGGTCAACATAAGTTCATACAGAGAAAGAACATCTCAATATTCATAAATTGATGAAAACAATGAAAGTTAATAAAGAAGTACCCTCATTTCTTATTGGATTCCTTAAAAACAACATTTATAATGAATTTTAATAATTTTTTCGGATTTTTTTGAAGCTTTAATCTGATCGATTCAGTCGATTCATGATCAGGATCGCCGATTCGCCGATCCGGATAGGTTTTTTAGGTGCCCGATCCAGGTCACCGATCCGCTTTTTAAACCATTAGTATGGAGCAATGGTTTAAAAAATGGATCGGTGACCCGGATCGGGCACCTCAAAAACCGATCCGGATCGGGAATCGACTGAATCAGTCGGATTAAAGCTTCAATAAAATCCGAAAAATTTATTAAAATTCATTATAAATGTTGTTTTTTAGGAATCCAATAAAAAATGAGGGTACTACATTATTAACTTTCATTTTTTTTTATCAATTTGTGAATATTGAGATGTTCTTTCCCTGTAGAAATTTATTTTAACTATTAAATTTGCATCACATAAAAGAAAAATCATAGAATTATCATGGATAAAATATATAATTATATATGGACTATTATAAAGAGTAGACTAATCAATGAAAGAATGGCCATTAAAATCTCGTTTTGGCGAAAAACCCTAACCCGCTAAAAAAACCCAAACTATTACAGCCTAACTAACTATAATCCGAAATTATTACAACCTCACTAATTATAATATTATATACTGAAATTATAATTATTAGTTTAAATTTTGTAATTATTTTATTAGACAAATAATAACAAATTAAAAATATTTTATAATATTATCTAATTTAAAATGTATTATTGACAACTGTAAGAAAAATAGTACATTACATGATTTATAATGTAAAAATTCATAAATAAAATAAAATATTAAAATTAATAAAATGCGTACAAATTTTTGAAATAACACTTCAATTTTTCAAAAATTTATTTTTTTAGGTTTCTATAATAAATTTAGTAAAAGAGATTGTTAGTAGAAAGATCGAGATTTCAAATAGAATAAA
The DNA here is from genome assembly GCF_054954075.1 of Amborella trichopoda. Classification (NCBI taxonomy): domain Eukaryota; kingdom Viridiplantae; phylum Streptophyta; class Magnoliopsida; order Amborellales; family Amborellaceae; genus Amborella; species Amborella trichopoda. The sequence continues at coordinate 14,670,164 of NC_142346.1, forward strand.
CTTTTTATTTTTATTTTTTTTATACCTTTCATATTATTTACAAAAATAATTATACTACTATATACAACAAAAATTAACGGTTATATAAAAAATTAATTTTTTTATTTTTCATTTTTTTATATCTTCTATATTATTTACAAAAATATTTATATTTATACCAACCACTATATACACAACAAAAATATTTATATTTATACCAACTACTATATATACAACAAAAATGCAACACATGCCCAAGGGGATTCGAAAACAACAAAAATATTTATACCAACCACTATATACACAATAAAAATGCAACACATACCCAAGGTGGTGCCCAAGGGGATTCGACCTTGGAACCTCAAGTAAAAAATTCAAAGTCATAACCATCAAGCCATCTAACTACATGTAACTATAAATTGCTGATTAATAGATTATATTTACATTTCGTTTTCATTTAATGATGTTTGGGAATTATCCCACATCGAAAGATGGGTATTCAAATTTGGTATATAAATACCTATGCAATATGAATTATAAAATGTGTATAAAAATATTAAGGCAACCTCATATGTGCGTTTGGACACACGTTTGCGCGTGTAAGTGTGCGTGGGGCACGCTCGCGCGTGCGTGTCATGTGTTACATGTGTGAACCGGGCTAAACCGGATGGGAACCGGCGGTTCCACTCTAGAACCGAGCTAAATCGGATGGGAACTGACGGTTCCACTCTAGAACCAGGCTGAACAGGATGGGAACCGGCGGTTCCACTCTAGAACCGTGCTGAACCGTATGGGAACCGACTGTTCCACTCTAGAACCGAGCTGAACCGGATGCGAACCGACGGTTCCACTCTAGAATCGGGCGGTTCCCGGTTTTCGGTTGGAACCGGCACGGGCACGCGTGTTTCCGAGTCAAACCGGGCGAGTTCGGCTCGACTCGTCGTTTTTTAAAACACTGGTATGGAGTATAAAGTTATGGTTTTTCTTATGGTCTACGAGTATTGGTGTGGGGATTATAGTGGGGTTAAGTGGAGACTATGGTACAGATTGGTGGTCTAAGGAGTAGAGTGGGATTAGGTGGGGACTATGGTCTAGGGGTAGGGATTGATGGTCCAAGAGTATGAGCTCAAGGTGAAAAGTATTATCCCTCCCTTAAGCAAGAAGCACACAAGCAATGCCTTGATGAACAATTTTTAATAAAACTGCTTAACCTTTGGGCTTATATAGTTATCCAAAAACATGAGTGGATTGTAACAATCCTAAACTTTAAAAAAAAAACAAAAAAAGAAGAAAATAAACTTTTAATACACGATGATTCGTTTAAACATGATGGTCCTTAGGGACCATCGCTACTTTTAAAAGCTTTTTGTTTAAAAGCTTTGTTGCTTCCTTGCTCTTGCCACTTCCACTAAAGGACGTGGGCTTTAGGCGTTTAAAGCGTAAGCTAACGCTCACACCTGTAACGTAATACAAGAATAAAATAATATATTAGTAGAATTTAAATTAAGAGAGGTGATGACTCCTACTTTAGAAAACTTATGAGATTTTTCTCTATGGTCGAAACACAGTGAACTCCTCTCTCTAGCCGAATTTTTATCGGAAGCTCCCTCTCAAATATTTTATGTGTAAGTGATATCGTCTTCTTGAAAAATAGTCTGTTTTTAATAAATAGTGATATTTCAATCCAGGATCTTTATTTTATAAGTTTTGTGTGTAAGTGACCTCATTGTCTCAAAAAATAATCCATTCTTTTTAAAAATAAAATGAAATAATTATTTCTGCTTATTATCATGAATTTTAGGCGCGATAAATTTTATGCGCACACGACCTCATTATCTTGAAAAATAATCTTTTAAATAAAAATTGCGATATTTTATCTATGTTAGAAATTTTAAATGCTGTAAATTCTTAGAAAAATAAATTTATTTATTTTTCTTGTCTATTGTTAGAAAATTTTAGATACTATCAAATTATTAGAAATAAATGTGATATTTCTGCTTTTAGTAAAATTGTGAGATTTCTTTCTACTGTTTTTAAATATTTAGACATTGTAAATTTCATCTGCAAATGATTGCCTTATTATCTGAAAATTGATATTTCTGCATTTGATTATAATATTGTTGTGAAATGTTTATTTGCAAATTAACATCCCGTAAATTGTGATAATTCCGTATTCTTGAATTTCTATAAGAGTTTTTCTATACATATTAGATTGGCGATTATGCTATAATGTCTTTACGAACTGCGACCTTTCTAAATTTGAGCCCAAAATATTTGATTGGTTGAAATGTTATTGAAAGTGACTGTTATTAATGGTGTCAATGAAATTCGTATTAATGATTTCAGTGATATGTTGAGTACATGATATTTGCTGCTTTCAAATGTTTAAAGAGATTTAGAAATAATTTAAGTATGCAAGTGGAATCATCTGGTTCGCCGGTGAGGTATAAGTGGACCTATCCGGGACGCCGGTAGGGATTAAGTGGACTCATCCTGTACGCCGGTGAGGTATAAGTGGACCTGCAGGGATTAAGTGGACCTATCTGGGACAGATTAAGTGGACCCATCAGGACGCTGATGGGGTATATAAGTGACCTACTTGGGACGCCAGTAGGGTATTTTGTGAAATCCTTTGAATTATGCACTGCCGTTAAAATGTTATATGCATTTCAATTATTCGGATTATGCTTAATTATGCATTTTTTGAAGTGAAACTGTTAATGCATTTTTGCTAATAGATCTTCTTTTTTGAAATATTGATATCTTTCAACCATGATTATTTTTAGGACTATGATGATCACTTACTGAGTAGCCAAACTCATCAAACTTTGGTAAACATTTTTCAAGATAACTACGGTTTCATTTGAGTGCTCGTCAGGATCAACTTTGGGAAGATATTGTAGTTGTGCTTAAACTTTCTTTTGTTACTTTTTAAAAATTCGTCAGTGTAAATTTGTCCTAAAAAGAGATTTGTATATATGTTTTGACTGTCACATCTCAGGAATATCAGTATTGTAAATTCTTGGGGTGTGACAATTATGGTATCAGAGCAATAGGTTTAAGATTCTTAGGAAATTTAAAAATCTTTTTCAATAATCAGGTACACAAATTTAGAGGACTAAATTTCTTTAAGGGGGGAAGAATGTAATAATCCTAAACTTTCAAAAAAAAAAAAAAGAAGAAAAGAAACTTTTAATACACGATGTTTCATTTGAACATGATGGTCCTTAGGGACCATCGCTACTTTTAAAAGCTCTTCGTTTAAAAGCTTTGTTGCTTCCTTGCTCTTTCCACGTCCACTAAAGGATGTGGGCTTTAGGCGTTTAAAGCGTAAGCTAACGCTCACACTTGTAACGTAATAAAAAAATAAAATAATATATTAGTAGAATTTAAATTCAGAGAGGTGAGAACTCCTACCTTAGAAAACTTATGAGATTTTTCTCTCTGGTCGAAATACAGTGAACGGCTTAGCCGAATTTTTATCGGAAGCTCCCTCTCAAATATTTTATGTGTAAGTGACATCGGCTTCCTAAAAAATAGTCTGTTTTTAATAAATAGTGTTATTTCCGTCCAAAATCTTTATTTTATAAGTTTTGTGTGTAAGTGACCTCATTGTCTCGAAAAATAATCCATTATTTTTAAAAATAAAATGAAATAATTATTTCTGCTTATTATCATGAATTTTAGGCGCGATAATTTTATGCGCACACGACCTCATTATCTTGAAAAATAATATTTTTAATAAAAATTGTGATATTTTATCTATGTTAGAAATTTTAAATGCTGTAAATTCTTAGAAACATAAATTTATTTATTTTTCTTGTCTATTGTTAGAAAATTTTAGATACTATCAAATTATTAGAAATAAATGTGATATTTTTGCTTTTAGTAAAATTGTGAGATTTTTTTCTACTGTTTTTAAATTTTTAGACATTGTAAATTTCATGTGCAAATGACAGCCTTATTATCTGAAAATTGATATTTTTGCGTTTGATTATAGCATTGTTGTGAAATGTTTATTTGCAAATTAACATCCCATAAATTGTGATAATTCTGTATTCTTAAATTTCTATAAGAGTTTTCTTATACATATTAGATTGGCGATTATGCTATAATGTCTTTACGAACTGCTACCTTTCTAAATTTGAGCCCAAAATATTTGATTTGTTGAAATGTTATTGAAAGTGATGTTATTAATGGTGTCAGTGAAATTCATATGAATGATTTCAGTGATATGTTGAGTACATGATATTTGCTGCTTTCGAATGTTTAAAGAGATTTAGAAATAATTTAAGTACGCAAGTGGACTCATCCGGTTCGCCGGTGAGGTATAAGTGGACCTATCCGGGACGACGATAGGGATTAAGTGGACTCATCCCGTACGCCGGTGAGGTATAAGTAGACCTACAGGGATTAAGTGGACTTATATGGGACGCCGATAGGGATTAAGTGGACCCATCAGGACACTGATGGGGTATATAAGTGATCTACTTGAGATTCCAGTAGGGTATTTTGTGAAATCCTTTGAATTATGCACTGCCGTTAAAATGTTATATGCATTTCAATTATTCGGATTATGCTTAATTATGCATATTTGGAAGTGAAACTGTTAATGCATTTCTGTTAATAGATCTCCTTTTTGGAAATATTGATATCTTTCAACCATGATTATTTTTAGGATTATGATGATCTCTTACTGAGTAGCCAAACTCATCAAACTATGGTAAACATTTTTCAGGATAACTGCGGTTTCATTTGTGTGCTTGTCAGGATCAACTTTGGGAAGATATTGTAGTTGTGCTTAAACTTTCTTTTGTTACTTTTAAAAAATTCGTCAGTGTAAATTTGTCTTAAAAAGAGATGTATATATATGTTTTAATTGTCACATCTCAGGAATATCAGTATTGTAAAGTCTTGGGGGTGTGACATGGATGCTCAGAATAAACTTAATTGACTAAAAATACAATTAAAAATGAATAAAAGTGTACTTTATTTTTATACAAAAATTACCATTTTGACCCTCCATAGAATTATGCAAACGATAAAACCATCCCTTCAAAGGGGCCTCTTGCCTTTGGTTTTCGGTGCATTCTGTTGATATTCCGAGCGAACTAACACCATAGAAATGTAGGTCGTCGTAAGGTGATCGTTTTGATATAGATTTGAGTCTTGAAACAAATTTTTTACCTTGGTTCTAAAATCTGGCCAAAACTCATGAACTTGGAATTTTCAATCTTCGATCTTTCATACTTTGTCGTGTTCTTGGTCATCTTTCTTATCACAAATCAAAGGGAAATTTGTTGTGATCATTTTGCAATGAAAATCCCCCGATTTGGTGTCCGTTTAATCACTTATCGATTTATGCAGGTCGTCGAAAAATGGGTTTCTGGCGACTGAAAAACTGTGCCCATTTTGGACCTTGAATGGGGTGTCTTCCTGGCCTTGATCTCTCGAAACATGCTGCATTCTATTTGTGAAAATCAATGCATATTCGAATTTGTCTATTCTTCTTCTTGACTGTTATTACATTGGCTAGACATTTTGGGTATTTGATTTCTTTAATGAAACCAGCTGCCTTGAGTTTGGTTACTGCGACATCAACTTGTATCTCGAGGTCACCTCAAAATCTCCTTGATTTTTGCTTCATAGGCCTGAAGATTGGGCAAATCCCAAGCCGATGTACTGCGATCTGAGGCCAAGTTCTGGCATCTCATGATAATGTCATGCAAAGAAATCTTGATTGGCTCAAAGGAAAGTGATATATTCTTCTTTTTCCTCGGGTGGCATAATTGCTGAGATGAATATCTGCCTCGGATTGGTTTCATTACCTAAGTTTATCTCTTCTAAATCATCATTTGTGGCTTACCCACCATCTTCCAATACTTAAGGTGTCTCTTCTACCTCCACCTCATCAGGGCGTAGGGGTTTAGAAGGTTCTTCATTAACCACGAGCACTTCCATCTTTTGCTCAATGGTCAACGGTTCTTCTACCACGTCCTTTACATCCGAGGTCTCAGGTTCTTGAGGACTCAGGTTCTTGAGGATTATGGGGGACCTCTACCTCTTCCTCTTCCTTTTGAGAATTTCCTCTTGAGAATCTGGGGAACAACCTCTTTAAGCGTGAGAAGTTCAATAGGACAGGGGGCAGATCTTGGAATACCGTCACATGGGGTTTTGGTCAGCTACGGGAGGATAAGAAGGGAGGTAGGTGGGCCCCAGGTATCCAGACCCTTGTTTGTCAGCATGCTGCGATGTCGTGTACTTAATGACTGAAAAAGGTGCCAATATTTCTTTGTCGTCTTTCAACCCCGATTAGTCGTTGGTTCATGGTCCATCTTTTGTATGATTTTATGAGCTTGGGGACTATAGAGATCCCATTTTAGTGGGACCAAAGTGCTTGCAGAAGCGGAGCCTTAAGAGAACTCTAGTGCAGAAGCGGAAATTTTGAGATTTTGGAACCAATCCAAGCAAAGGGGTAGAAAGGATGAGTGGAGGTGGCATTTCTTTCTCCTTGGCTTTCCCTTTTCTCATGGCCTACTTGGTTGAGTAGGTCCTGGACCTGCTGCTTTAGTTCAGGAATAATGGTTTTCCTGTCGGCTCCAGGCTGAGGGATGGGAGTGTTGGTGAAAACTTTGGTGGGAGGTGGAGGGTTGGCTGCCACAATTGGGGGAACAACATCCACCTTCAAGAAAGGGACCACGTGCACCGCTATTTTTTTCAATTGATAACGGGCAGTCTGAGGTTTCCATTTTGGGACAATTATTTTTTCTCAAAAAATAAGGAGTGATTTGAGGATGGGGATCTCGGACTGTTGTTTTTATAAAAAAGAGTATAATCGGGTCGAGGATTCTAACTTTGGACTGCCCCTGCCAAATATAAACAAAAAAAAGAAAAAAAGTGGTACGAGAAAGAAAATTAAAATGTAGTCCGAAGATGACATCTTCATACTGAGAGATAATTTTATCAAAAAAAAAATCATGTTGACCGACTTAGTTGTGATTTTCCTAAATATACAAAACATATCGTATTTTCAGATTTTTTATAGGTCCGCACGTAATCCTTTCTAGAAATAAAATTTCGGTTTCTAAGTTATTTACAATCTCTTTACTACATTTTACGATAATTAAATATGTTGTTACTAACAAAAGAACAAAAACCAGTGACTTCTATAGCAACCCCACTTCCACGAGCACGCAACACATAGATAAAGAAGTAACCTCAAAAACGAATAGGAGTGACGACGAGAGACGCAATTATGACCCAATTGCTATTTGCTACCCCCAATTCGAAATTTTTGAAAAAACAAAAACATTTATGTACGGACTTTAATATTTTTTTTAAAAAATACAAAATGCTTTGTTTGGGGGTAGAAATTATAAAAGTTCGGTCAACCTGTTTGTTTATTATTTTTAAATAATTGACCCTCAGTTTGAATTTTTATTTATTTATTTTTAGGTTTTCAGTAATTACATAAAGACCTTAAGATATGGTAAAATATAAAATATTTCACTTGTAGGCGGAAATTACAAAGAAAGAAAGTCAACCTATTTTTTTTTTTTTCAAATCTACCCCTCAGGCAATCAAATTTTAAGTTTTTTTTGTTTAAAAAATTAAAAAAAATCAAAATTTTGATTGATAAAGGGGCAATTTTGAAAAAACAAAAAAAAAAAAGTTGACCAACCTCCTTTATAATTTCTGTTATAAACAAAGCATTTGGTATTTTACTTAAAATTTTTAAGATCCATACATAAATCACTATTATTTTTCTGTTTGTAGGGCCGTATCCCAACCTTTAGGGAAATGCCCTACTAATGAAAAAAATTTAAGAAGATAAAAATAAAAATTTGGTCTGAAAATTTCCTTAGATTGAAGGATAATTTTGAAACAAAAAACTTAAAAAACAAGTTATCCGACTTTCTTTGTAATTTTTTTTATAGAGCATTTCCTATTTTAAGAAAAAATTTAAGATCACTTCGTAAATCACTAAAAGAAAATTCCAATATAAAGGCAATTGACCATTGAAAACAAAAGATAATACAAAAGAAAAAAAAACAACCCAGTCATGAGTGGACTGTGTGTCTATCATGTGTCATCATTTCATCACTGGTGCGACATGTGTTGAGTTTACAAGCAATTTGAGCAACATTGCACCTCCTTTCACACTTTTCTTATTTATTTGGTTTTGGATAAGCATCATGATTTGTCCCCATTCACGTAAATTCGTCTCCTCCTCATTGCCATGGTTAGTGTAGGCCGTTCGATAGATTAGAATGGCAACAAAATGTGGTGATTGTCGTATTATGAACAAGCCAATATGCAAAGGACTAGCCTTATCGCATGGCTAGTTAGTCAATGATGAACTTACTGAGGCCACTTATTTATTGCCCCAGAGCGGCTTATTTGGATGTCATAGAAGGAAAAAAGTTTACATAATGTTGCAGTCTTATTCGACAATAGGGTGCAGCTCAATAATATTGTAAAAAAGAGTGTATAGATATAAAAAAGAGAAAAAAAGAATTTCAAATCTTAAAAAAATTGCACATTTGTAACAAGGTATCTAGATTGTTTGTTTTATAATTTTAAGTACGGAAAACGGTTTGACAGGTTGCAGTGCTGTCAAAATAAATAAAACTTCACCTCATAACTTATCTAAAATTGCAATTCAAGCATTAGAAAACCTTGACATCGACAAGTTTGGCTTGAATATTATGATTATGAATAAAAATAGGATTTTAAGCTCTAAAAATAATATCTATTATAACAAATTATCTAGATCGTTTATTTCATCCTAAAAATAAGTGTTTATAGATTCGTAAGATCTATACCATTTTTTAAGTTGAAAAATTGTTTCATGCAAGCTAGACCGCATTTCTACAATATGTGGTCCGGAAGTATAAAGCATCCATCTTAAAAAATGGATGCAAATAGGTGGTCTATCTCAAAACAATTGTAATAAACGGTCCAAATGTTTTATTAATATAATTATTATTTCTAGTTTTCAATTTTTGTTTTTCTTTGCATATTCATGATCTCCATATTAAAGATTATATATTTTCTCAAATTAGGATCAAATTATATTTAAAAATATATTTATTACCAAGCCCGCATTTCTATAATATGCAGGTTGGCCGCATAGAAACCGTGTTATTTTGAATTTCAAAATTTATTGTCGGTGTGGAAAATTGATTTAAGAGCCATCACAATGATTATAGATTTACTGTCTCTACAGTGATTCTGAAATGGGAAAGGTTTCTATACTTCCCCAATAGCATAGAAGATCTATGCTTCCCCTACCATCCAGCCATCCAATTTTGATCAAGTGTGCCACTCACTGTTGGATTTTGGATCTGATGCCTCCAAGTATTTTATTTTTAATTTTTTTATATGAATTTTATGAATATGAAACTTGGTGCATGTCATCTTCTCATTAGACACACCTAGAAACAATATTAAAAATAATTTTTCGATAAAATATAATGACCAAAATACCCATTGAAAGTTTTAGGGGTATTTTGATCATTTTATTTTATTGATATTTTTAAAAATAATTTTTTATAAGTATGAGTTTAAGAGAGGTGAAAATAATTTTTATATAAAAAATTAACAATAAAATAGTATAGAGACGTGACATTATGATTGGGGCCATATCATCCGTCCATTCATAATGGACAGTTGGATAAAGGGAAGCACATAAGTTTCATGCTATAGAAGAAGCATAGAAAGCTTGCCCTTTTGTAATAAAAGATTGACACAATTTCTATGCGGCTAACCTGCAAATTGTAAAAATACGGGTTTGGAAATTAATATATTTTTTAAATATAATTTGATCTTAATTTTTAAAAATTATATAATTTTTAATATGGAGATCATGAATATAAAAAAGTAAATAAAATTTTACTACAAAAAATAATATTTATATCAAAAAAATATTTGAACCGTTAATTATAATTGTTTTTAGATGGGTTACCTATTTCAATCCATGGATGGTTTATAAAATGGATGCGACAGTATGTACCTCTAGACCGTATATCGTAAAAAATACAGATTGCGACAAAGTTTTAAGTCATGCTACGACATCTGACCTTAGGACTGCATAACTTAAAATTGCTCCGTACATAGAGATAAGTAGAACATTTTTTTGCAAATCTCACCATTTCCCAAAAACCTTTTGACGTGTCATATCATTACAATGACAAGGACAATTCACGACTACAACCACTCCCTCTTCGAGACTGATTGTTTGCTTTACTCAGTAAAATACGGGTGCAGTGGGCATACGCATGCATCCGTAACATGTGCACTTCAAATTTTGTCCGAGGTAAAAGTGTTTTTTTAAAATTATTTTTATATTAAATTATTAAATTTTAAATTTTAAAAATAAATAAAATCAAATACATCTATAAACATATAAAAATCTTAAAAATAAACAATGTAAATAATATATTATAAAATATACTATTTATAAAACTTAAAATCTTTTTATTGCTCATATTCATACATCAAGATGTTTCAACGTTAAAAGTACCTTATCAAGATGTTTCAACGTTAAAAGAACCTTTTCTAATGGATTTTTGAAAGGCATCCACATCTCTAAATTATAAGGTCACATCCACATATAGCATCCACATTTCTAAATTATAAGGTCAGATCCACATATAAACTTTTACCTTCCTTCTTTGATCACAAAAGCGACTAAAAATACCGAGAGGACCTCCCCTCCCCCGACTAGACCTCCCTCCTACACCTAAGTATACAGGGAAATTTCCTACACCTAAATACATAGGGAAATTCTTTATATGTAACCTTAAACAATCCATTTACGGTGCCCTTCAAATTTTATCATAACATATAATTTTGAGGTAAAATATTCTTAAGATTATCTCAAAATCTATTATCATATGTAATTATAAATTTTTAAACTTCAAAAATGATTAAAATCAAGTAGATCTATAAATATATGAAAATCTTGAAAATTGACAGTCAAGATAATGTGTTATAAGATGCATCATTTTTGGGACTCAAAATCCTGTTTTTTTTTCATAGTCATTCATCTCGATGTTGAGATGATCAATTAGAGGGTTTTTCAATATTAAAATAACCTTTTCCGATGGATTTTTTTAGGTGCATTAGTAGTTCTACATTTTAAAGTGACAACCTTATATAAACTTTTCCCTTGGATAAAAGGTTGCAACTTTAAACAATCCAATTATGGCACACCTCTAAACTTTATCATATATGTAATTTTGATATCAATTATTTTTTAGGATTGCTTGAGTATATATTTTCATCTCTAAGTATAAAACTTTAAACTCTAAAAATAGTTCAAAGCAAATGAATATATAAACATATGAAAAGTTTGAAAATGAACAGTCCATATAATGTATTACAAGATACACTATTTCACATAGTCAAAATCATTTTTTCTTTTCATATTCATACATCTCAATGTTGAGATGATCAATTAGAGGGTTTTTCAACATAAAAATAATATTTATTGATGGATTTTTGAGCTGCACTTTTAATTCTACATTTTAAGGTTGCAACCTTATATAAACTTTTTGTAATTGGGGTCGGTGTATTTTTTATTGACTGCTAATGAGTATAAAAATCCTCTTATTTTCTCTTTTTGGGTGATTAAGTGGGGAAGTCAGTTCCCCACCCATTTTTTCAAGTGGATTAGAAGTTACTTTTTAAAAATATTAGTGAGGTGGTGTTAGTGGCAGTTCGGTAGTGTTAGTCGCGTATTTTCAAGTAGACCAGTACCGCTTTTTTTAAATAGGTTATGAATTAGCTTTTTGATGGTATTAATAAGGTGTGTTAGTCATGAGAATAAAAACTACATCATCGTGACTAATGTTTGAGGAGCTACCATTACGAGCCCCTTTTCCAAAAAATCCTTTCATACTTAATTACATGGGGAGTTCACTAGTATAAAACTCCTACAAAAACCTCTTTCATACTAATAAAAAAAAAGTGGGAATGGGGTCATAGTGGTAACATTATTTGAGCTTCAACTAACGGACTATCATTCTCACTTAACTACCATTCTCACTTACGTATTTGAAAAACGCTGATTATTTTTAAAAATAAGTTGGGACCTGTATTCGCACTTATCTACCCAAAAAAAAAAAAAAACACCTATAATTACGTAGGCTCATTTCTAAGTTCCAGTTCTTAAACTACAAGACAAATCAATTAAAAGTGGAACACATATGACATAGGAAATTGATAATAAACTAAGATAACAAACCATTCATTAGTCGGGTGATTGGTCCTCGGGCAAGCGAACCCGGATCGCCTGTACCTCAAGAGCCAAGGACATGAGGTTCTCCACAAAGACCCTCAGATTCTTATAAGAGGAGCCCCCCTCTTCTAACGCCTCTCTTGCCGCCTCTTTCAATTTCATCGCATTCTCTCTCATCTTGGACGCCCTTGGCCCCTCCCTTATCTCCTCTATGCACCTGCAAACCTCGTCTCTTCGGACCACTCCCTCTGCATCGCGCTCGAGCCGGACCCCAACGCCGAAGACATCGACCAAGAACTTTGCATTCGTGACTTGGTCGCCCCAGTGAGCAAATGCTAAGATGGGGGTGCCGGCTGCGATGGTCTCGAGAGTCGAATTCCATCCACAGTGTGTCACGAAGCAGGCGACGGCCGGGTGGGTCAGCACCTCCACCTGCGGGCACCATTTAACGACTTTGCCTCGTCCGGCGGTTGCATCTAAGAATCCGTCTGGCAGCAGGAACTTGGAGGTGCTCGCAACCGGTTTTCCCACCCAGAGGAAGGGCCGTCCGCTGCTCGCGAGGCCCCACGCTAACTCCTCAATTTGCTTTGGCGGTAGGCTCACAACGCTCCCAAAGGCAACATAGATTACAAATTCTCTGGGCTGAGTGCTTAGCCAGTTCAGGCAGTCATCTTCGGGCTTCCACAGATCGCCCTGCATCTCGGACGCTGTGGATTTGCCGAGCAGCTTCGAGGGCACGAGCGGGCCCACAGGCATGATCGGTGTGAGCTCCGACATGGACCGAATGGCTTCAGTCTCGAGTGCATGGAACGAGTTCGCTAGCACCCACTTCACCTTATTGATTTTCCTGATGTGGCACAATATCGCATCTGCCAAGCACTGATATGGCGCAAAGGGCACGAGGAAGCTCGGGAGCTCGTTCGTTTTCAGCACAGGAAGCCCCCGAAGGCTGATGTCTATGTTTGGTCTCTCCGGTGTCGGGAACTCGCCAAGCCTGTAGAGGCTTCGGTAATAGACGGCATAGACAGCACAAGACTGGATCCAGAGCATCGCGCATGGGATGCCAAAGCCCTCAGCCACATCCACAACAAACGGCATGAATGGGTTGCTCACAACATAGTGCACAGGTCGGCCCCGGGCCTGGAGGTCATTGATCAGAGCCGCCAGCCCTTCTGGACCGGCACAGTTGAGCTGAGCCATGAACTTGTCAAGGTCGTGCTGATTGTTATCTGGCATACCGAGGCCATCGGAGAAGGTCTCGAAGCTGATAGGCCCAACGGGGCCAGCGGCACTTGCATCGTGCATCTGCTGGCCGACGGTCTTGTTGGTAGCTAAGCTCACAAGAAGGCTGGCGTTGGAGGCGGCGAGCAAATCTGATTGCTGGCTTAACATGGCCTTGTCCTGGGAAGGTGACCAGTAGGATATGGCACCCATCGTGGCTCGCCTGTTGCTAGTGAGCTTGGTTGATGCTCTGGTTTCCTACTTCTAGTGACAGAGGAGAGGGGGCTGGCTCCTTTGATGCAAGGCTTCCAGTGCGCAAAGATGGGATTAAAATAATGGTATTAGTGGGGGGAGGGGGGGGTGTGAGGTCTCTATCTATTGGAAAAGGTGGGCTCCCTTTGTCCTTTTCCCTGTAAGAAAATTGGTTTCATAGGTATGCAGCCTTACTAAATAAGTAAACCCTTATCTCATAAAAAATAATTATAATTCAAGCATTAAAAAAACCTTTACATTGATCATCTCGGCTTGAACATTACAGTTATGGTAACAGAGAGTAGGATTTAAGTTGGGTGCAGTTGGCATACAGACGCTTCTGTAGGTGTAGAGGTACGGCGCCCTTCAAATTTTATCATGGTATATAATTTCAATATAAAATGTTATTAGGATTATCTCAAAATCTATTTTTACATTTAATTATAAATTTTAAAATTTCAAAAATGGTTAAAATCAAGTAGATCTATAAACATATGAAAATCTTGAAACTGGATAGTGTACATAATATGTTGTAAAATGCACTATTTCTGATACTTAAAATCTTTTTTATTTTTCATAGTCATATATCTTGAAGTTGAGACCATCAATCAAAGAGTTTTTCAACATTAAAACTACCTTTTCCCATGGATTTTTGAGGGGCATCTATAGTTCTACATTATAAGGTAGTATCGTTATATAAACTTTTTCCTTTTAAGTTTTGAAAATATTATATATTATAACAAATTATTTAGATTGTACAATTCTCCCTAAAAATAAGTGTTTATAGATCCACAAGATCTATACTATTTTTTGAGTTTCAAATTTTATTCTCTATATTGAAAATTTATTTTAGAGCAATAATGGAGATTTCTTTATAGAAAGTGCTTTCGGGAAGCGGACTTGACGTAAGAGTTTATTTTGTTTTTACTGGGCTTTATAAAAACTTCATGCTTTCTTGCGAGGGTGCAGTTTGTATAGGGCTGAGGCTCTAAACAATCAAAGTAGAGCCCATCTTCAAATAGTGTCAAGTAATATGGTTTCAACATTGAAAATCTTTGTGACAGCCTTAAAATATATTTTTATATCTAATTTTAAAATGTAAATATTTAAAAATAGTGTAGATCAAACAGATTTATGAAAACTTGCAAATCTTGAAAATTGACGGTCCAAAAATGCAGGACTAGATTTATTATTTCCAAAACTTGAAATCCATTTTTTTCTCATGTTCATGCAGCTTAATGTCGAGATGGTCAATTTGAGGATATTTGGGCATCAAAACAATGTCGAGATGGTCAATTTTTTAGGTGAGCTCTAATTTAATTATTTAGAACCTCGGCTCTATATAAACTTTTTCTTTCTTGTAAATATCAAAATAGGGATCAAATCTTCTTAAGATATCATTAGAAGGGTGAAATGATTATAAATTACACTCTAGGGCACGTGCTTCCAAATCCCCTCTATGTCTTGATGGGAAGCCATAACAATTAGGGCGTGTTTGATAATAGGAAGTGGCTTCTAGAAGTTGAGAACTTTTCAACTTTTTGTGTTTGATAAAAATGAGAATCTCAAATCGAAAGTTTTCATCTTCCCACACCCTGTGTAAAAAACGTTCCGACCCAAAGGTCGGAACCTAAAATAGGAAGCTCTAAACTTCCTCCCCATTCGATAACCTAGAGCACCCCTCCCCTTCGATAAAACCCTAATCTTTGAGCAAACCAACCCCCCCCCCCCCCCCTCCCCACCCCTGAGCACCCACTTCACTGAGCACTCCTTTCTGCGCCATTGAGCACCCACCCTGTTGAGCGCCCTCTTTTCACAACTTTTCATCTCGCCGTTAAGCCAGCCCAACACACCATTATCTCAAGCAAACTTGTGATCTTTGCCATTGATCTTGAGGTATGCACTTTATTCTCTCTGATATTAATCATTGTGTTTGTTCTTGAGCTCTTGAAGCAAATGGCTCTTATTACTGATCTCTATGTTTGTTCTTGAGCTATTGAAGCTTAGAGCTCTTATACTCCATGATTTTAGGGTACAAGTTTTTTTGTGGGGTTGTCCCTCTCTGTTGACTCCCAATTTCGATCTTAGTTTTTTTTTTCTTGTCTCTCTTTCTCTTTGTTTGAAAATGGGCAATGGATGTTACTTGCTTATAAAATGCCCTAATAAGTGTTTAATAGTTGCTGGAACTTAGTGTTCTATTCGATTATGTGGGGTCGTATTATTTGATGATGGATCATTTGATTTTTGTTCATTTCTCCAAATGTTGCTGTACTTTGGGTTTCTCTTTCCATGGCTGTTGATTAATGGGTATAATATATAATTTGCTCATTGCCTAGAAATAACCATGCTCTCTCTCTCTCTCTTACATAACGCACACATGTGTGTGTTGGTGAAATTGAAGTATTGTGAAATTGAAATATTGGATTGGTTTTTAAATCTTATGCGAGTGCTTTTATGATGAATTAACTGATGTAGCTTCCGTGTATTTGATGTGAATTCTCCTTGGTAAATTATGAATGTTTAATGTTCTATGAATTTATCAATATAGAAACTTCAGTATGACCTTTGTTAAACTGTCCATGTAAATGTGGTAAATTAATTGTACTTGAAGGGATTTTATAAAGGGCTTTTATGAATATTTTTTTTGAGGATTTTCTTTTTTTTAAATTAGTAAAATCTTTGTATACAATGAGACCATTTACCTTTGATACAAAGTGGTCACAATTCCTTACAACCATTTGATGTGAAATTTGATAGCTTGGATATGTCACAAAGTTCAAGAATTTCTTTTGAAGTTTGTGCTTGGTCCAATTTCACATCCAATGGTCAAGATTAATGTGACCACCTTGTATAAAAGGTAACTGGTCTCATTCTATACTTTACTTTTTTTTTTTATTTACTTGCACTTTGGCGGTCAAATAAATAGGTGTATATCTACCTAACTTTACAATATATATGTTATAAGACTTTACTAGCTCATATATAACTTAAATAATAATAATATCACTACAAAATGTTAATAAGTTATGTATTCTTGATATACATGATCCCTCAATGAAAATTCCTATGTATAGGTTTTAAAAAATAAAATTTCAATTCTTTTCTTTGAAATATACAACAGATGATAGATCCTTAAATTTTAGAACTATGAAATTCTATTAAGTAAGAAAAAAATATTTCCCAAATTAGAAGATTAAAATCATGATTTTTTAAATCAATTTTAAATAATTTTTATATGCATGATGATTTTTTAAAAATAAATTTGGCACAAGTTGAGCGGGTGGCGCAAGTTGAGCGGGTAGCACAACATAGTGCCACCACATAAATGACACATTGCACTAATATAAAATTAATTAAAGACAAACCTACAATGTAGTCTAGCAACACCACAGTAAAGAACTTCCATTATTTAACTTCTAGGTCATCCAGCACACGTTTCCATTTAAACTCTATAATGAAAAAATATATGAAGCTGAATTAATTTCTACATTTATTTTAACTTCATTAAATAAATTTTATACAATTTGAGTGGGTAACACAACATAGTGCTACTACAAAACTGATACATTACACTATTATAAGTAGAAGTTTACTTAAGATTACTAAACTCACCACCAATCTTTGATAAACGTCCAAATTACTGTGAAATAATTTTTTTTTTAAAACAATAGAATGTATATTTCAGTATAAAACTATTGTATCATAAATTATATTCATATAAGGTTATTAATATATTATGTTTTATATATTATAGTTCAATATATATAACATAAAATATTTATATTGTCATTTATATGTTATAAATTATAACGTATAACTATATAACAAAAAACTATATGTTATAAATATATATTTGTAACTTATAACTAATAACTAACTCCTAAAAAGGTTGATTAATAAATCTAAATGGCTTAAAAGACACAACATTAATTATAAACATACCTGCAATATAGTATTCAAAGATCACAATAAAAAACTTCTAATCTTCTACGCAATTAAATCATAAAGTCCCTGCATCAAAATGTAATGTACATATCCCTTTAAAGTCTATAATGAAGCAATGTGCCCATTTTAAATAAATTCTACGTTCATATTGACTTCTTTAAAATAAATTTCACGAAAGTCAAGCGGGTAGCACAACATAGTGCCAACACAAAAGTGATACATTACACTGTTATAAAATTAATTAAAAAATAAATACGGATCATATAAAATCTGATCGACTTCTACATTTCAATTCTATAATAAAACAATGTGTCTAGTTTAAATAATTTTATATTAATATTAATTCCTTTTAAAAGTTGTGGGTAGTACAAAATAATAGCACCACAAAAATGATGAATTTAACTGCTCTAGGCAATAGTTTACTTACGATTACTATTTCTTTAAAATAATTTTACACAGGTCGAATAGGTAGCCCAACATAGTGCCACCACGAAAAAGACATGTTCCATTGTTCTAAATAGAAATTTACTTCAGTTTAATGTTAGTTGAATGCTAACTTTGAATCTTAATATATTATTTATACTTTTATAAGTATAATATCAATTTATCAGTTAAATTATAAATTTTAGTTCTTAAGTTTCATTTGTTCTAATTCAATATAAGTTACATGGGTTATTCTTACACGTTTTTACAATAAGAAATTTCACTATTGCTTTTCACTAGTTATCTCTAGTGCTACTTAGCATTGACACCTTGTTTATACTTGAAAATGCGGGCAACGGACTTCGCCCTCGTCATCGTTTCGGGTGCGCACAAATCAAAGAGTTGAAAGACAATGGGCTCCATCAAATTATGTTCCGAGGGAAAATCAGGTCCTAAGACTTTATCCCTCTCGGACTGCCAGCAAAGCCAGCTTCCTTCCTATTTCAACCTTGGAACTCAACAAGAAAGCTTTCGAAAAAGGTTTAGAGCTAAAAGGTAGATTTTTAGAAGAGAATATTTAGAAAATGGACAAGAGAGGATAGCCACAAATAAACCACTAAACTAGATAAAAGAAAATAGATAGGGTTAAAGAATCTAACGATGAAATGTAAAAAGAACAACAAGGGGAAATGCATAGAATCTATGAAATATAACCCACTCTCTATTCTAAATATGCATTATTTAGACAAATAAGGTAAGAATATGAAAAGGAGAGAGTAGAGGTAAAAGGGTAAGAGAGTGGATGTTACATTAAAGAGAGAAAGAGAGGGAATAAAGCATTAAGGAGAGAATAATGAGGGAAAGAGTGAGATTAAAATACATTAAGTGAGAGGAAGAGTGGGAGGATATTAGATAACAGTAAAAGAAAAGAGGCAACATAAAGTGAGAATAAATATAAGAAAAGATGGGAAGAAGAAGATACTAAGCTATTAAACAAAATATAAGGGGAATAGATGGAATGGGCATAAGATAAAGGAGGGGAAAGATGGGGATAATAAAAAATGAGATTTAAGTTACAAGATAAAGGAGAAAGAAGGGACGAGTAAATATTATTCACTAAGAAAAATAAGTAAAATAAAGGAAAGGAAATGGATACATAAAGGAAATGAGAGAGAGAGAGAGAGAGAGAGAGAGAGAGAGAGAGAGAGATCTATTCCATGAGATGAACAAAAGGGGAAAAGAGAAAAAAATACAACTAATCAAGAGAAGAAAATGAAAGAGAAAAGGGGGATGAACTAGGTCATTAATGAAGAGAGAGGAGAAGGGAAAGACATAAATACGACAACAAAAAAACTACAACTAATCAAGAGAAGAAAATGAAAGAGAAAAGGGGGATAAAGTAGGTCATTAATGAAGAGAGAGGAGAAGGGAAAGACGTAAATACAACTTAATGAAGAGAATTAAATGCAAGAAGCAAAGAAACTAGACTATAAATAATGAAGCAAAGAGAGAAGTAAATACTATTAAATAAGGGAATTCAATATTAGAATAGAAGAGAAGATAAGGGAAAAGATTAGATTACAAAAAAAAGAAGAAAATCATGTTTGAAACTAATAAATGAAAATAATGTTAGAAAACAACGGAAAGAAGAAAGGAAACAATATTTAGGCTGGACCTCCAGGCCCGGAGCCGATTCAAATTGAATAGTTGCATAGTCAATAATGAGTTTTTGGTTTTTAATGGGGCAAATAGAAATATGATGAAGAGGGCCCGAAAAATCAGATTATCAGGACCACCTTCGATTTGATAAGGTAGCTTGAAGGGGTAGAAGCTTAGTTTTGGATTGAGGGTTTTAGGAGGAGTGGGATTTGCTCAAATGGGTTCACCTTGGGGCTTCCTCACAAGCTTAAGTTTAGAATCAATATCAAAGGAATTTTGGGCATAACCTAGGTTCAAATCC
This sequence comes from Amborella trichopoda, assembly GCF_054954075.1. Lineage (NCBI taxonomy): Eukaryota > Viridiplantae > Streptophyta > Magnoliopsida > Amborellales > Amborellaceae > Amborella > Amborella trichopoda. The sequence goes on from NC_142346.1 coordinate 14,690,188, forward strand.
TCAAAAATCGTACCTTGAACATGAGGTGAGAGGGGCTATTTATAGGAAAAATGGACCCAAGACAGGTTGAAGGTCGGTTTTGTGCAAAAATCGGTCCATCAGAGTTCTAACGACGTTTGGAGTGGCGCCAGTGGCACTTGGATCATTGCCATGTCATTAATGCTGCATTAATGATGGTTAACAAATATTAGTTAGTCATTAATACGGTTGTTACAACCCTATCTGTATCTGGTGCCATTGGCAATGGTGTCGTTAGCATTCTGACTGCCTTCAAATCTTGTTTTGGACACGTGTCACGTTCTGGTGAATCTGATCTGGGTCTAATGGACCAATCACAGTTTGAAGTTGTTCCAAGTGGCGCCGACGATGTTTGTAGTGTCGTCAGATGTAGGTGGAACGCTATCTTGGTTGTACTATCTTTCGGATTTTTTACCAATCACAACTCCACAACAATAGTCTATACTCTGACATGTCAGTACAAGCTTGCCATGTTGACGGGTATGCAGTCTTGTTGGCCAGGCTGTTTCCCGCCTAGTGGAGGTCTTCGGGCCTGATGATGTTTGGAATGAAGCTGGCGACATTAGCAATGTCTTCAGGCTTCTGGTCATTCTGAAGCTCGTGGGGGCCTAGAGCTGGGCGATGGTTGGACTGGCACTAGCACCACTGAGAATGGCGCCAGGCTTCTGCCCCTTCTGGTCACCTATTCCATAACTGAGGTACCTTTGGTGCATTGTCTTCAGAATATTAACAGGGCTTTAAAAGCCATTAGGGTAGAGCAAGAGCTTTCCCTTCTGAAGTGCTTTGAAGGCAGGTTGCTCTGAATCTGTCTTGCCTTGTCTCGCCTCTTGGTGCCCTTGATCTCACTTGGGAAAATATTGGTTTTGTGGAGGCTTGATTTAAGTAAGAGTTCGGGCGGGTTTAATGGCTTAAAATATCCTGGTGGTCTACCTGGGACATTTCAACCATCCATAATTTCTTCAGTTGAGATCAGAGTGTCTACGGTTGCACCTTATTGTCGCTTGTGTCTCACTTGAACAGTGATAGACAAAGCGACAAAGAAGTAGACCCCTATAGTAAAAGATTTAGGTGGAGGAGAGAACCTAGTTGCTTCATCCACGGAGTCTTGGAATTGCAAGGGACCCATACTGCTTAGTAGTCACGCTCAGGACAACTTAGCCCATCGTGCGGGGCATCACATGTTGGTCGCTCCCAATTGTCAATGCTTGGGACCCTGATATTAGCTTAGCCCATCGTGTCGGGCGTTGGAGGTTTATCGCTCCATTTGTAGTTCGTATGCAGGTGTGCCATATCCCCGAGAACTCTCGAGTCAAAATAATCTTGGATGGAATGTAGAAGATGAGAAGTTCGGAGAAATCTTGACAGAATAGATCATAGATGGCCTCATATCCTAGGTGTGTTCCTAGGGTCGTCTAAGGCTAGTGATGGCTTAGGAATTGAGAGTTGTTCTTTTTGTTTTTTGTCTTTGATGGGGAAAAGGTACGGTACGAAGTTTTTACTTGCCGTAGTTATTTCTCGTTAGATCGAGGGACTATAAGTGCATTATGATCATCATTATCGAGGCCATTCCATTTTCAAAAATCAGTTTTTAGAGATTGAATGTTTTAAAATTGGGAGAGGAAGGTTTTTAGAACAAATGCTAATGTTGGGTTACGATTTGAACAAACAAGATTGAGGTTTTTGAAATCACATAAACATAAGGAAGGTTATTTGATGAAATTCCGAATCGGGTTGCCTCAGTATTGGACTTTTTGGAAGAGAGGTAATTTTGGAAAGTCAGAAATAGACGTGGTTCACATTTTAAACTCGTGTGACAGAGGAATCATCCGAGTAGTTTAACGTCTTGTGGTGATAGACAGGGTTAAACAATTTAACGTCATGCAGCCATAGATGAGTGTAGAATATAACTGCCCCTAGCGGGTATTGCCAGTATCCGTTGGGAAGTTTTTAGAAGGGTTTTGCTCGAGGGGTCCGGTATCTGCCTTCGATTGGATTCATGTCAATTTGGAGGTAAAGGGTGTGGCGACATTGCTAGAGTCGCTGACATCATTCCAAATGTCTCCAAACAATAGAAGGGTATTTTGGTCATTTGCTGACACAGAGCCCTAGGGGAATCATCAATTAGGTCTGGCTTGCCCTATTTTTTGCTGATGGGACATTGCTTTGGATCCCTTGGGCATTATTGCGAAATGGTGGGTCATGGTTGTGGGCGACATTGGAGATGCCTTTGGCGACATTCTGAATGCCTTCAGATGGTCAAAGGGTATTTCTCTCATTTGGTGACTGGTCGGACCTGATTTTTCTTCGCACAGACGGTGGGAAATATCCTGTCTCAAACAGCCGTGGAGGGTCCACGTGTGTTGCACGGGTGCTCTCCTATGTGCGGATAGGAACCAATAAAGAGAGAGGTTTTACGATAGGGGTGCATTTAAGCGCTTACCTGATCGTTTTGGGGCTCGGGACACACCCGGGTAGTTTTAGTTTTCCCTCTTAGAATAATTACGAAGCCCTCTAGTTGTCTACCAATGCGGTTTGGACACAGACTCTCCTTAGGATTCTCAACTCGTTGCTTCGTTCTCTCGTACAGGGAACTGCAATATGGACTCGATTGTACTCCTCGATACTGGCTCGCTTGAATGAGGGCTGGTTGGCGAAAAGAAGGGATAATGGAAAAATGTCATAAGGATTCCCTTCTCTGCGCGAACGCTATACGCTCGGGTGATCAAAGTAATCGAAGGATTAGAACTCTCTTGATTTTTTGGCTCAGGAAGACTCATCCCGATTGACTAAGGCAGAGCACATGCATCTCTCACAACTCAACTCAACTGTATGTAGAGGAAGTTAGAGTGATGATTTGAGGGTTGAATCCTTAGGTTGACTATGAAAGGTATTAGGTCGAGCGTATGTCGGTTAGCAGAGTGCTATATAGTACTGCAGGCTTGCTACGATTACACTAGAGATGCGAAGAGGAAGAGACGAGGCTGTGCGTTCTTCGCTGGCACGGGTTACTGCGTAGGGCAACTAACAAGTGAAGAGAGAGAGAAGAAAGAAAGAAGAGGGAGATAGGGAATAGGGTCACCGGCTAGCGAGGGCTAGGGGTAGTTTCCCTCTCTAAAAATTTTTCTCTCTCTTTGGCACTAGATCCAAGTGTTAGGAGCAAAAGACAAGTAGAAACAAGCTTAATGCCTCTATTTCATTGAAAGATCCGATACTTTTACAATTGACCTAGGCCTATATTTATAGAGGATCCACAAAACAAGGGTGGATGCTCAAAACTAAGCCTAATTACAATTAAAAGGACTTACAATAGAATCCCGAATTTAGGAATAAAGACAAAATACCCCTTAAACCTTTCGAGTTAATGAGGAAACCATCCCTCTTTAAGGGGCCTTTCACCATTACCAGATCTTGGAAGATTTTTCGAATGGCGGTGACAGTGTTTGAGGTGATCGATCATCATAGCCTTTATGCTTATTTGATTCTAAAGATTTTGATGTCTTTTGATTGTCTTGAAGTGGCCTTTTTCTTGAGCGGTAGAAACCTGACTAGGTCGTGAACTTTTGGCTACCATTGCAACAAGATCTATGGTTTTTCGAGTCTTTATTTCGATTGCAAATTAAAGAGGACACTTCCATAGTCATTTTGCACTAATTTTTATCCGTTTTGGTCCTTGCTTGAAGTACTTTATGTTTCGGGAGATCGCCGGAAAAAGGGATTTCGGCTATTGGGCGATCTTATTTTCTTCATCCTTGGAATTTGTGATTTATCTGACCTTTGATTGAATGCGACAGTTATACCAGTTTGTAGTCCTTCATGATGGTACTGCTTTTACGATAATTCGATGTTCAGATCTCGAGTTTATTGCTTCACGAAGTTTGAGATGTCCTTTCTTCAAAAAGCTCTGATATCTATGGTTTCAAACTCATCTTCTCTTTAGAAAAACTTTGATTCTGGGTCATGTCACGACTCGTGCCATGTGTCAAAATGACCGAGTCGTCGAGACCTATCTTGTGTCTGAATTTGAGCTTGCTCCTACTTCAATTGAACGACGTTGGGTGTTTACAGGTCATCCCTAGAGGTGAAGACCACGGCTTCCATAATTGGGGACTGGTTTTTGGTGAGGCCCCACCGCAATAGTGTACGACTTTACTCTTTCAAGGTATTTTGGGCCCAAAATGTTCTTGGGAGGTCCGATTGACCCCAAAATTGGTCCCAAGGGGTTACTGGATGTTCTGGATACAATGGAGGTGGTCTAGTATTGTTTTGAAGCCCCTAGCTCAAGGATTTAGTTATAAGGTCTCTTTGTCACGTGATGCTACTTTTTCCAAGGTTGCCTAGTGTCATGCTTATTCTGCAGTGTTCGTTTGGTCTGGCAGCATCTTAGGCTTATTCAGCTTGGTGTCTGGCTTATTTGCATCAGGGATGTAGGTATGTCAAAAATGACGTATAACAGTGACATGGGTCCCAAAAGGAATCTTCCATCACTTAAGGCCTCCCTTGACTTCGACCGATTGGACTTGCCTTTGATCCCTTGGGCATTGGTGTGGAGTGGGAGGTCAAGGATGTGGGTGAAATTGACAATGTATTTGGCGACATTTCGAATGCTTTCAAACGACCAAAAGGTATTTTCGTCATTTGGTGACACAGGGCCCTAAGGGAATCATCCATCATATCCGGCTTACCCACCTTTTCAACCGATTGGATGTGTCTCAGATCCCTTGAGCATTGATTTTGACATGGACAATACAAGGAGTGTGGCATCATTGGCAATGCCTTTGACTAAATTTCAAATGGCTCCCCACTGTTCCCATGGGCATTATGATCATTTCATCAGTGTTGGGCTTGAGGGAAATTGTACTAATGGTCGAACTTGACTCTGCTCAGGCTAATGGGTCTTTTCAAACGGACCCTTGGTGTTGTGGTGAGAAGACGATTGCTTGCTGTTGGAATTATTGGGAATGGTGCCAGCACCATTCTAAATAGCGATGCCACCATTCGAGTCGAGGTTTTATAAATGTGGCCCCTAGGGGTCCCTTAGAGCCACTTGCAAGTAGTTGTCCTCCTATCAGTGGTCCTCTATTAGTATGCTTTTTGTCGTCCCAATGTTAGGACGACATTGTTCGAATACATTTTTCAGCACCTTGGGTCCCCAATACAGAATCAAGAGGAAGCCCGTCAATAAAGCCCTGATTTACAGTAGAATTTTCGATCGTCTTAGAATTGCCCTAGAACGGGTGGAAATCTTCCTAAGCACTTCAAAAGGCCACCTGCTAAGTTTCTTTGCAGTCTGACATGTCTAAGGCCGCGCAGACAAAGAAACAATTTCGAAAAAATCAGTAGCTAACGCCCTGAAATGGACGCCATAACTAGAAATCTATTTTTGATATGTCAATGACTATGGGACCACTTCTATTGGATTCAGCACGGTCGAAAACTCCTAGGGGTCACGTTTTGGCTTAAACGAACGTTTTAAGACAAAGTTATGTATGAAACATTAAAAAAAGGTAAGCCACACACTATTCCCGTGCGGCCTCGCTGCACCAATCTCCATTAAAGGAGGCTGGTTTGCACTGTCACGAGTAGCAACTTCAAAGGCTCATATCTCACTCGTTACGAGTCGGATCACGCTCAAATTTTGTGAGCATGTTCGTCTTGTCAGGACGAGCTTTTCAATATGTGGTACACCTCGTGACCATGCCCGAGTAGGGAGAAAAACTAGAGAGAAATTGGCAATTCGTGAAGACAGTTGCAGAAAATTCAGCAGCGACATGACCCACTCGAGCAGCCATATCACGACACTCGCATACCCGATCGACGTGAAACCAGTTCCATCGCGTATGTAAGGTATGGGGCTATGTCTGGTCCGAACCCCATATGTGATGAACTTTCAGATTTCTCACACGAAGGTGTCAAATTTCTGTAGACTCCGGCCGTCGGATTTCAGATTCCGGCCAAAACTCAGAGATTGCAAAATCTTCATTCGGGCACGAAATCACGCTGCATTTGTTGCAATGAGATCTTGACGGCATGCTTAGTACAATTCAATGAAGAAATCACGAAAAACATCAAGACATGAGCACACCATTGATCGGAAGTTTTCAAGATTCATCTAAATTGTGAGTCGCATGATCGTGGCCTAAAAACATGATTCGTGACTCGAAATGGGTATCAAATCGATTGTTTTGCCGAGCCCATCAAGAAAGCAATCATCTTTCGATCAAACAAGCGCCGGAGCAACTCCGAATTGGCCATGGAAGGTCACGCACGTTCTAAGGCAACAGTAATGATTATTTTAGAATTCTATGTATTGTTGCACAGCGGAAAAACCGTCATTTTGTATCATATTTTTAGATTTTTCTTTAATTCAAATAAATTGTAATTATCATCAATTAGGCTAGATTTTGGGCATCCACCCATGTTTGGACCCAATTCTATAAATACATGCTAAACCTAGCTGTAAAGGGTTCCACAATGATGAATAAAATTTGAGAGTTTTACATTGAGATTGTGGGTAGGTCCAAGAGAGAGAGAGAAGAAAAAGTATGATACGCCTCGGTGAAGGTAACTTTCTCTCTCCTTTTCTCCTCTCTTTCTCTCTCTCCTCTTCTCTTTCTCTCTCTTCCTTTCTTTCTCTCTCTTTATCTCTTTCTCTCTCCTACTCTTTTTCTGTCTTCTTCTCTCTTTCACTCATCTCCTTTATTTCTCTTTCCTATTCTTCTCTCTATCTTTCTCCCTCTTCTTCCTTCTTTCTCTCTCCTCTCTCAACATGCATGGCAGAGGGCCATCGCCGTTTGTGTCTTTTATTTTCTTCTTTCTTCTTTTTCTTTCGTTTTCTTTCCTTACTCACCCTTCATTCTTTCCCAAACCTTCCTCTCTCTTTCCTGTTCTTCTTCCCTTTCTTTCCTAATTTATTTCTTATTTCTTTCTCTTTGTTCTTTCCATTCTCTCTCTTTGTCATTCATTCATGGTGGAGCCTATCGCCGGACATAATATCCTTCTTTGGAACACATACAGTGAGCCGGGCCTAAACCCGAGTGGCAGGCCGAGCCTCTTTCTGAGTTTCTTCCTTTGTCATGGATAACGAAAGCCCACCGCTGTCCATGATTTCTCTTTCCTCTTTCCCTTGTCATGGGTGGAGGAAGCTTATCGTTGTCCATGTTTTCTTTCTCCTCTTTCCTTTGTCATGGACGACGGAAACCCATCGCCGTCCATGTTTTCTCTCTCCTCTTCCCTTTATCATGGACAGCGAAAGCCCATCGTCATCCATGTTTCTCTTTCTCTTCTCTCTTGCTTGTCATGGACGACGGAAGCCCATCGTCGTCCATGTTCCTCTTTCTCTTCTCTTTCCTATCATGGACTATGTTTCTCCTTCTCTTCTCTCTTCCTTGTCATGGACGGTGAAAGCCCATCGCCGTCCATGTTTCTCTCTCTCTTCTCCCTCCTTTATCATGGACGGCAGGAGTCCATCGCCGTCCATGTCTCTCTTATTTCTCTCCCTCCTTTGTGATGGACGACGGAAGCCCATCGCCGTCCATGTTTCTCTCTCTCTCCCATGTCATGGACGGCGGAAGGCCATCACCATCCATGTCTCTCTTCTTTCTCTCTCTCACGTCATGGACGGTGGAAGCCCATCACTGTCCATATTTTCCTCTCTCTCCCATATCATGGATTGTGGAAACCCATCGCCATTCATGTTTCTCTTCTTTCTCTCTCATCATTCATAAACGGTGGAAGCCCATCGCCGTCCATGTTTCTTCCCCTTCGTCTTTTCTTTCTCTCTCGTCTTTCTTCTAGCTTCACTCTTCTTTTTCTCTCTTCTTTCTCTCTCTTCTTATTTCTCTCTTTTTTTCTTCATCTCTCTTCTCTTCTCTTTCTTTCATCTTCTTCTCTCTTCTATTCTCTTCTTCTTCTTGTCTTCTTCTGTCTCTTATGTCTTTTCTCTTATTCTCTCATCTTTTATCTCTCCTCTTCTTATTTTCCCTCTTCTTTCTCTTTCTTTCTTTTATCTTATCTCTCTTTCCTTTCTCTTATCTTTCCTCCTTTCTTTCCCTCTCATTGACCAAGGGAGGTTAAGACTAGCACTACCATGGTAGTCTCGTTGTCTAGCAGTAATGTCGTCGTGCCTGTCTAAGTTACCGTGCCTGTATTGCTGCTAAAACAGGCTAGCCATCATGCCAAGATGATGTCCTCTAGTAGCATTTCTGCAGTACCTGTCTGAGTTACCATGCCTGCCTTGTTACCGCACAGGGTCAATCACCTACTGGTCTAGCCACTGTATCAGTTTAGCCGGTTGGTTAAATTCTCCTCTCCCCTTTCTTCTATTGTACTTTTTCTTTTCCTTTTCCTCACCCCAATCTCTATTCTCTTATTCTTCCCTTCTTCTTTTGGATGTGCACACTGTTGGAAGGTATTTTTCATCAACATGGGGCCCACGCTCAATAAAGGCCTAGCAAGTAGTGAAAATTTCGACAGTCTCAAAACAAGTCCAGAACTGGCCAAAATTTTCATAAGGTCTCTCAAAAGTCTGCTGTTAAGTTTTATCGTATTCCGACATGTCAAAGGCAGTGTAGACTGAGAAACAGTTCTGGCAGAATCGGCCTCTAGCACCTTGAAACGGACCTCTATAACTAAAGCTACATGTTCAGCATCTCAAATTACTGTGAATCCACCACCATTGGAGTCGGCATGGTTGAAAACCCCCAAGGGTCAAGTTTCTGCTCAAACGGATACTCCAAGAAGAAGTTATAGGCAAAAGAGTGAAATAGGAGATGTCGCACACTATTCCCATGTGGCCACCCTGCAACACTACAACATTGAAGGGATAGTCATGACTAGTAATTTTTTATGCTTATATCTCAGCCGTCCCAAGTTGAATTGTGCTCAAATTTGGTGAGCATGTTCATCGTGTCAAGATGAACGATTCGATATGTGGCATGTCCCGTGACAATACCTGAGCACGAAGAAAAACTAGAGAGAAGTTGTTGATCCGTGAAGAAAGTGTAAGAAATTCAGCAGCATCATACCTCGCTCGAGCGGCCAAATCACACTGCTCGCGACTCAATCGACATGAGACCAATTCCATCATGTGCGTAAGGTCTCATGCTATCACTGACCCCGAACCCCGTACACGATGAACAGTCCGATTCTGCACACGAAGCCGACGAACAGACTGCAAATTCCGTCGCTGAAATCCTTGATTCTGGCAAAAATTCCAAACTTGCAAAATCTTCATTCGGACACAAATTTGAGCTGCGTTTGGTGCCCGTGATCGTAGCAGCATGCTTAGTGTAATTCAGCAAAGAAATTATCCAAAAACGTCAAGGAATAAGTACACCATCGATCCAAAGTTTAAGATCTATTCAAATTTCAAGTCACATGATCATCATGCACCAAAAACAAGATCCATGGCTCGAAGTTGGTATCAAATCGATCACTATGCCGAGCCCTACAAGTAAATAATCATCTTACGATCAACCGGGCATCAGAACGACCTCGGATTAGCCATGTAAGATCACACAAGTTTTAGGGCAACACGGGGACTGTTATGGAATTTGACAACTTGTTAGGAAGGGGTAAATATGTCATTTTGTATCCTATTTTTTAATTTATTTTAATTCATTTGATTCTTTATTTCTAGCAATTATGGTTATTTTTTATCATCCACCTATGTTTGGGGCGCCCTTCTATATATACATATCATCATTGTACACAAAAAAGGGGCAGACACACACACAAGAGAGAGTTTTCACTTAATACAAGTTTCTCTTTCTTATCATTGTTGTGTCACACTTTAGAGAAAGAGTCAAGTGAGAGAAACTTCTGATCGGTGCGGTTGAGGTAAATCTTCTCTCTCTTCATTTCCTTTTCTTCTTCTCTCTCTCTTCTCCCTCTTCTCGGCCTGAGTTCGTCGCAGAAGTTGTGCATGACAGTGATAGTACCGTGCATGCCTCTTCTTTGGTCTCACAGGTCGTGCATGGCGATGGCAGTGCCATGCACGAGTCTTCCTCCCCTTCTATTCGTCTGTCTCTTTCCTCCAGTGAAGTTTGTAGATGGCGCTGCCCATCGCCGCCCACAGACGTAGCTGTGACGTCTCGGTGAAGTACCGAGACGATGAAGTTTGTTGCCACTTGCAAGGGGTCCTCCTCTACTGTGCATCTAGTGTAGAAAAAAATACCTATTGTCGCTCGCTAGAGGCTCTAGCAACACCCATAGTCGTCAGCGAGCTTCCTCCGTGCGTCCAACTCCTATAGCCATGTGACCTAGGAGGAACCATCACCGTGCGCCTAGTCAGGAGTTAACGCCATCTGCAAGGGATGTGTTGTCTCCTCGCATTACCAATGGCGATACCTATTGATGTCCGGACTTCTCTTCTCTTTGCCGTCTCGCCCTCTTCTCTTCACCCCCCCTTTCTCTTCTCACTTGACTGAGGGTTGACTTAGCCTAGCACCGCCACGCCGACCTCGGTTTTGAGTAGTATTGTTGCTACGATGGTCCTGTGAACCATGCTCTTCTTGCTTCCACTTCGAGTCGGTAACTTCTGGCCGTCATGCTGGTCTCACCCCTCCATCAAGCGCTCTCCTCTTTTCTACTTTTCATCGAACCTTGCACTTCATCACCTTCTCATGTGAACGGGCATTGCCCTAAGACAAGGGTGGGTCCCTTCGACCCACTTGTCTTACAAATTAACCATAAGAGTGTTGTGTAGAAAAACAAGAGGATTACCTGTCAAGGGAGGTGATTTCAAACTAACTCAAGCAGCTGGGGGGCTTTCTTCGTGATATAAGAGGGTGCCCACGCGAGCCAGCCTGAGTAAGTCCCAAACCCACCTAAAATTCCTCTCTCATTGGTTGGTATACTTACCCTTGCCCTTGAGTAAGGTTCCGAGAGAGCGATCTCAAATCTCGAGTTCACCAAAACCTCGTGACACATGCCACCAGATCACCTAGATCTAAAGGGTAAGATTGAGGCATCTAACCAGCTTGACGACTCCACTGGGGACTTACTACCCCTTAGTCGGCTCGCTCTTGTTTGACCATTTCTTGCTTTACTTTCTCCACCTATTTCTATGGCACTTGGGTTGTTCAACCCGTTCATCCGAGTCGGGGACTTCCTTATCCCTGTGCTCGTGGCTGTCTTAGGGAAGAGAGCAGCTCAAGCCTCCTTCCCTACTCTCCTTTTGGGTCAGGACTCATGGTCTGGCTTCCAAGTTCTCACCTGGATCGGTGCGAGAGGGGATTTAAAGGTCCCTGCCTCCCCCGCTTTCTCGGGCCTGGTGGACTCTCCACCAAGGCCCCTTGCATGGGTAGCACGTCTGCTGTCGCACACCCTGCTACTAGCAAATCTCCTGCCAGTCATACTGTTGTGGTATGTCGGAAGGCTACCCCTTCCATCCCTGTGAAAGGCAAGTAAATTGTCGTTGCTCCTGAGGTTCATCGTATGGCAACCCCCTATGCTCCTTCACCATTCCGAGCCTCCATACTTGAGGGGTCCGTACACAGAGACGGAGGTCCTGAGGTCTTCACCCCTCGCACACACTCAAAGACTCGTGGTCTATCCACTCGAGCCACACCTTGGGGCAACCCTCACGTTGCTTTGAGCTCGCATCCAGGGCTAGGCCTTCTCGGGCCAAACCTACATGCGCCATGCATTCGCTTTCCATAGCTCGGGTAGCGCTAGCTCTATGCCACCTCGAGCACAGGAGGGTTGACTGCTCTGTCTTCCCTCTCAGCACACACAGCTTCACCTTGTGAGAGACAAGCTCCCGCCTTGTCCCTTACAAACACAAGCTCGTGGGTATTAGCCTCCTCAGGTTAAACCCATTGACCAAGCCCGGGCTAACCCTCAAGTCACTCGGACGGCTAACCCTAAAGGTGCACACGCACTACCTTTGTAGGTCCCTCTCGGATCCAGACTTAGATGGAGTCATGAGCCGGCCCTTCTTTCCTCTGCCGCTCTCCCGATGCACCCTGGCCTCACAAAGGAATTTGTGGCAATGACTTGATGTCAGACAGAGGCCTCCAGCCGCCAAGGCAAGAATCCAAGCTGCCCTCCATCCTTGGGCCCCACTCCCTGCTCCATCTCATAGACATGGCCCTCACCTGTTCAAAGAAAACGGGGTAGTCTAAGTCCCAGGCTCTGCTCTGGATTGAGGTCCACAACCGCCTCACGATTAAGCAGAAAAGCGGCCTGTAGATCCTGATTAGGGAAGCCTCCAAGGCAGTCGAGGTCACCACCCCTGACGACCTCCTGCCTTGTAATCCCTTTTTCCCCTCTTCAAACTCCGAAACCTGAACAAGTCCAGGAGTACTATTCGGTGATCACCACCCAAAAGCCACGATCCTAAGACCGTCAAGAACCGGTCCTTAGAAGATCGGCATACAAAGCCCAAGTCCAGTCGGGGCAAGCAGAGCCCCTCCAGATTGACTTGCCACACACGACTTGTCAGCCTCGGCAGTCCGCAGCATCACCTGACTCTAACCTCCCAGAGGAAACGATCAGTGTCATGGTGATCAATGATCCAGACGACACTCAAGAGGAATGGCTGAACAAGTTAGAGGAAATGATGAAAGCCATCCTCAGAAAGATGGAGCGCCTAGAGGCTACCAGATCCCCTTCTTTGTCTAATTCCCCTACTAGTGAGGACACAGTCCCCAAACAGGCTCCTCCACTGGTCTCTCAAGACAACTCTCCTTCTCGCGGGGTCTCCCATATCGATATAGATGCTATGGTGGCCTATAGCCTCAAGAACAAGGTCCTAGGCATGCAGGAGACGTCTCTCTACCAAAAGCCGTAGCCTTCATACATTGACCAGGTGTTGTTTCCCCTGAACTACCAAAAAGAGATACTCCCTCTGTTCAATGGTACTATGTCCCCTCACCAGCATACTACCCACTTCCAAGCAGCCTGTCGGGAGACGGCGACTGATGGGCAACTTCTCCTTCGTCAGTTCATCGAGACTCTCGAAGGGCCAGCCTTCCAGTGGTATACTAAGCTGCCCCAAAACTCAGTGCACACTTGATAGGAAATGGAGCAGTTTTTCTTCCAACGCTTCTACGAGGTCTAAAGGAATGTCAAGACCATTGAGGTCCTCACTCTGATACAAGACCCTGGTGAGCCAGTCGACAAGTACATCACCAGATGGAGAGAAGTGGCGACCTTCCATGCCACCCCCATGACCGAGAAGAAAGCAGTCCAGACCTGTTTATGGAACATGCTTCTCGAGATCGCCCTGTACGTCAAGGCATCCAATCCACCCTCCATGTCAGAGCTCATCTTTAAGGCAGTTCATATAGAGGGGTTATTCAAGTATGACAGCTCTTGTTAGCAACCCGCAGGCTCAAACTCTCACTCCAACAGTCGGGGCAATCAAAAGGCAGTGATCAGCTCGGCCGTCACCATGACTGACACCAAAGGCGTGTCTCCTCAGACTCGATATCTCTAAGGAACATACGCCTCAGGCTGGGGCCAAGCAACAATCTTACAATGCGGTCCCGCCTCCTAAAAATAGCAAGCAGAACGACCACTAGACGCAGCACCAGAACAAGGTTTACCCCTTTGACAAGGAGTGGATCCCTGCACTACTCCAACTGCTATTAGAACAAAACATGATCCAGCAGCCAGAGGTCACTACTGAAGAGTCGGCTGGGCAAGAGACAAATGAGAGGTATTGTGCCTATCACAGGAGAATAGCCCACCCCACTCACGACTGCTATAAGCTCAAGGACACTATCGAAGACCTTATCAACCAAGGTCAAATAAAACTCAAAGATTTGAAAAAGGCATTCGGGGCAGCTGAGGCATCTCACATAGTCACGATCTAGGAAGACGACGAGGCACCCACTATCCTTCGTGCATTTTTCTCCATAATGCTCGAAGAAGGAATTGCCACCCCAAAGCCAGCGAGGCAGCGTAAGTTCCTGCCTCCAGGGACCAAGAACCTCTGGTGCGCGCACCATCAGATACGTGGCCATGATGTCAGCGAGTGCACTGGCTTCTATAAACTCCTGGCAGAAAAGATGCAGCAGTGCTAGGAAGTTCAAGGCGACCCGACAGGACACCCTTAGGTCCCTCTCCCGTCTGCACAAGACGACCTCCCGACGCAAGAACTGGGAAGCACCGGGCATGACCTTCTCTAGGCTCTCTTCGAAGCAATGCTCCACCAGAGCCTCGTTACCCCCAAGTCTGCCTGACAGCCTAAGTATCTTTCCTGGGGCACGAAAAAACTCTGGTGCCCATACCACCAGGTGTGGGGCCATGAACTCAAAGACTGCTCTGGGTTCGGGGCTATAGTTGCAGAGAAAGTCCAGCAAGGCCATATTGTCTATGCAGTTCTCCCAGAACAAGTCCAAGCCCTCACTCTTGTTCAAGAGGAAGCCACACTACAAGCCCCTCACGAGCATGCACTGGATCCCTTGACCTCTCAGCCCTAGAAAGTCTACCATGGGCGAAGTAAGCTCAAATCTCTAAAACATGAGGCAGTCTATCAAGCTAGGGTTACTCACCAGCCTGATAAGGCGGTCCAAACACCCCCTAAGCAATCCAGAAGTAGACGGCGAGCGCCCAGGTCAGCCCGCTGAAGGAGTCATCCTCCTCAGCCGCCAGTCGAGGAAGAATTCCTCAGGCCCCTTTCTCCGTTGCCGACCTTGCGGGACTTCATCCTAGGTGTGGCTCACCTCGTCCTTTTGTCCAATCAAGCAGACATCATTGAGTCATCAATATCTCAAGAGTCGGCCAAAATGGGTGATGAGGTTAAAGCACCCCACAATGGTCAAATCCGGGGCAAGGCCTTAAATACCCCTTGCAAACGTCCAATACCGGCGATGACGTAAAAAGCTACTTGGAACGTTCGAACTCTTCTTCTCCTCCCCCGTCCTGTATCTTCTCCACAGGTGCAGCTCGACGGTGCCCATACTTTCACACTCTAAATAAAGAGTTCGGAGGCATCAGACTCACCATGTCACAGCAAGAGTGCCTCAGAGAGATGCTGGCCCAGGCAGCCGGATTCTCATCAGTCGCTGATGCCCTGTCAACCTGAGTCGAAACCTGGCCATCTTCAGGCTCCAGTTCCAAAGAGGCCTCCCACATGGTGCAGATCTTCGAAGTATCAGCTAGCACGAGGAAAATGAGTATGAGATTGGGAAAGAAGCTACAACCCACACCTCAAAAGCTCATGGTCCTCAAATTTCCTGATCCTTCACTTCTTCCTAAACCTAAACCTCAAGCCTATACATCCCTGGTACAAGTCCCTGTTACTTCCCCATCAACCCAAACCGCACTGGCTAAGCAACAAAGTCAGCCAGTGACACAAACCAAAACCCAACCAAGCCTGTTCCTAGTCCTACCGCACCACCTACACTAGTGACAGGATCTGGAACACAGAAGACTAATGAGGATACAATGAAATACGATGTAATTGAGCATTTAAGAAAGCTTCCAGCTCCCTTATGAGTATCTACGATGCCCTCCTGCTATCTAGAGACTACGTATGGCTCTGGTTCAAGCTCTTTCTAACCCAGAGGTGTACGAGACTGAGGTGGAGCCCATTGAGGTTGACCCGGCTATTATTAGTGGATGCTTGACAATCTCCATTTTCAAAGATGACCTTCAGCTGGGCGGTAAATTCCACAATCGCCCCCTCTTCGTGAATGGTGAATTGCATGCTTACCCTCTCAATTGAATCATGTTAGACAGAGGGTCGACAGTCAACTAGATCCCAAGAAGGATCCTCACCCGATTGGGACTAGGGTCTAACGACCTCACTCTTACCCACATTACTGTGCAAGGGTTCAACTAATCAGGAGAGAAGCCAGCAGGCACAGTGCGTCTTCGTCTCAAGATCGATGATCTAACCGATTATGCCCAGTTCCATGTAATCGACATCGATACCTCTTACAACGTCCTGCTTGGTCATCCTTGGCTTCACGATCAAGGGGTGGTTCTTTCCACGCTCCACCAATATTTCAAATACAGCCGAGACGGAAGTCAACACATGGTTTATGCTGACAAGAGACCGTTCCTCGTAGCTGAGACATACTACGTCGACGGCAAGTACTATTTCACAGACCTTTCAGCACCAGAAAAATCAAAAGATGATGATCAGAAGTCTATGAGAGAGACATGACCTTCGTCTCATGATGATGTTGAGGATCTAGGGCGAATGATCACATATATGTTCAAAGAAGAGGAAAGACAGGGCAAGATCCCCTTCCTTTGACCCCCATCCACCTGAGCATACCTTGTCATCTCTCTGAGGTCATGGTATCCTCTCCCAAAGATGAAGCACATCAATATTGCACTTCATGGAAGAATACTTTTCTTTTTTTCTATTTCAAGAGTTTATGTTTAATATTTACCAGTGTCTTATGGAGTTGATAATCAAGTGATCTAGTGGTGATTGAGTTCTCCCACGTACTTTTTATAATTTTTGAGACCTCTTTCTGCTTTAACCAAGAAATTTCAAACCGAAAAGGTCTAATACCACCAGAGCAATCCTTAGAGGTTAACAAAATTGGAGTGTGGTCAGAAGAGAGTCTAGGGAGAGCTCTCACTGAGGCCAATGGAAAAAATTCTGACCACTCGGGGGATACCAAGAACCTATCAATTTTTTACATAGAAAGCACGGCAGAGCTTCCATTGGTGCAAGTGTATTTAGCCCCTGTTAGTGGATAATCAATAAGAGCATTTTCTTCAAATAATTGAATAAATGCATCGAAGACGCGATAGAACCCCGAACAAGACTCTCTTCTGGCCATCTTGTAAAATTAAAATCCCCAATACAAATAGGAAATTGAAACTGTGCAATGACCTCGGACATATCAGAAACAAAACAAACTTTTTGAGCCGAAGTTTGTGGTCCATAAATATTCATAAGCCTCCATTGGAAATCAGCTTGAGGACCTACAAAGCCAACAAGTAAGAAAAATTCTTTTTTAACAACTGAAAAAGAAAGCAAAATAGATGGGTCTCATAAAATCCAAATCCCCCCCGACTGTCCTACTGCATCAATAACCACAAAGTCTATTGCTCTATGACCCCACACCTCCCTAACCCCAGACAAAGTAGGGCTAGGGAGTTTGGTTTCTTTCACAATTAGAGCAGTAAGTCTATATTTACCTACAAAAAACAAAACATCTTTTTTTCTTTTGGGATCACCAAGGTCCCTCACGTTCCAAGACATTACTAACATAAAAAATTAAGGGTGAGAAGAACCTGAGCCATCCTCCTTTGGCCCAAAATAGAATTCTTCAAGCAGTAGTGCCTTCTTCACAACTTCCCCATCACTCTCCTATGATGACGATGAAGAAGAAGAAGACTCGATCTCATTAACTTCCACATCTCTGGTCACCACACCACCTTCATTAGCCCGTTTTCCACATGCAATTAGTTTCGTAGACAATCGCGTGCCCTTCATAGGGCTTTTACCCCTGTTCTTCTTAGATGCTATCTTCTTCATGGGCGTGATATCAGAGACACCCCGATCCCCAGTACCATGATTTTGCTTCTTCAACGAGCCCCTTTGGATTTTTTTCGCCATATGCTTCTCCATAAGATCCTTAAAAAACGACCCTTATGGGAAGTTCGAAGTCCATGCCGCTTTCAAACACCATAGAACTCACTACAATCGAAATCGATAATAGGGTTCCTAGAACAAGGATTGCATAACTGAGATTCCAATCGAACTTGAGTGATTCCAATGTCAACGATTTTTCAATCACTGGTTTCATATATAAAACTTTCATCTTACATGTTGATTTAAAAAGTCAAATCCCCCAATTTATTTTACATGTATGCACGTATATACATATGCATGCATTCATGTCTATAATGAGAATTGCCTAACTGACGATTCCAATCCAACTCGAGTGATTCCAACGACAATGATTTTTCAATCACTGGCTTCACACATAAAAGTTTCCTCTTACATGTTGATTTAAAAGGTTAGATATCTCAAGTTATTTCACATGCATGCACATGTATACACATGCGTGAATGCATGAGCACAGTCATAGGCAGTGTAGCTAAATTAGGATCTTTATTTCCTAAGGATAAATACACCGTAGTGCACCACAATTTACAAAAAGTAAACTGCATGCTATCGCAACCGTTCATTGTTGACAATTGACAGTGATGCCTTCCTCGACTCAATGTCCGCTTTGGAGGGCGACAAAGGGGACATGCATATCCAACTGGACCATTGAGGCGATGAGCTGTTTATTATTCCAAGTGTAAACATTTCTATACCATCCATGTACTTAGCAACCATGCTAGAGTTTTTAATATGCGCACAAAATTTCTTTTACAACTGTTCCAAAAAACTTTTCTTTTACAAATTCTTCACATCCTTCCTGGCCGTCAAATGCAGAAAGTGACGGCTAAGACGTGTCACTACTTTACTCATAGTTTGTCACAATTTTGATGAACATAAAGCAGAGAAAATAACACATCCTGACTCTTGCTTTCACATCTTAAACGGGGGCTACTACTTTAAAATTACAGTGCACTCAATATACTCTCTCTTTGTGTTGTACCCCAAGCCACCCAATTTGACATCTAATGGTTAGTAGTAGTTGTGATCTTGTAAAAAAGCTAAATGGTCTCATAATATACAATCTCATTTCCAATATGGCATTTTTTTTTGTGACCAACTACAAATGCATGTTTGGCTTGTGGGAAATCCCTCTAGAAAACAATTTCCATGTCAGTTTCATGAGAAAGCTGCCCCATGAAAGTGTAAATGTTATCAGTCAAGAGAAAGTGTAAGTGTTATCGGTCAAGAGAAAGCAGCTTTACGCCTTGCAATGTATAAGTCAAATCTGTACAAGCAAGATGAAATTCATATATTAAAAGAACAATTGTTTCATGCGGGCTGGACCGCATTTGTATAATATGCGGTCCAGAGGTATAAAGCGTCCGTCTTAAAGATGGACGCAAACAGGTGGTCCATCTAAAAGCAATTGTAACTAACAGTCCAAATGTTTTCTTAGTATATTTATTATTACTAGTTTTAAAATTTTATTTATTTTTTCATATTCATGATCTCCATGTTAAAGATTATATATTCTCTAAAAATTTAGATCAAATTATATTTAAAAATTATATTTATTGCCAAGCCCATACTTGTACATATGCAGACTTGGCCGCATGCTAACCACTTCCATATTAAAATAATTAGAAGCAAAGCATTTTTTTTTTCCTAAACTTGCTTATGTGAAAGGGGAAGTCATTCATGAATTAGCCCACTCATCAACGTCCATCTCGAAGTCTAAGATGTGGATGTTGCAAAAAAACTGATAGGACTAAAATGAATTTAAAAAGTCTAGAAATTTTTTGTAAAAAAATTACATTTTAAATATTGAAAATTTTACTTTTTTTCATATTCACCCTAAAAATTGTTTTTAAGGTAGGTTTAAGTTTGAGGCATACGCACCTATATTGAAATAATATAAAATTCAAAGCATAAAAGGCATTTTTTATGGAAAAACGGAGACAAAAACATAATGAACTAATTGAAATAATATAAAATTCATTTTTATGGAAAAACATAGACAAAAACTTATAATGAACTAATTGAGATAATATAAAATTCATTTTTATGGAAAAACATAGACAAAAACATAATAAATTGAAGATAGTTAACACATAATATAACTTGGATTGGCTTGGGGGCATATTGAAAATCCAACTCGAGACCTCTTGCCTCCAAAGCGAGAATCATACCACTCGACCAAATGCCCTTCACATTTTATTTTGCAGTAAAATATTTAGTTGTTCAAGTAGAAATAATAGCACATATTGAGTTCCATCCACATGACCTTTTCTATTGGAACCCGTTTTTATGAATCGGCCTATTAGTCATATGAGTCACCTCTTTATTTTAGAGTTGGATATCAGATCCAAAATTTCAAAGATTGAAAATCTAACTCATGATGAGCATGAATCTTAAAATTAAATAAATAAAAAATCAAAATAAAAAATAAGACTTTTATCTATATATATATATAGCAATGATCCAATTGAACGGTTGTATCGTATAATGCAACGACGCTTCTAGAAAACCATGCTTGTGGTATTTGTATGACCCCAAAATTTTCACACACACTCTCTTCATCTCAATAATCAATCCTTTGAAAAAAAAAGGTTCAATTTGAACCCTCGATATGGGCCAAATGAGTCCCTTCCAAAAACGAATCTAGACCATTCATTTTGTAAATTTCAAGATCTTAGCCTTTATAAACTCAAAATCATTTTTTTTTCCTTAACATTGTTCATCTAATGATAATAAAGCCATCCAAAAAAATTGGAAATGAAAAAATCCTTCTAAGGCTTAAATCTAAACATCTCACCAAAATGAACAGCCTATGTTAATTGGGCTAAAAAAATACTTTCTAGATTGTGTTTTCAATTTTTTATTTTTTTGTAATTGTTCGTTAGAATGAAAAAGTTGTATATTTCAAAATTTGTATCAAATAAAGGGCCATAAAATAATTTTTTATGGTTGTTGAATCATATATACTATACAAACGGTTGCATAAAATCATTGCATATATATATATATATATATATATATATATATATATATATATATATATATATATATATATATATATATATATATATATATATATATATATATATATATATATATATATACGTAGATGTTTCGTGCATCAGGGGACACTATTGTAGATGTGCATTCCCTCATACATGAATTACATTTTCTTTGTATAGGAGCATGTTCTAATGTACTTCAACTAGAGCGCAATTTACATTTATTCCTTAAACGAAAATGTTGCTGACCAGGTTGCAACCTTGAAATGTAGAATTAAGGTGCTCCTAAAATATCCAGAAAATGTTCTTTTAATGTTGGAAAACCCACTAAGTAATCATCTCAACATCAAAATGTATGAACATAAAAAAATAAAATTGATTTTCAGAAAAAAAATAGCGTACCTTGCAGCATATTACTTGAAAAATATGTACCTTGCAGCATATTATTTGTACAAATCCAATTACTTGAAAATTGAAGCGTGTATACATCTTAGTGAGGCACACCTAATAAAGCTATGAAAAAATAATTTATAAAATATAAATTGACTAAAATACCCCTAAAAAATATGGGTTATTTTGGTCAATTTATGTTTTACAAATTATATTTTTCATATTTTTATTAGGTGCGCCTCACTAAGATGTATACACACTCCAAATTTCAGATCATTCTTATTAGTATAAAAATAATGAAAAAATGAAATACTATTGAACAACTATGACCGTGCGATGAAATTTGGATGGTGATGATAGTAGGCGAAATCACTGTTCATTTTTGCCTATAGGCATTTTTTTTTGTAGTATCTTCCATATATAGGACAGTGGTCTCATACAACGGTTGTATTATAGTATAATAAAAAAATACTTCTAGAAAGCTATGTTTATGGTATTTATATGACCCAAAATTTTACACACTCTCTTCATCTCAATAAGCAATAAAAAAAGAGAGAATAAAAATTTCAATTTGAAACCCGGTCAAAATGAATCTCCTCCAACAACAAATCTTGGCCATTCATTCGGTAAATTTCAAGATCTTAGCCTTTACAAACTCAAAATTATTATTATTTTTTTTAATATTGTTCATCTAATGATAATAAAACCATCTAAAAAAAATTGGAAAAGAAAAAAAAAACCTTTTAAAGTCTAGATCTTAGCATCTTATCAAAAATGGATGGTCTATATTAATTGGGCTAAAAAAATATTTTTTAAGTTGTGTTTTTAATTTTTTCTTTTTTATGATTCTTAGTTAGAATTAAAGGAATATAAATTTCAAATTTTGGATCAAATAAATGGCCCTAATATAGTTCTTAAGGTTGTTTGCATGAAATCACTCCGTGTGTAAATAATAGAACTTCCATGTAAGTTTTCGCTTTCGTAGATATTAGTGGTCCGTCCGCTAATGCACCAATGAAAATGAGTCTTCAGCTTACATGGACCCAAAACAAACATATGCGGTTTCACCCAGAAAACAAATGTTCGTAGCTTGGCATGGAGATATCATACCTCACAAAATCAAGTAGGTCTATAATTATATGAAAATCTTGGAAATGGACGGTGTAGATAATATGTTGTAAAATGCACTATTTCTGAGACTTAAAATCTTTTTATTTTTCATGGTCATAAATCTCAATGTCGAGATGATCAATTAAAGGGTTTTTGAACATTAATACTACCTTTTCTGATGGATTTTTGAGATGTATCTGTAGTTCTACATTATAAGGTTGCATCCTTATATAAACTTTTTCCATATTATAATAACCACAAGAAACTTTTTGTGATCTTCTGAGAGTACAATATATATTTATTCTTTATGAAAGATAAGTTACCAAATTGCATATTCTAAAAATATTCTTAAATCAGATTTTTAAATTTTTTTTTCTAAAAACTATGAATATGAATTCCTAAGTATTTAAGCTGTAGAACTCATATAGTGTGGTCCTATAAGACCATGTATGGTAGTTCCTACCAAAATCCATGGCATTTATCATTGCTCAAGTGAGCAACTATTACGGGTATATTATATAAAGGGTGCGGTTTCTATAACAACAATCCAATTAAGGTGCACCTCCAAATTTTATCATAACATATAATTTTGTTGTAAAAAATTCTTAGGTTTATCTTAAAAATTATTTTCACATCTATTTAGAAAATTTTAAACTTCAAAAATGGTTAAAATCAAGTAGATCTATAAGTATGGAAATCTTGAAAATGAATGGTCTAGATAATGTGTTGCAAGATACACTATTTTTAAGACTCAATTTTTTTTTTTTTATAATACTCATATGATGTCGAGATGCTCAATTAGAGGTCTTTAACATTAAAACAACCTTTCCGATAAATTTTTGATGTGCATCTGTAATTCTAAATTTTAAAGTTGCAACATTATATAAACTTTTCCCTTATATAAATATGTACATTATGGTAACCACATTAAATTGTGAGATAGAATCCTTTTTGTTCTTATGGGGCTTTATTATACATTTATTCTTTATGATGTAAAATTTATTATAGTTTTAGAAGAAATTTGTAAATATATTATTGGAGCAAATTTTTAAATTCCTTATCTACAAAAAACAAAAAAATCCATTAACTAATGTCTTACCCGTGGAAGTACTCTGATAGCGTGCTTTAATATATATATATATATATATATATATATATATATATATATATATATATGGGAAAAGTTTATATAAGGTTGCAACCTTAAAATGTAGAATCACAGATGCACCTCAAAAATCCATCGAAAAGGCTGTTTTAATGTTGAAAAACCCTCTAATTGATCATCTTGACATCAAAATGTATGAATATTAAAAAAAAAAAGTTATTGAGTTCCAAAAATAGTGCATCTTGCAACACATTATCTAGACCGTCCATTTTCAAGATTTTCATATATTTATGGATCTACTTGATTTTAACCATGTTTGGAGTTTAAAATTTTCTAATTAGATATGAAAATAGTTTTTAAAATAATCTAAAAAAAAAGTTATAACAAAATTATATGTTATGACAAAATTTGGAGGTGCGCCTTGATTAGATTGTTTAAGGTTGCAACCTTATAGAAACTGCACCATACATATATATATATATATATATATATATATATAATAATAATAATAATAATAATAATAATAAATAATAATAACTTTCGCCCTTCCATGGTTTCATAATGCATAGATTGATGCAATTATATATCTATGATGGCTACCTCATCAAAATATAAGCATACGGAAGGAAATATTGATGAAAATTTTACCGAAATTTTGGTCAGTGTCTACGATACGTAAAGCGCGAGTGTTTGAAAAGACCATGTCTCTAAAATAATAGAAGTTCTGTGTATTTGTGGTCCGTCCGGTTATACTTACATAAAGTCCTCTCTTCTGACTGTTGATATTCGTTCATATGAAGCTTACAAAGTTTGGTTCTTCCAGAGCCTTATCCTCAAGACGCAGCCCACCTCCTCTCAGCACTACCACCTGCTTTCGGCTCCAACGTTTGCCACATAAGATGCATGTCGGCTCTATTTCCAATGAACAACTTCCTCTGTTGCTCTTCCTCATTGCTCTGAGCTCCATCTTTTGCCGACGAAGATGCAAGACCAGGTAAAACCCTAAAATCTCTCTTTCTCCTTTATTTTGTGTTTGTTTCTCTCTTGCTCTAGCTTTCCCATTTGCCCTCTTCTTATCCGTCTCAGGAACTGTTCTCTACTGTCGCCAATGAAGTTCAGGTTCTTAATTTTCTTTTTTTTCTTTCTATCTAATTGGTCGCTCCGAAATGTGGATGCATTAAAAGAAATGTGGAATGTTTAAACAAACATTAGACTTCAGATGGACAATCAGATGACATCACTTCAGGGTCAAATTCACTCTTACACATCATATCCACAGGCTTTATTATATGGGCAATGATTTCATGCAACCGTTGTATAATAATATGATGCAAAGACCTTAAAAAACCATCTTATGGCCATTTGTTTGATCTAAAATTTGAAATATACACTCTTTTAATTATAATGAACAATCACAAAGAAAGAAAAAATTGGCCCATATAACGTCGCGGGCATATTGGCCCATATACTTGTAAGCAGAGACTTGTTATCCTTCAAGTCCGGTCTTCAAAATGAAATGGGTCTCAAGTAAATCGTAGGAGATGATTATCTCTCTCCTCGCGTCTTGAATACTACTCTCTTCTCTAGTCTTGGTTCTTGTCCAGGCACAACCTTGGAAGAACTCTTTATCTCTCTGCTGAATTGTGTCTCTCCAAAGTGCAACCTCCTCTTCAATCGAGGCGTAACTCTTTTTATAGTGTTAAATTATGGCTATTTGAGGAATAACCACACACTTATTATCTTCAGATCTTTCACCCTTCATCTTCATCTTGAGTTTATCTACTCAATTGAATTAAAAACATTGCAAGGCGCGACCTTTAACTTCATAACGCGGTTTACCTTTGTGTTTATGTTCGGTTTACCTCTTATGTTTATCTTCTCATGCTGTTGATCTCTCTCCTAAGTTATACACACAGATGCAGTCAATGACGCTTCTCAAACCTTTGAACTCCACAATCGCGCAGGAGTAGAATAAGAGATCCGTCAATAGTCAATGTTGATGTTAGTGGGTTGTAGCCACTTCCATTATTCAACTCAATCCATGCTAACCTTTTAAAGGTGATAAATCAAGGAGTCTAGAGTTTAATGGTGCTAATTAAATGAAAGAATTCCTTATTCCTGAATAAACAATTCTCTTCTTGCAGAAACATATTGGCCATATAATCCGTAAATATTTTAAGGCTTTAACTGCCGAACAATAATGACGACGGTGGATTAAGCCATCGCCAGACAGTTCCAGACTATTGTTGAAATTGAGATAGGTTAAGCCATCTCTGGGCTGCTTTAAATTGCCGTTGAAACTAAGATAGGTTATGCCATCTTTGGGCAGCTTTAGACTGTCGTTGAAACCGAGATGGGTTAAGCCATCTTTGGACAGCTTTAGACTACTGTTGAAACTGAGATGGGTGAAGCCATCTCTATGCAGCTTTAGACTGTCGTTGAAACTGAGATGGGTTAAGCCATCTCTGAGCAGCTTTAGACTGTCATTGAAACAATCCTTGGCCTATTCACAAAATACATAGACTAAGACATGCTTCGATCATAATCAAATAAGTCGCTGCATTTCTCCAAGTGGTTTATCCTTAGTCTTTCATTGGGACTAAGTGTTCATTCTTTTTCCAAAGGCAAAGTATGAGTCATTAGCAACTCGATAAATGTATCTAGTCTTGTTTGTGATAAAAGTACATCCAAAAAAACCACCCCAAATGCTTCACACATGAAAGAGGAAAACCTCGAAAGGGGTGTAGCATTCAGCCAATCTCAAGTGGACTTCTTAACATCGTACACCTTACACCTTCTTCATTTAGGCAGTGCATTCGTTCCTTTACTCAATCACCTTAATTAAACACGGGAACAAATAATTATCTCATTTGTTACTTCCCGATTCAGCCGTCATCATTTATGGGGAAAAGACTCCTCTGCTTCTTCACGAGGCTTTATAAATCCGTCTGCTACCTTGGTGGTATTCCATCTTCCCACCGGTTTCGTCTCTCCATCTTCTTTGTTAAAATTTCTTCCCTTGTTTTTTCCAGGCGTCTGTCTATCTCTCTGAACCTAGAGCTTACTACCACTATCGGTGGTAGTGACGGTGAGCGAGAGCGCACTATTAATACCCCTACAGCTGTTGATCCGGATGAAGGCGATAAAGGGTTCCCCACAAATTTCACTATTGTGGGCCTAGCTTTTTCTTCTGAGGAGGCTCTTGTTGATAACATCGCCATGTCCCCCGAAGAGCGAGTAGAAACTGGGATGATGCTGGACCCAAAGTCTAGGGAGATCACAACCCTCAAAGAAATGGTGGTCTGTCTCCGTCGAGATATGGATCATCATCAGAATATGTTCGACTTCTATCGGGAAGAGGTAGAGCGAGTGAAGGACCTCCTGTCCTCTGTAAGGAGGAAGCTTGCTAGGGTTAATAGGCAATCCGCCTTGGGGAGTAATGTCCCAAGGTGCAAGTAGTTGGAGCTTTTCCTTCCTCTTCTTGCTTTTCGCCCTTTTTTCTCCTTTTTTTTAAAGGGCTAAGTTCCCCCCTCCCTTTTTACTATCAATGAAACTTCTGGTTTGAACTTGTGTTTTGCATTGCATAATTTAGAATCTGTATCATCTCTACATCTTCCGGATATGCATATCATTCTGTAAGCCGACGATTTGCGGTCCTACTTTCTTACCTATTCCATGCAAGATAAGATCAATTTCAAAAATCAAAACTTCTACCCTTTCTTTTCAAACAATGCCAAAGGGATCTGGGAGATAATAAGATAAAAAAGGCTTTTCGCATTCCTTAAGTGGTATTTTGGTAAAAACGTCCATATCGCCAGCATCATATCGCTCTTTCCATTCTGAGATGAGGAGGCCAAGCATCATATCGCTCTTTAAAATTCCATCCCTTCGCATCATTCATCTGCATCCTTTAGCTTAAAAATCGTTTGCCTCAATCAACCGTTTTTGGCATTTTTCTTCTTTCTTTCCAAGCAAATCTTCTCCATTAGAGAAACTTTCTACGACTTTCTTCAAATAGAAGAACCTTCCTCATGGTGAACCTTCTGCATCTTCTTCGAGAAGATCTCTCTTTGACTCGCAAAGAGTTCTTAGGCTTTATTCTTCTTATTTTTAAGGAAGCTTCCAACCTCAAAAGACTTTTGATCTTTAAATCATTCTGGGTGAGTTTTTCTTTCTTTCTTTTCATCCATGTTTCTTTATCTTATCCTGCTTACAATCCTTTTTCCTTAAGCACAGTCTTATACTGGAAAGAGAGTTCAGTATCTCTAGGATCCACACTTTTCCTTTTTATTTGGGTTGGATGCTTCTAAAAGCATGATCTGACCTTCAATCTTCTGGTCTTAAGGAACTAACACCTGGTTTTCAATACCTCTTAGAAACATTTCACCAGACTCTGTTCAACTCCTTTCGGTATTCTTCTAGAGTCAGGCTGAACCTTCCCTAAGGTGTGGATCTGGGAGTCAAAGACTTTCATTGAGTCCCTCGATAGACTCTGGCACTGAGGCAGATTGTCTTCAATGCATTAGACCTTAGATCTATGCCTATGATACTTTTGGTTTTCTCTACTCGTTGGTCTGATAAGAGCATTAAATTTCTTTGCTCGTTGGTCTGATAAGAGCATTGGTTACCTTCTGAGTTTTTCATCTTCCTGAGCCATGAAGGCATCAGGCGTAGGTTTGAAAAATCTCGAACCTTGATTGGGATAAATGGGACCTGGGAGTCGAACCTCGATCTGAGCCACAAAGGCATCATTCGTAGGTTTAGAGACTTCTAAAGTCATATCCTTAATCTTTCGGTCATATGACCTCTCTTTTTCTTTTGTTGTAGGCATCATGTATTCCATTCCTTTCCCAAAGGAAGATGAGAATTGGAAGAAAAAGTGCATCGATATCTCAGTATCATGGAACTGTCCTGTGTACTTGTCTGATGGAAAGTTTCCAACACCTCTCATGGCCTGGGGATATCAACTTCCTAGTGAACCAGGTTGAGTGCGGGGAATTCCAGCCCAACTTCTACTATGCCCTCCCTCAATGCGATCTCCTGCTTCATTTTTCTCATGCAAATACTGTTGAGCCCAAGACCTTTCCAATTATGGGGCCTAAAATCCGTGATTATAAGGCTTCCTAGTCAGAAGAAGGCTTCAGATGCGATGGCGAGAGAGGGTTCATCTAGGGCTACTACTCATGGACTCAAGATGTATGCGAGCACTTTCTTGCTATTCTTGAAAGAGCATGGCTTCTTGGTGCCTGCGTGTGCTTGACCTTTCCGTACGACCATTGTTCAAATGTCATGTCAGCCTTCCTAAGCGTAACACACATAAAATCAGTAAAATTTATAACAATAGATAATGTAAGTAGGATTTACATCAAGAATGGTTGTCGAGCCAATAAAACGCCACACTTTTGGGACTACAAACTTTGACAATGATCGAAATAAATACTCTAAGTTTATGGTACCTCATGCATACTGCCCTGCCTTATTGAAAGCCTCGAATAACTATGGGCATCTTGTGGACACTTCGTTACTTTATGAGCTGCCAAATATTGTCACAAGCCCACGTATGGTAGTGCAGCTACTCTATGGTTGGGTTTTATGAAAGCGCATTGAATTTGCTCATCAACCATGTATAAGGGTGAGAATGGGTTGAATCGGGGCCGAATCCGACAAGATCTTGATCTGGATCTGAATAGTATATATCAGATTCGGGTCGGATTTGAGTCCAAACCTGACCCTAGATATTCGGATCTATATCTGGATCCGAATAGTATACATCATATCCAGATCCAAATTACTCTCTCTCTCTCTCTCTCTTTATATATATATATATATATATATACTATTTTTAAAAAATTATATATGTAAAATAAAAATTTACGATTTAATAACAATTGGGTTGGATCCGGATTCGAATCTGATCCACCTGCACTTGGATCCGATCTGGAATTTAATTCAGACCTATTTTGGGTATAGATATGGATTTCAGATATAAATTTTGGGTTCATACTCCTATGCGAATAGGATTTGAAAGCTGGGTGTCGGATCTGGATCAGGTCAATCCTCACCCCTAGCCATGTATACTTGATCGACATGAGTTTGGCTTCATTGGGACAATCTCATTGCTGCTTAAACGTAGGTGTGATAGGGCTAGCAGTTTCCAACCATGTCAGGCCTGTATCATAGTATAATGCAACGATACTTCTAGAAAACCATGTTTGTGGTATTTGTATGACCCCAAATTTTGCACACACACTCTCTTCAACTCAATAATCAATATAAAAATAAAATAAATTCAATTTGAACCCTAGATATGGTCAAACTGAGTCCCCTCCAAAAACGAATCTAGACCATTAATTTTGTGAATTTCAAGATCTTAACCTTTATAAACTCAAAATCATTTTTTTCTTTTTTTAACATTATTCATTTGATGATAATAAAGCCATCCAAAAAAGTTGGAAATGAAAAAATCCTTCTAAGGCCTAGATCTAAGCATCTCACCAAAATGAACGACATATGTTAATTAGGCTAAAAAAATACTTTCTAGGTTGTGTTTTCAAATTTTACTTTTTTGTGATTGTTCATTAGAATGAAAAGAGTGTATATTCCAATTTTTGGATCAAACAAATGACCATAAGATGGTTTTTTAAAATTATTGCATCATATTACTGCACAACTGTTGCATGAAATCATTGCCCCACATATTATTATTAGCATCTCCCCAAAACTCTCAAGAAGATGAGCGATCTTAGTCTCATTATGCCACCTTTCTACATGTGCCATTATCAATTAATGATTGATGTGGGCACGGTTAGGGGTGAGAATGAGTTAGATCAGGTTCGGATCCACGGGATCCAAATTCAGATCCAAAGAGTATATATAGGATCTGGACCCAATTGGATCCAAAAAAATATTATATATTATTTTATAGAAAATTCTTCCCAATTCCTATAGGCAAAACTGAATGGTGATTTCTCCTACCCTCATCACCGTTCAAAGTTCATTGCACGATCACGATTGTCCTTGGTGTTTCATTTTTCATGTTTTTTCTATAAATCAGAATGATCTGAAATTTGAAGAGTGTGTACATCTTAGTGAGGCGTACCTAATAAAAATATATAAAAAAATAATTTTTTAAAAAAAGATTAAAATACCTCTGAAAGTTTTTCGGGGTATTTTGGCCAATTTATTTCATATAAAATATTTTTTTGATATTTTTTATAGATTCGCCTATTTTTTATGAACACATGCTCTAAATTTTAGAGCATTCCAATTTGTAGAAAAAAAATAAAAATAAAACACTATCGGACATTCATGACTATGCGATGAACTTTGGATGGTGATCAGGGTAGGCGAAATCACTGTTCATTTTCGCCTATAGGCGTTTTGTAGTATCTTCCTTATTTTATTTTTAAAAAATAGTATATAAAAAAAATACTACACTAAATAATGTATAAAATTTTAATAATTGGGTCGGATCCAAATCTTGGATCCATACCCGTATCCAAATAGCGTCTGAAATTCGGGGTTTCGGATCCAAATCCGATAAATTCTCAGGCAGAGCCACCATTGACCCCCACCACCACTTGATCCGCAAGATCCTTTTGTGCACTAGTAAGGGCTTACCATTCCAACTGATGAAATTCCTCGTTCATACATGTAGGATTCCTCTCTTAGAAGAGAGGAGGAATTAAGGCTTAGATCAAGGGGGAAAAAAATAAAGTAATGGAAAGGCTTATTCTTGTGTAAACTGCACATGGGCAACTTGAGATAGCTTTATGAAAGAGGTCGCTTTGTATACCAATCCCTCCTCCTAAACGTGTTTAGAGATCTGCTTTCCTTGTGATGCGAGAGACTCAGCCTCTGCTCCTCTTTGGCAAATTTTTTTTCTTTCGACCAGAGTACTTACTTTTTATTTATTAAAATGGAATTACAATTCACTTAACAAAACAAATCAGAAGAAACTAGCAATGAATCCAACGAAGCACATTTTTTTGCCAAATCATCTGCAACTCCTTTTGCCTCTCTATATACATGATGAAAGATTACTACCGAAGACAATGTTAAGTCCATCACCTGTAACAGCATGGATCGAAGATGTCAATGTAGTCTTGACATCTTATTACACTAATTAAATACATTAAGAGAATCACTTTCGATAATCAAAATATCACCAAGGCACCTTTCTTTTCAATTCAAAACCCCTCGCATGAGAGAGGTCATTTCAGCATGATTGGCAGATACAAAACCACAACGGATCAGCATAGTAATTCAAAACCCCTCGCATGAGAGAGGTCATTTCAGCATGATTGGCAGATACAAAACCACAACGGAACAGCATAGTAGAAATGACCCATACCCTCACTATCTCTACAAATTACTAGACCGAATTGTACACAATTAACACAAAAAAAATTAGAAAGTTCAAAGACTTTACATGTATCTCTAAGTTAAATGGTTCATTATACGCAATTAACAAGAATCGTCTAAAAGCTCCATGACTGAGATCAACTAGGCCGTTGAAAATTTACTTGAAGGTGACAGCTTCCACTACATCATTTGTATGGAAGGCTGATTTTACAGAGAGGATTCCACATGATAAAAAATAAGAACGTGAAAGATAAATAAGGAGCCCTTTTTAGTGGTGGTGCTAATTGTGGTTTTGTTACGTCAGCTGGCACATGTATTTAGATGCAATCTCTTTTAAAAATCCGGCTTATTGGTGGATTTTAGACCCAAAATTTTATAGAGTAATTATATTGAACAAAATGATCAGGAATTTGAAGAAAAAGATTTTGGTATGAGTAAATTATTTTAAACTTTATTAGTGGCATGCATATTATTGTTCGTTTTATCACAAATCATCAAATTTTATTGAACTGCCAAATCATGGATTTAAAGGGAAAATGAATCTAGAGGGAATTAAGTGAAAGAAGTACACGTGTGATCTAGCCGGAGTATATAATAATTTTTTTATTTCTTTTTCAATTATTTTTCAATTCTTTTCTTTTCTTTTCTTCACGGTCTAGATCACTCACCAGAAGTCCTTCTACAATATAAGAACTTCCAATAAAGTAAAAGAAAATAATACAATAGGATCTCAAGAACTTGAAGCCATTCAAAACTACCCTTTTCATTAATAAAGAAAAGATACAACATATGCTTGGAAATAAAAGATATAATAAAATATGGAAGAAACAGAAGAGGGCGTCGGAGATTACATAAACCGGGTGTAGTACACCCCCACATCGAGTCTCCTCCTACTGATGGTACTCGAGATCTTTGATCGGTCTCTTTATTTCTCCTTCTTATGGCAAAACCCAAACAATGCACATGGATCCCAATTTATAACCACCCACCTAAAGCCTCAATGCTTAGGCCTAATTCAAGCCCCTTGACTTGATCCTTATGAGAGATAGAAAAAAAAAAATGAGGGCGAAAAACTACTTGTTAAATATGATCCTTTTGCTGCCCACAAAATCACATAACCAAAACCTAGCTTGGTTTAGAACCCATGAGAGAGATTTATGCTTAACCTAGCCTAGCTTGGGTGTACCCCCTTTTAGGTAGTTTGTGTGTGTGAGAGAGAGAGGTAGGCTAAGGTGGGGCCTGGCCACTTGGGTTTCTCGGAGAGAGAGAGAATAACCTCTGTGGGGCATGTCCCTTATAGAGGCTAGAGAGAGATTCTATTTTAGAGGGAGAAGAGCGAGTAAGGAAGAGGTGTAGAGATAAGGGAGGAGAATGATTCATTTTATAGATTTTTTATGCATTAGGGTTTACCATAAAATCGTATGAGCAAATATTGATCGTCGATATAAGGAGACTTTTGGGGTGAAAGATGTGAGTCATCTATTATTTAGATCTTCCATCAAGATGCTAAAGAAGATGCTAGAACCTTATCATCCACTTCCTAAACCTATTTCTCATCAAATAAGATAAATAAGCAAAATATTTCTTTACTTTTTCTAATAGTAAATATTCATTCATTATTTCTCAATCAAACCTTATTAATTCTCAAGATTTTCTAAAACCATATATTTCATTCTTTTATTACAAGTAGGTTTCTCTCCACAAAAAGAAAGCCAACTAGCATGAGATGCCTCTCACAATATTTAACAAGAAAAGGCAATCCCCTATGGATGGGGCGTGCCACCCTTTGGTGGCCACTCATGGGCCCCACACAATTATCCTATGTGATTTAAATGGGCCTCCAATAGTTATGGAGGGTCCCATATATTTTAAAAACAATAAAAATTGATTTTTAGATTTCTCAAACATCTTAGTTTATTTAAAACTTTAGAAATGAATTTATCTTGATTTATAAATCCAAATGACAAAATTAAAATATCAGAAGATTCATAAAAATTCAAATAAACATTCTAAAAATCAAATAATATCAATTAATTAAATTAAATTAATTTTGATGGGAATTGGATCCGAATAGGTCTAGGATTTAATCAACACATAGAAGTACTTCACCTTCAACTGTGGACCACGATCCACACTAGCTTTCTCAAACTAACCTAGCAGTTCTCATGACCCACAGTTTACTGCAGGGGCTCATGATTGGACCGTCAAAGTTAATCAATGGGCTAAGGGACATAATCCCAATGTGTGGAATTCAAGTTCTCCTCAGGAGATAAACCATGATCCGCCAGACCATGACACAACCATGGCTCTATGGTGTATAAGGGTAATCTCTCACACATGTACATGCTTCACCCTCAATGGTGGATTACTATTTCAGTAAGGCTATCTATGTACATGCCATGGGATAATACAACAATGAGGTTTTAGTCATATCTCTATAGACTATTCATCACACACAAAGGTCACACAGTCTCTTAGTTCTTATCCTAGTATACTCCGACCTTATCAAGGGTTATCCTACTAAACCCTCATCAGTTTCATCTCTGTGTCCAGGTACCTTGGGATTTTCAACTCAGCTAGCCTAGCAAGTCAAGCCTAGTTCGAGAATCAGCAAATTGTATTTACCTAGTATGGTCCACTAGAGGACCGCACTCCCACTAAGTTTATGATTCATTTATTCAAATGTTTATACAATCTCTCTTAAGGCTATATAAACCCAACATTAAGATGTTTTGAGATCCTAAATTCACATTTTTGGAAGGGGACTACATTTGAATATAAATCCATCTCATTTTGGAAGGGGACTACATTTGCTTTGTTTAAACTAAGAGATTTGTTTAAATTATGAGATTTGACTATGTCCTCATTTGAACATGTGCATATTCACATTTAGATTTTTTTATTTTTTTTAATACTAACTTACTGATGTTTAAACCTATGAGATTTGACTGAGAAACTGTACATGTTAAATACTAACTTACTGATATTTAAACCTGTAAGTTAGTATTTTTATCAAAGCTGCACATATTTTTTTTTTTTAATGACTATGTTCTCATTCTCTGAAGATACGATATTTGAGACAATAGCCATAGAACTCACATGCAACACTAGAAATGTACGAGCATAAAACCTATACTTGACGACACGAGAGTTGTGAGGTAGCGCGAATAACACATCAGTCGTCTTTTTGTTGAAAAGAGTATGAAAGTTTGCCTTCGTAATGAAACAACTCCTTCCAAATAAGGAATCATGGAAAATAGAATTAGCAATTGCACCGCTTGATTTTGTTTGGCTGCAGATACTAGCTGGATTGCTTCCTTAGCAATCATGTCTAACATAAGGCCTCAAGGACATACCATTCTTGGAGGGCTGCTTATATTGAAAGAAGGACTAATATGATCTTGCCGAAGGATATATATGTTTTATTTTTCTTCTTTTTACTCATTTTCTTTTATTTTTATTTTATTTTAGCAAAGATCACTTACAAGTAGTTTTATTACAATAATTCTTGCTTCAAGGAAAATAAAACTAATAAATCCAAGATCTTCAAAACCTTAATGCCATTAAACCAATTTTATTTAAACAAACAAAATATCCACAATTTTTATGCTTAGGAATATAAAGACAATATAATTAAATATGACAAGAAATAAAAAGGCAGTGCCGGAGATTACCTCAACCGGGCTTATTACACCCCACACCGAGTCACCACCATCCGATGGCACGGGATCAACGTTCAACCTTCAATCTCAATCAGGAAAGCAAGTTTAGGCCAAACCTTCTAATGGAACTATGAACTCCTTTATCAAAAATCTCAAACCCTTATGTGAATCCCCTTAGCAACGTCGTTTGAGAGAAATACTTATCTTTTCTACCACAACCCTATAATCTAAAACCCCAATGAGAGATGAGAGATCAAGAGAGGCACCATAAGAGATATGACAACTCTCAATAACTTAAACCCCTTAGGTTCCTTCACAATGTGGGAGAGAGAGAGATCTCAAAGATGAGAGAGTGGGGTGTGCCCCCTTTGGGCTTTGATGAGAGAGAGATAAAGTTTTCTTCAGAGAGAGAGAGATAGGAAAATAAGGTGTAGAGATTTCAGATAGAGACAATCCCTTTTTATAAGTTTTGAACAAGATTAGGGTTCATAGAGTTTTCCTTGATTTGCCTCTTCTTATAACATTAAATATGAACCATTGATCTTGGGTGACTTGTGGGGTGAGAGATTTGAGCCATCCATTTCATAGATGGGTAATCAACATTATGGAAGGTGCTAGAACATTCGTCCCTCATTTCTAAACCATTTTTTCATCAATAGAAATTAAATAAAATAATTATATTCATAATATAGTACTTACCAAAATTATACACAAATCTTCTCATGGTTTCCAAAAATCCTTTAAAAGCTTCCTCAAGGAAATTCCAAAATACTTCAAAGCTTTCTCTTCAAGCCAAAGCTTAAAGAAAAAGTTTCATTAGAGTGGTGTGTGCCACCCTAAGTGGTACTCCACCCACATATAATGGTGGGCCTATTAACATATTAAGTCTCCCATCTAATATTAAAATTATTAAAATTAATTATATGATTTTTAAAAATTTATAAAATTAAATTTGAATAGTTAAATCAATCTAAAATCAATATCTCTGTTTTTATAAATCTAAATTTGATAAATAAAATATCTAAAATCTAGAAAAATTCAAATAATAATTCTAAAAATCATATATCATTAAAACAAACATAATTAAATTCATTAGATGGGAAAATGATCCATATTATCTAAGAATTAAATAAATAAACGTTGGGGCACTCCACCTTCAATTGCAGACTACGGTCAACACTTGCTTTATCAAACCGACCCAGTGTTTTCCATGACCTACAGTCCATGTAGGAGCTTGTTAGTGCGTCATCAAAGTTTGGCCGATGAACCAAGGGGCCGTAATCCCAATTTGTAGATTTCAGGTTCTCCCTTAGAGACGTACCAAGGTCCACTGCTCCTATGGCCCATAGGGTATCTCACGCACATGCATAAGCTTCACCCTAAAAGGTGGTTCGCTTTCCCGAAACAACTATCGTTATGCATGCCGTGTGATGGCTCGTGGAAGAGTCCTTGACCCCCATATCTAAATGCCACCATCACACACAAGGGTCACACGGTCATTCGGCTCACTCAGCCGGGCATACTCTGACCTCATCAAGGGATGACCTATTAGAACCCTTACAAGATAATTTTCTATGGCTAGGTAACATAGGTTTTTTTCAACCAACTGGCTGAGCTCGTCAAGCTTAGTCCAGTATTAGCAAACATCGTTTGTTTAGTATGGTCCATGAGGGACCACACTCCCACTAAGTTCATGTTCCACTATATCATATCATTTTACAAAAACTCATAAGGGCAGCACGTACTACTTGTGGTAGTGACTATACATGCTTTTCTTCATATCCTTTTTATTTGGGAGTAGTTTTTTTTTTTTTTTGAGTAATTTAGTGGGAAGGTGTTAATTGGGGGTATCAGCGATAGGAATGGATACCACGATGTGCTAACTGGGTGTGGGGACTGGGGATGCTACCACCACGACCCTTGCCCCTTTCCTATCTAGGAGTAGTTTTGGGTCAGGGAGTTCTTTTTTGAAGGTGTTAATTGGGGGTGTCAGCGGTAGGAATGGATACCACGATGTAGGAACTGGGTGTGGGGACTATGGTTGCTACCACCATGACCTCAGCCACTTTCCTATCTAGGATTAGTTTTGGCTCAGGGAGTTATATTTTAAAGGTGTTAATTGGGTAT
Organism: Amborella trichopoda; assembly: GCF_054954075.1. Taxonomy (NCBI): domain Eukaryota; kingdom Viridiplantae; phylum Streptophyta; class Magnoliopsida; order Amborellales; family Amborellaceae; genus Amborella; species Amborella trichopoda. The sequence goes on from NC_142346.1 coordinate 14,727,511, forward strand.
GTCAGCGGTAGGAATGGATACCACGATGTGGTAACTGGGTTTGGGGATTGGGTATGCTACCACCACTACGCCAGCCCTTTCAATAATCATCGCATGCTCTAAGGATTCCGTGAAGGTCCTAGGGTTTCTAGCGGCCAAATTCAAGGCGCTCTGCATTGTAATGAGTGATGTACCCCTACCTAAGCAATATGGAAGTTATCCCTACCTAAGCAATATTCGCGTGCTGGTACAATCTGCTTTGCAAATAGTCATGTGCTCCTTAGGGCGTGTTTAATAACATGAAGTTCCGTGATGCACGAAACTCATACAATAAATAAGTTCCACAAAAAACTTATTTTTTTCTTTGTGCATAATAAAAAAAGTTCCATCTAAAATGATGGAACTTAAAATAGGAACTTGATTCCATTATGCCTCCTTCCTTATATTTATATTTGTATTGTTAATTTATATTTGTATTTGTATTTGTATTATATTATATTATATTATATAATACAAATAAATATTAATAAAATAATTTATTGTATTATATATTATATATAATACATATATATATTAATAAAATAATATAAAATATACTATATTTTATATATTATATTACATTATATATGTCTTATATTTTATTGTATAATATATAATATATTTTATTATGTTATATATTTATATTTATATTTAAATTATTAATGTATATATTGTATTATATTACATATAATATATATTTACATATATTATAAATTTATATAATATAATAAAATAAATATAAAATACACTATGTTATAGATTATAGTATGTTATAAATATCATTTATTAAATTATTACAATATATTTGTTTGAAATTGTATGGTTGAGGATATGTCATTTTTTAGGCACAACGACTAAATGTGATTGTGACCTCATTGGATAAAAAATAAATGGTCTCGTAGTATACAATCCCATATCACATGGCTCTATCTATGATACATAATTTTGTTTTTAAAATACTTTCAATTAAGTATATTTCTTTCCATTCCTTAAAGTAGCCCATCTTCATCATTTGATTTGATGCTGTGCAAAAGTCATGAGTCAAATAGTAGATTATATCAAGCCCAAACCCTCTCTTTCTCTCTATACTTTTTTGGTGGGTGTTTAGGGTTTAGGAGAAGGGAAAATCTTGTCCATTCCACAAACTTATAATACATTGGACAAAAGTAGGGTTTAGGTGCTATCCAAGCTGTTCTATTACAGTGGACCACCTTCCAAATTCACTTTAAAGATGTTTTTTTAATAAGAAAAGTAGGGTTTAGGTGCTATCCAAGCTGCATCTATTATAGTGGGACCACCTTCCAAATTCACTTTAAAGATGTTTTTTTAATAAAAAATTAACAGGTCTATCACATAAACTATCATGATAAATTTTTAGCCTTAAAGATGCTCCACTGTTCACTTTTTAAATTATTAATTACAATTGTTAATGTGAAATTAATAAAAAATATATCCAAGTGATTAACTATTTAACATTTTGCCTATTTCAAAAAGACCCCATTAAATGACAGTACTCATGAGTTATTGTAGTATTTGAAATTTTAGGAGCACTTTGATAAATGGGTAAATGTTAAATAGTACATATTTTCAACGAACATTTCATTCCAAATTTGTAGATGTGAGGTGGAAATAGAGTTGCAACAATCTACCATGTGTTTCACCAACTAAATCCCTATGGAATCATGAAAACCTTACAAACGGACATATCCACGAATACTCTTTTTTTAAAAAAGATAAATTACTTTATTTGGAGTCCTCTACAAACTTCAAAGGTTCGAACCCTTCGACCACCCACACCTAAACCGGTCTTTTTCTTTAAGGTGAAGAAGTCTTAGGGACAAAAGTGAAGAGGGGGAGAGTGAGTGACCCCTAGATATATAGTGGACTCTTATCACCATTGGCAAATAGATATCCATAGGCATGATGGGCTTGCCAATAAAATGCATGGCCACGATGGGCCCACCATCTCCATAAGAACCATCCAGTTCATTGGCCAGTGATGAGATAAGGACCATAAATGCATTCAAAAGGGAGATAAGGACCATATATTCTTTTAGGGGTGGCAAAGGTCGGGTTGGGTCCGGGTCCATCCAGTTCTAGACCCTGACCTGACCCAAAAATTAAAATGTATATATATATTTAAATATATTTAATTATTTTCATAGTTTAGGACACGAGAATATGTGGGACCCGAACCTGAATAGTATTCTTGGATGTGGACCCAACCCACCAGGTCCAATTTTTGGACCAATACCCAGACCCGGGGTCGCGTCTACCCTTCATGTCCCGGGTCAGGTCCGAGTCTATTGCCACCCCTAATTCTTTAATTTCAATTTCTTTGGGTTATGGTTATTTAAGGAGAGTGGTTTAAATACTAATAAATAAGGCCCGGTCAAATAAGCACTCCCACAAAACAATTTTACTAAATGTGGGGTAAACTAATTACGTAGTTATCTCTTCTTTTTAATTTTGGCGCATATCATTAATAAGGTGTTATCTAGAAGGCTTAAAGTGTTTGTGTATATATGAAATGTCAGCACGCCTTAATACTTAATCAATGACCATTTATTAGGGTGTTATCTTTAATTTGGATAGCAATTGTGAATCAAAGTATAGCAACCTCTTCCCTATTTAAATGCAGGGAAAGGTAGACAACTACTAGTGTTTGTAAAACCGGGCGATCTAATTGCTAATCGCCCGGTTAGATCGGAACCGTCCAGTAGTTGATTTCGATTTTGGGCGGGTTTGGCGATCAACCGGTATTTAAAAAAAAAATTCAAAAAAATGTATATAAATTCCCAAAAAGAAGGAATTTGATTTGTAATGTATTTTTTAAAATTATTTACATTATGATAAAGATTTAAAAAAAAAATTGGTCATTAATACTCACTTTTATATTTTCCCATATTTTCAAAAAATTTAAAAATACTCCTCGACACATTCGTTAAAGTCCATTTTTGCATTAATTTTCGACTTCATTTGAATGTGTTTTGTTTTAATCAATTTTTATATGCTTTTCATATTTTGGGAGATTTTTTTTGTATCTTTTTTATTTTTTTCAACACTCTTTTGATCGCTTGGGACTTGCCCGGTTAGAGCGGTTGAATCAGCCGATTTATCGGTTAGGTCGGCTAAACTGCTTCTAGGCTCACATCCGGTTAACTATTCCGGTTCGATTTTACAAACACTGACAACTATACATTTAATCCTACATCTGGCCTATGAGTCTTTGTGACAAGCAAGAAATGGATGGGCTAACATGCAATGGCTTTCGTGCTAGTCCTTGCTGCTATATCAGGAAACTCTAATAGGTGTTTGCCTATATGGGGTTGGAGTTTGTACATTCCATTGTGAAAATGCATACCGAGGAAATTTATTTTTGTAAAACAAATCCAGCAATTTTTAGGAATTGTAAATTATATGTCCCCTTTTATTCCTAAACTTTCCTTGTTTACCAGTCCTCTTTATCTTTTGTTAAAAAAGAAAGCACCACCATGGACAAGAAAACAAACTGAGTGTGTTCAAGAGCTCAAAAGATTATCTCAAAATCTACCTTCTTTAAAGATCCCCTCTACAGGAAAAAGAATTTTGTAAACAGATGCTTTTGATGAATTTTAGGCATATATCTTACTTGAAGAAAAAGAAAAAGACAGAATGATCTGTGGCTATAAAATTGGAAAGTTTAAATATTTTGAACTTCATTACCATTCAACATTCAAAGAAATCCTAGCAGTAAAAAGAGGAATTGAAAAATTCCAATTTCATCTATTAGGACATACTTTCTTTGTTGAAATGGATTTGTCAGCATTTCCAAATATGCTAAAATTCAATAACAAAATTCCTCCGAATCCTCAACTACTTAGGTGGTCAAATTGGTTTTCTCAATGGAATTTTGAGTATAAGCATATTTCTGGGAAAAACAACATTTTGGAAGACATGTTTTCAAGAAGAAAATTTTCTGAAGAACCTCTTATTCCACTTGTTCCTTTTTTGGGAGCTATTATCAAATTTGATGATGATCCACAAGATATTCCTGATGAAAAATCTGACATCATTCTTAGAAAAACAATGGACTCCAGAAATGAGAATATGCAACAAAAGATGCATGAAATAGTAATCAGAAATCATGGAGAATGTTTCCAAGGAATTCGATGCCATCTATCATATCCATTTTTATCCCTATTTCAGACTAGGCATTATTATAATATGGGAAAAGAAGCCATTTGTTTTCTCTGGTATCTTACCCAAAATTACCATATATGCTTTATTTTCCATGTAAGGAAATTACTTTCCTATCTCAGACATTGTCATTTCTTACAATGTAACAATTATAATCACCCCAATCCCAGAGCATTCAATTTCTATAAATTCCTTTTAAAACATTACCATTATAATCAATGGATTGAATCCTTTGGTTATCCTCACCGACCTTATATCATTATAGCTTTCCATCAAGATCTTAATCTTCAGATTTATTCAGAACATACCTATTTCACCCAGCATCCTCTCATCCAAACCATCAGATAGTATGACTCTAATCTCCTAAATTTTTGGCTATTTCAGACAGATTTATGGAAAGAATTGAAAATTCTCATGTGCTACATTAACAGAATCCAGCCAGAATGGATTCCTTTGGATGTCTATACAGGAAACACAGTTTGGAATGATGAAACTCCTAGAGGAGCTGCTTTATTGCACCAGCTGTACCTTTGGCTTGCTGATCATCCCCCTCCTGCAAAACCACCCACTGACAGTTCCAGTGATGATACATACGTTGGACCCTCTCATAGCCCATCAATTCCTTCTTCACCAAGTTATGATTCTGACGGCTATCATCTCAATTATGACACAGATTGAGCAGAAACACTGTAGCAGAGTCACTGTAGCAGAAACATTGTAGCAGAGTCACTATAGCGGCAACACTATTTTGTCGGTAGCACTGTTCAGCACTATTTTGTCGACAGTATTGTTCAACACTATTTTTTCAGTAGCACTGTTCAGCACTATTTTGTCGACAGCACTGTTCATACCTGCCACCTGTCACTGTACAGTACCTTTTTACTGTTCATAAGGCCATCTGTCTTGGCTAGCTGTGTTTTTTATTTTTCATTTGGAATCCGGATTTCAAGTCCGGCGTCTATATAAGGCCTCTTAAGGCATTAGAAATGGCAGAGCGCTTCTAGAGCCTCTCAGCCTAGTTTCTTTGGTGGGTGTGCTTCTTTCAAGTTTCACTTCTTACTTTGCTGCTTCTTCTTTTATGCCTGTAAGATCTTTCCATCTACTCTTGTATCTTGTTTAGAAGTTTATATACTTTGGTGTGCGGTGTGCTTTTATCTTTTATCTCGTTGTTGTTTGTTGTTCCCCCCTGTTATTTATTGTTGTTCCCTTGTTCTCCTTTTATTCTATATGCACATCTATAATAAAAGGGGACATATAATTTACAATTCTTAAAAATTGCTGGATTTGTTTTATAGAAGATAAAGTATCAAGAAACTCTAATAGGTGTTTAGCTATATGGGGTTGGAGTTTGTACATTCCATTGTGAAAATGCATACTGAGGAAATCTACTTCTGTAGTATCAAAGACACATTTTTTTTTCTGAGAGCATAATACCATATTTACAACAAAGAGAGTAGAATTTATCTAATAAGAGAATATGACTTTCTGGATCAGAAGAAAAGAGGAGTATGTCATCTATATATATCAATGCCTGTATTGAGATTGGTTAAAAAATGGTGGTTAAAACCTTTTGAAAATATGTGGGTGTATTTTTTAAACCAAAAGGCATAACCATCCATTGAAAATGGTAATTTGGTACACAGAAAGCTGTTTTAGGACAATCTTCTGGGTGAATTCCAATTTTCCAAAATCCTGATTTCAAATCAAATTTAGAAAATATCTGAGCATGAGAAATCTGAAAAAACAGTGCAATTTGGTTTGGCGAAGGGAATTTATCATCTGCAAGAAAGGTATTCAAAGGTTGGTAATTGATAACTAATCTGAGCTTTACCCGGATTTGTTCTTCTCTTTTATTTACATAAAAGGCTTCACAAGCCCAAGGAGAACTGGTAGGCTCAATTAACTGCTCCTTTATCAAATTCTGTATTTCTAGCTTAGCTTGTTCCAACAAATAAGGTTGTAAGCCTCTGTGAGAGGCTTTTGTGGGATTTATATCTTCATTTTTCTTAAAAGGCAATTTAACATAAAAATTATGATTTCTCATTAATGGATTTGTACATTTTTCGAGGAACTCAGAATGGGAATTGGCACAACAGTATGATATTATTTTTTGTTTGATTGTATCTAGGGTGTAGGGAGGATCTATACTGGCTATCCAGGGCAAGGTTAGGTTCCTATAATGTAATCCTTTGGAGGTCCATTGAAGTTTTACTTGATGTAAAACGTCAAATCCAAGTAAAAGGTCTTCGTTTGGCAAATAGGATCCTAAAAGCTTATGTTGAATAACTACTTTAGGAAACAGTTTAATCAAAATGGGCTTGCTAATTTGGGTTATGGAAAATTTCTCTCCATTAACAGCTCGAAAAGTTTGCTTGCATATTTCCCAAAATTGTTTGGTAGTAAATCAGGTTTCAAAATACTAGCTGATGCTCCTGTATCAAAGAAGGCAGGAAGGGTCAAAGGTTTGGAATAGTATTCATGGAGTATCTGAACAAGGGCTATTGGGGTAGGCTGAAAGGGTAAACTGTTTATGCCTGGAATTTCATCTTGTGGAGACAATATCTCTAGGACACTGGTGTTGCTTATCTCATTGAGCTCAAAATCATCAGCATAAGAAATTAATATCAATGTATCTGGGCTTTGTTCATCATAAAGAAAAAACACAGATTCTAAATCATCATCGATTTCTTCTTCTAAAACCTGTGACAAAAGATGTATTATCTTTTTTTTCTTTTTTTGGTTTGGGCGTTCTTTTGCAAAATGTCATTTCTTTCCACAGACATAACATCTATCTCCTTTTTTGTGTCTTCGAAATCTTGATTGTCGAAGATATTTGAATCTTTTGAATCTCTTCTTTTTTCTCTTTTGGTTAAACTTCTTTTTTCCTTTCGAGGCAGGTGGACATGAACACTGTTTTTCTGCATCACATTTAATCTTGAGATATGGTTTATCACAAGATTTTCCAAGTAAATGCTTATTCTTTTCCATTTGTTTCACAAATTCAACTTGATTGCAAAGTCTTTCAAGAGCATGGAGAACAAACTGATATAATTCACCAAAACTAGTGTTTTGAATAATAAGTCCCTGATTTTCCATCATCTTTGTTGCTTCCTTACCAAGAGTAGGAAGATAAAATTGTTTCAAATTTATATCATCAATTCCTCCTATTTTATGGTATCGTTTGTTCATTTCTGAAAAATGTTTTTCAAGATCTTGTCTCTTGAATGAACAACATTTGAGCTGAAAAAATTCTTCTCGGGCAGCAATTTGTTCATGTTTAATAGGGCCTGAGAATTCAGATACCAAATAATTAAGAAACTCAACAATGGACTGACTATTTCTCAACTGAGTCTGCAGGTATTCTCTAAGACTTATGTACAAATAAAAAAGGCGTCCTCTTAGCCTTACAATGACTTTAGAAATGGTACTAATTAAGGTATTTGCAGGATTAACCATTTCTGAATGCATCCATCCTTGAGTTTCTCTGAACCTATCATTCCACCTTGAAGGTGGAATGTCGTCAATAGTAAACCCTTTATATGAATCTCCATAGGTTGGGGTTGGTTGGGGTTCTTGAGGTTCTTGGTGGTCCGGAGGTCTAAATTCTTCTTCCATAAAAGGGTCTGGTTCTTGAGGTGGTTCAGGAGGGTTCATCATAAGAAAATTGTCAGAATTTGAAGAAGAAGGAGAAAATTTACCTTCAAATGTTTCAGAGGTATCGGACAATTCTTCAAAATATTGTGTTTCAGTTTGAAGGTTTACTTCACGCTATTTGGTCAGGTTTTTTAAGAATGAACTCATGTTGTTCAAGGGCTCAGAGGAGGTTAATATCTAAGTTGGGACTGAGAAGGCTATAATATCTGACTCAGTATCAGAATACTGAAACATTTGGTTTTTCATTTTTAGGTATTTGAGGACTAGGATGAGGGTGAACTGTTACAGGTGGTGAAGTAACAGAAGGTTTAGGTTTCGAGGTTTGTGATGAACTAGGTACTGAAGTATTTGGTTTTTTCTGCAATTGGGGAAAGAACATTTCTTCAGGGAAACGTCTTTCATCTTCAAATAAACTTAAAGTTCGAAAACCAAAATTTCTTGGAGGAATTAAACCTGTAGGTGGGTAGAGTGTTCGAGTGGGTGGAAAAGGGTCAAGGCTTCTTAAAGCAGGGTAGTTATGAATGTATGGATTGGTAAGTAGAGGCTGAAATTGGGAAGGATATTGTGGTTGAGGGTATTGAGACTTCATCCAAAGATCTTTTTCAAGGCTCTGTAACTGTTTTTTTAAAAATACTTTTTCCTTTCTCTTCTGATTTAGTAAATATGATTGTTCATGAATATCTTTTACTGTATATAAAATCTTCATCAACTCTTCATGCAATAGTTGAAATTTTTCTTTCAATTGAGTAATTATACCAACTAATCCCTATAACTGTGAAGACATAACATTCTGTTTTTCTGCAAGTTGAAGTAATGCTAAATTCTGTGATTTAGCATTTTCAGCTTGCCAGTTTAGGCTTGCTTCTGTCGGAGAACTAGTCTTTTGTGCTCCGGAGACATCTCTTATACTGGGATTTTTTATCTTCCATACATGTTTTTCATTATCTTGGATTTTTTTATAATCATGTAATGGAGGAAAATTTGAGGCATAATTTGAACTCTGAGAATCAAAAGCCAAGCATTCAGGAATGTGATTGTTTCTTTCAGAATCATCATTCTGATCATCCCATCCTGTAGGGATAATTTCTGAAATTTCTAATACAGTGGTTTTAGGTTTCTGACTACCATAAGTCACATAATAATCCCATTTTCCTGAACTTTCACCAAGTAATCCAACAGTTGGATCACCTTCAATGTATCTCTGATGAAGCTTTTGTTGAGATGAAATCTTCTTTTTTGGTATTTCATCAAAATCATCTTGAAGACAAGTAGAACAATTGCAAGTATCAAACCAATTATGACCATCAGAAGTTCTCTGTTCGTAAATTGGTTTCCCTGTTTCGTCAAATGCCACAACAGGAACCTTTTCAAGCAAACCTTGAAATTGAGTAGGGAATATTTCTCTGGTTTGATTTTCAATAGCTCATGGAGTTTGAAAACTTATTTGTACTGTTCCATCAAGCATTCTTGTCATTTTAGAATCTGACTGCATCACTGGCTGACTTTGATTTTGAAAATTTTCATAGTTTGTCACCCATGTGGATGCAATCAATTCAAGCAACCTTTCTCGAGATATTTGTCTAGGAATATAATGACAGACAGGCTGGGAATTATTGTCAACTTTAATGAACAAATTGGTATTTTCATGTTCAGGGGACAAAGGGGTTACATCAAAAGCATGTTTCTGTCGTCTATACACCACTTGATAATGGAGTGTAGCTACAGTGGCTGTTTCAATTTGCTTGGTTCAAGTAATTTGTAATTGAACTTTAAAAGCAAAACTCAAATGAGGGTCTTTGATTGGGATATTAAAGTTTTGAAAAAAGTTAACAAAAATGATGCCAACGTTTAATGTTGTTTGGACAGTTCCGATACAGGCGTGCTGGTATTCTAAAACTCTGGAATCTAACAATGCAATTCGGGAAACTGCTTCCATATCTTTTCTACTGTGGAAGGTTAAGGCTAATTTAATGGCTCCAAAATGAATATGAGTATACCCATCTTTAAGCCATTGGGGAAAAAGGTTTCTGGGTAAAGTAATGGTGATGTACTGCTCAGTTTGGGTAGCAGGAATTTGATGTTGATCGAAAGAAGAAGCTTGAACATATTCTTTGATGGCTTCAGGATTCTTTTTTCCACAAAGTTTTTTGATTCGTTTGATCCAATTTAAGCTAGATTTATCATAAACATGATAGGGATTAATTAATTGAGAACTAGTTTTAGAAAACTTTTTGGGAGTATAAGTTATTTCAAAAAGGTGTTCTTGTTTAGAAAACATGGGACCTAAGTCAGGATGAGAAGAAGAAGCACTATCTAAAGAGACATCTGAGACACTTTCTTCTGTCATTTTGAAATAATCTATAAAGATGACTATAAATTTTTGAAATAAAGGTCAAATATAACTTTCCATTTTCAGTTAACAAGGTATGAACTCTTTTACATGGCTTCCTTGCCTTTAATAGAGCTCCTGTTATGCTAATCTTTTTTGGAAGTTCTATTTGTGGAATAGTATCAACACAAGAAATTAACTTTTAATTCATACTATGTTTTCTGAAATTTAAAATTTGGGATAGATTTACTCCCACAATTTTGAGATAGTTTCTATCCCTAAAATTAAAACTTCAATTTTTTAGATGGGGAACCTATCTTAAATACGCAAGGGTATGTTTAACCTAAAAACAACAACTTCTTACTTGTGCGTGGATATAATAGTAAATAATATTGGGGATAGTGGTGTGCTTTAAGAAGTATTGAGATGGGACAATGCCTAGCCTAGAAAGTATGGTCCAAACGTTTATCTATAATTTCCTTTCTTATTTCTGTATTTAGAAAATCGGACTCGAGTTCCCACTCACCATATCTTTACCAGTACTCCTATTTGTTGGTTAATAACAATGGTTGTTGTTGTGTATATATGAAAAGACAAGCATCACAGAATCATACTTTGTTGTCTTGAAATGTCAATTTGATGTGTTCACTTATATTACTACTCTCAAACAAAACATAAATTCTATTGATATTCTAACTTTTTGATAAACTTTCAAGTTTGGTAGTATATTCACCAGCAAGTGCCTAGGTAGAAGAAACCATGGTGAACCGTTCATGTCACCAAATGCTACTGAACCCTAAGACCTTCAACCCCATATACATGGCCCAAACATCCTCCTCAAATGAGGTTATGGCATGGAGCTGTCACCAGAGAGGCTCATGGTCATGGGAATGGCATGGACATGACAAGTGTGATCAGCTATGGCATTGTCCATGGAAATGGAGACCATGGGATGGTGGCATGATCATGGATGATCAAGGTCACTGGAATGACATGGACATGGCAATTGTGATCAGCAATGGCATTGTCCATGGAAATAGTGATTTCAGGGTTCGGTTTTCCAATGAGTACAGAGCTTGAAGAATACATAAAAGTCAAGTCGCACCTCAACACCTTGCTGAAGGATTCAGTGCCAATGTTGTACACTCCTATGCCGGACCGAAAATCTATTTCCTCCCTCATAGTGAAATTTGAAGTTCCAAAAATAGTTGGACAATGCAATACCAACATTAGAAACCCTTATGATGGGCTGAAAATCTATTTCCTTGATTATGAAGTTTGGAATCCCAAAAGTCATTTGCATTAGACTGATATGTGAATAATTGAAAATAAGCGGTCACAGTAATGCTTTACGGGATTCACTGCTTTTAGAGCTTGTAATATTTTTTGTTTTTCTAAATCCCTAATTTTCAAAGTCAAGATGATTTATTCGAGGGTCGCTCTCTTTTGGGGTGTACAATAAAATCATAAATTTTCATAAAGCTACAAGCGATCTATTACTCACATTTACCCAAGACTTTACATTGGAATATGAATATTGTTAATCTTTCCTTTCACTCCTACCAAAGAACAAATTCCATCTCATTGTTTCATTGCATTGGCAATAACTGGTTCCGGTTGTGCTTGTAGTTCTTTTATAGTGGATGATAGTATATACTGCATTTCCTATACTCTTCTTAAACTACATGTAGGACTGCACAGTCTATCTCAAAGGTAGAGATGAACCCTTCATCCTGCATAATCCTCTCTCAAGTAGAGGAAGAGTATATCTTCTTTTTTTTATTATGTTAATAGTGGAAATGGAGGGTGGAGTTGTGTTGAGGCATTTGCTTGCCAAGCACTGATGCCCCAACCCCATTTCTGGAGGAAGACTTCATCTTCTCCACGATCACAATGTCAAATGGTGGAGATAACATATAGTATACAGCTTTGTTGAGAAAGATAAGAAGAAAAAAAGAATTACGTGGTTCGGCATATTTGCCTACATCCACGAGAAGGGAGATTGCATGTTATTATCTCATAACTCCTTGTTTCCCTTACAATATATATATTACAACTTCAATGCAGAGAGAAGAGTAGAATAGAGAGAAATCCCTAATTTTGGGGTAATCGATATATACAATTGGTCAACACGGTTACAACCAACTATTCCAACACGGTTACAACCAACTATTCCAACACTCCCCCTCAAGTTGGTGCGAAAAGATTGAAAGCACCGAACTTGTTAGGAATTTCTTTAAATTTCTCCTTACCGATGGGTTTTGTAAAAATAGTTGTAAGTTGGTTTCCACTATTGATGTAAGGAGTTTGAATGATCTTGTCTTGAACCTTTTCTCTGATGAAATGACAATCAACCTCAATATGCTTAGTTCGTTCATGAAACACAGGGTTTGACGCTATGTGAATAGCGGCTTGATTATCACAATGGAGCTTAATTGGAGTGAAGTTTTTGAAACCAATATTCTGAAGAAGAGCCTGGAGCCAAATGAGTTCACACGCTGCAGAAGCCATAGTCCGGTATTCAGCTTCAACACTAGATCTAGCTACAATACTTTATTTTTAACTCTTCCAAGTGACTAAATTTCCTCCAACAAAAGTACAAAATCCCATAATGGATTTTCTATCAGAAGGATCTCCTGCCCAATCAGCATCACAATATCCCATAATAGTAGTATGGCCATTTTTCTTCATAAAAATTTCATTTCCTGAAGGACTTTTAAGATACTTTAATATCCTATTGACAGCTTCCATGTGTGTGATGCGAGGAGCATGCATGAACTAACTGGCTAGACTCACAACATGAGCGATGTCTGGTCTAGTGATAGTTAGATAATTAATTTTCCCACAAGTCGTTGATATCTTGAAATATCTTTGATAGGTTCTCTATCATTAAGAGTTAATTTCTTATTTATTTCAATTGTTGTTTCAATATGAACAGTGCCTAACTTACCAGTTTCCTTTAGCGAATCGAAAGTATATTTTTTTTGAGATAGAAAAGTGCCCTTTTTGAGTATGCAACTTCAATACCAAAGAATACTTTAATTTCCCTAGATCCTTTAGATAAAAAACATGATGAAGATATTCTTAATGGGAGAAATTCATTGAACATCACTTCTAGTGATTATGATGTCATCCACATAAACAAGAAAAACAACTTTACCTTGTTTTTTGATTTTAATAAACATGAAGGAGTCAGCAGTGCTCTTAGAGAAACCTTGAGAAATAAGTGTAGAGCTCAATTTGGCATACCAGGCACTTGGCGATTACTCTAGGCCTTAGATAATGTTTCTTAGCTTGCAAACCATATTTGAGTTTTCCTTTGGATGACTTTGGGGAATTTTCATGTAAACTTCTTCTTCAAGATCCCCTTGAAGAAACCCATTTTTAACATCAAGTTGGTGCAATGGCCAATCAAGGTTGGTTGCAATGGAGAGCAGAACTCTAACAGTATTTATTTTAACAATAGGAGCGAATGTATCCTCGTAATCCTCTCCATATGTTTGAGTAAACCCCTTAGCAACCACCCTTGCCTTGTATCTCTCAATTGTACCATTACTATTGTACTTTATTTATATATCCATTTATTCCCAACGACCATTTTTCGTTGTGATAACTTGGCAAGTTTCCATGTGTGATTTTTATCAAGAGCAATGAGCTCTTCTTTCATTGCCTTTTTCCACATAGGGTGAGAAAAGGCCTCTTGAAAGCTAGCAGGTTCTTGATTGGCAGAAATAGAGCTAAGGTAATAATGATGTTCTTTAGAGATTCTAGAATAATCTAAAACCTTTTGAATGGGATATTTTGAAGAAACTTGATAAGTTTGAAAATCTTGAAACTTACGTGGAGGTCGAATGGTGTGACGAGGGCGATTAGAATCAATAATGGGCACCATGGGAGGAGCCACTTGAGGAGTAGTTGTATAAGGGTTTGTGACTTGACGTTGTTCTTCTTCTTGAGTGTGTCTTCTATCATAAGTTCTTTCATAATTAGTTTTAGTTTTAACATAGTCTTTACTGGTGAAAAAAAGGCATAATATAATTCTCCCCCTAAAGCTTATTTTCTTCATCAGTTTGGGTGTGTGGAAAATAAGGTTCATTTTATTGAAAAATAACATCGCGAGAAATAATTACATGCTTCTCCATATTATCGTAACATTTATAAGCCTTTTTTGTGGGAGAATAGCCAAAGAACATACATTTTTGTGCCCTAGGCCTAAGCATGTCAGATCCAGGATTGCGCACATAACAAACACACCCAAACACCTTCAAGTGAGACGACGAGCTCTTCTTCTTTTTTAGTACTTCAATAGGAGTTTTTTCTTTTAAAAATTTATTAGGCCATCTATTAATGAGGTAGCAGGCAGTTAACACGACATCACTCCAAAAATGCTTTGGCACATTTGATTGAAACATTAGGGATCTGGCAACCTCTAAGAGATGTCTATTTTTCTATTCAACTATCCCATTTTGTTGTGGGGTGCCCACACATGAGGTTTGATGAAGGATCCCATTTTCTTTAAAAAAATTTAGAAAAAGCGTGATTAGCATATTCTGTCTCGTTATCAGATTGTAAAATTTTGATTCGAGTCCCATATTGAGTTTCGGTCATCTTATAGTATTTTTGAAAAGTTGGGAAAACCTGATCCTTAGTTTGCAAAAGATAGACCTAAGTAGTTCTTGGGAGATCATCAGTAAACGTTAAAAAATAACGGTGTCCTTGATATGAGGGGACAAGTGCAGCTCCCCAAACATCATAATGAATCAAATTAAAAGAAGTCGAGGAAATCCTACTTGAACTCTTAAAAGGCAAACGAGTTTGTTTAGAAAACCGATAAACACCACAACTTTCACAATTCTAACAAAAATGAGGAAAGAGAACTCTCAGTACTCCATCTGAAGTATGACCAAAATGCCAATGCCACAACTAGCTCTCTCTTACCTTCTTATTATTAGAAACGAATGTCTTTGTATGGATATCCAATATGTATAAACCTCGTTCCAACCGACTCTCACCAATCGTCCTCCCCGTGGCTCGGTCCAGAAACAAGACATTGGTAGGAGAAAAAATAACATTGCAATTAAGATTTTATGTAATTTTTCTAACAGAAAGGAGGCTTAACGAGAAATCAGGTAAGTACAGAATATCAGTACTAGGATGATTGTGAAAAAATGTTGTTTTTTGACTTCCTTTAACAGAAACCATGGACCCATTAGCAATAGTAACATGAGTATTTTTTTTAAAGATATGATATTGAGTTAGAACTTGTTTAGATCTTGTCATATGGTCAGTGGCACTAGAATCAATAATCCAGAAAGATAAAGAATGAGAAAGTAAAGAAGAGTTACCTAGCTCACTGCTGGAACCTTGGGAATTAGATGCAACAGAAGCTTACTAAAATTTTGAAGGAATTGAGCCAATTTCTCAAGGGTTTGTAGAGAATTGTTGTCAGCCTGATTGGTCATCTTCTTATTTTATTGGAATTGTCTTTTCTTTTCTGGATGCAATTTCCAACAATTTTCTGTTTAATGTCTTTCCTTTTTGCATTCAATATAAATAAGGTCGATTTCCATTCCGTCCTTTGCTACGAGAAGAAGTATTCTTAGATGGTAAGGCTTTTCTAAACCCTTCAATATTTTCAGATTTCAAGACAGAATGATCAGATACATCAATTTTATTTTTAGCATCATCTGACGTTGTAGCACGTCGTGTCTCTTCTCTAGAAAGAACGGAACAAACAGTACTAAAATCTGGCATGGTAGGTGTTAAGAGTACCTGACTCTTGACACTTTCATACTCAGGACCCAAAGCCGAAAGCAAGGCAAAGGTAATTTCTTGGTCCTTACGAGTTTCAAGAGTGTTTATATCAGTTGTAGCGGGCAGATAGTAATCAATTTCATCATACAAGCCACACACAATCCCAATTAATTCTCCAACAGATTGTTCCCCCTTTTTTAAATGCAGAATATCTTGTTTAATTTGATATATCTTGGAAGCATTATTTAAGTTGCCGTATAATTCTCTGACTTTATTCTAAATGGCATTAGCAGTAGGACGAAACTGAAGCCCTTTGGCTAATTTTCTTTCCATAGAATTCAACAACCAAGACCGTATGAGGTCATTGTTCGTTTGTCATTCCTCATAACTAGAGTCATTTTTGTTTGGAGCCTTCTTTTTTGATCCAGTTAGGTAAGGCAACTTTCCTTTTCTGCTAATAAACATTTTTGCAGAATTGGACCCAAAAAGATAATTGCTCCCACCCTTTAAATGTTCTGAAGTAATTTTCAGATTTGGGTTGGATTTATTTGAGTTTGAATTTTTGAATTTTTAGCCATGAAGAAAGTAAATGTAACCCAAAAAAATTAATGACTTTGACAAAGGCACACAAATAAAATTAGAAAAATAAATTGTAGCTAAAGAATTGACCCGCAGCATTGAAAAACCCAAAAGATGATAATAATATAGCTAGCCGTGTGACTCCAAAAAAAAAAGGCCGCAACATTGTCACTCTTACGGTCAATATGCAAGCCCACCTAAGAATTCCCTCTCCAAAGAGGTCTTTGTAGGTCAAGTAAATACCACACGCTACTCAAATTTTGATGGAAGCAATAGAAGGTCTTAATGGAATCTTTTGTGGCCTCAATGAAACCAAGAGATTGTTGGAAGCTATAGAGATTTGCAATGGAAACCTTGCAATAAAAAGCAACCAATCAGCTTTTGCGTGACGCAAAGCTTTGGGAGAAAATTTTGCATTAAACTTGTGCTAATAATGTAAAGCTCTTGCGTGATGCAAAACTTACGGAGAAAATTTTGTTTTAGGCTGCCAGTGCAATCATGGACGGACTAAACAGTCTCCTGGATTGTGGGGTTTTTGCCTCCATCTGTACAGGTTTTGGTACGAAATTTGGTGTTGGCGTACTCAAGGCAGACGTAAGGATCTTGCTTGGAGATCCATTCGGTAACCCACGACTCTCAATTTCGCAAAACCCACGACGGTAACCTCCAGGAGATCGCCTTGGATTCCAGTAGGAATCGACGACATGAAAGGGAAAGAGATGCACATATAGACGAGGGTTTGATTTTCATGTACACAACGCGTTTTGCTTACGCGTGACTGTGAAGAGAGATAAACATGTAAAGAAGCTGAGAGAAAGAATGTTTTAGAGAGAGAAAGAGGGAAGAGCTTTGGAGAGAGAAGAAAAAGGAGAAAGAGTGGTGTTTGGGGTTTAGGGTTTGAGTTTTCTGCTCTGATACCTGTTGCATGTCATTTTTGACGTACTTCCATGAGCCCCTACGAATAAGGACAGAGCCGGTGACAGTCTGGTTTTGCAGGTTCACGGAACACCTGCAGGCCATGATTGTGCCGAAAAATAAAGCCTTCAGCCTAGTGTCCTGGGTGTGGTACCCTTGGACCAAAAAGGACCCCTTCACTGTAGCCCTGTGATGACGGCTACAGTAGGGCACCAGACCATCACCATTGTGCTCAGAACGTCAAAGAATCCCTGAGGACCAAATTTGGGCCCAATCGGACCATTCTAGAATGATCTACGATTATGCAGCCTCACAACTCACGGGTTCTACCATAGCGCGATGTGGCTTCACCCGACCAGTCCCGGAAACCAAGACTGCGACAAGGTTTTCCTGCGGTAGCTTCTTCAACTCACGGTGCTTTCCTCAGGAATCAGACTGAGCTCAAATTTTAACATGTTCTGGATCACGTCAGCCTCGTCATTTTGACCTATGGCATTCACTCTGGCATGACCGGGAACAACCATTGCTCTAAGAAGGAAAGCGACCGAAAAAATGAAAAAACAAAACAGGATCCAGCAAGCTCCAGATTCGGTGAAGCATTGCTCGATATCCATACCATGGACCAATGCAAGGAAAGATTCAGCAGAACCACCTCGCACATGGCTAAATTCTGGTGTAACTTTTGCATCCAATCCCTTGTTAAATGGATGCATGTCCTCAAGATGCTGAGGAAACAAATCCAGTCGATTGCCAGAATCCCTTTTCCGGCAACCTCTCAAATGAAGTAAAGGCACAAATCAACACCAAATAAGACTAAACTTGGTGCAAAACGACTGCAAAAACCTCCTCTCTGACTTGCAAGCAGAGCCAGGAGCTAAATCGACGCAGCTCGAAAATGCATTGGCAAACAAAGTTCGCAAAAATGGCCGTACATTCACCCCATGGAAGGACACTACAGCATGATTGACGGGAATCAAAATGGTCACAATCAAAAGAAGAACAAGAATATCTTGCTGAAATAGCCGAACAGTTGCCGCACGTATTCAGACCAGCTTCCAAGGTCTTCTCATGGCAGAGCATCCTGCATGCAGAGACGATCTCGTCACTCAGGCAAAAGATCACAAGGGCATTTGGTTATTTTCATCTAATTTTTTGATTTATTTTCAATATTTTTAATTGTAATTAAGCTTGGCTTTTGAGCGTTTATCCCTGTTTGGTGAATCCTCTATATAAGCAAGATTACCCCATTTGTAAAAGGACACACATAGAGGACACACTCTGGGTAAGGTAGAGACTCTCGTTAGGTTTCCCCATTGAGAGCTCTCAACTGGAATGAAGGGTATTTCTTTCTTGTTGTCTTGGTCCCTTCTCTGAGTGCTTGTCTTGGTCCCTTCTTTGAGTGCTTTGTCCATTCGAGAAGAGAGAGAAAGGGAGAGAGAGGAAACATTGAAAGGGAGGGGCACCCTTGAGTGCACGATCCCTTCCCCTTGAGTGTACGGTCCCACGGACACACCCGGTCTCGTGAGCCACCTAACCCCTCCCGAGTCGAGTCATCCCTTCTCTCTCTCTCCCTCTCTCTCTCTCTCTCTCCTCGTGCATGACCCCATCCGTGCTACAGTTTGTGCCCGCCCACGAGTGCAAGGACACCAGCCAACATGTGAGCCTCCGCCCTTGGATTTCACTTGCCCCCTCTGTTCTTCTTTCTTTCTTTTAGCAGCCAGCAAACCCTTCCAAGAGGGTACTCAGAGAGGTGGGATATCAAAGTCTTGTCCCCATAGCATTGAAAGAGTGAGGGGAGAGAGATTGAGATCTAGAGGAGGGTTCCCATTCAAACCGCACTGACAAATAGCCGGAGGGCTTTGTCATTGCTCTAAGAGGGCTATCCGCCTGGGCATGTCCCCAAACCCCTATAGCGGCGTAAGAGCGGCTCGCGCTCCAGTCGCAAAATCTCTCTCACTGTTGGTCTTCTATCTGCAAGCAAGAGGCTCTCGCGCGCCTATTGCACGTTGGACCTCAACAGTTTTTCGAGAGAGGGCTTCCCCGTCCACGAGTCAATGGAATCCAGGAAACCATCGACATCAATATCATGTTGAGAAAGATAATAAGGAGAAAAGAATTACGTGGTTCAACATATTTGCATACATCCACGAGAAGGGAGATTGCTTGTTATTATCTCATAACTCCTTATTTCCCTTACATTATATATATTACAACTTCAAAGCAAAGAGAAGAGTAGAAGGTGATAGAGATGATAGAGAGAAATCCCTAATTTTGAGGTAACCAATATAAACACTTGGTCAACACGGTTACATCCAACTATTCCAACATGGTTACAGCCAAATATTCCAACAAGATTAAAAAAAATTCATAAAGGAAAATGTGTACAGTGAATGCACCAAATATTAGGCATTGACACACCATAGCCATCAAATGTAATGACCATGTCATAAAAATTTACCAAAAGAAAAGTGATTGGGATGTTTCGTTACATGAATGTTAGATGAAATGTTTCACCTGAAAACTTCGTATTTATGTTAATCATTCCTAATATCAATGACAATAAAATAAATTGACTACCAAATCAAATACCAGCTTTCAGTGCTTTAATAGCTAGATCGGAAGGCTGAATTGCAAGGGAATTGGGTGATTCGGTCAATCCAAATCATGCGATTTGATAGAATTGGATAAGTCAATCAAAGTCAGATCGATTCCCAGTTCTAACTAAGAACTAATTTGGTCCTCACCAATTTCTAATTTGGATTATGAATCACAGATTCCCAATTTGGATAGGCAGGTTTTGAAACACTAACTGGTTCTATCTGACGTACAACTTTAATGGTTGTTGTAAGGCACCGCAAATTCAAGGGTTTTCAAAGCTCAAAAGAATTTCCTTTTTAATTCTTCGAAATTTGTTTGCAAGGTGAGTTAAAGATGATATGAAGATTTCCCAATGAGAAAAATCCCCTTGCGTTTCCTTTCCGCACAACTATACCACCTAAGTAGTCGAGCAAGATTATATAATATTTTTCC